>NW_006440135.1:1311665-1314410 GCF_000325575.1 Pteropus alecto
GGGATGCGAGCAGGTGCGGCCGCCTCAGAGCCCCCCGCGCTCGCGGTTGCTTCCCGCGGATGAGCCGCAGTCTCCCGTTCCAGTTTTGCCGACGCAGAAGGCTAAGGGAGCGGCCGCCCCTAAGCCGGGTCGAGGACAACGCGCTCCGTTTTCACGGCCCAAACCCTTCCTTAGCACCGCACGGCCGCTCCCGCCGTGGCTCCCGCTTCGAGCTAATGGCAGCTGCCTCCGTGCGGGCTCCGGAGAGGTCCCGCAAGCACCTGGCGTCACGGGCGGGCTGGCCCGACGAGCCGAGCCGCAGGGACCCGTCTTCACCGACGCAAACGCTCCTCCCGAGACCGGGCTCCGTGACAAACGCGTCCGCCCGCCGGCTCAGCACCCCGACCTTCTAACGGAGACGGCTGCGCCTCTGCTCCACGCTCAGGGGCCCTGACAAGAAACGGTGGTGTTTTCCCACCCGACTCGACCTCCCAGGGCAGAGCCCGGGCCAGCCTCGTCCCTGCACGCTCGACCGTGCTGCCGCCGCCATCTCGTCCCTCCTTGGAACGCGTTTTGTAGAGGCTGAGAATCAAGGGTCTCCCGGAGCCTTCCCGCAGCTGGGAGTCACGATTGGTGGCAACTAGCGTCCAGTGGGGACAACGCGGTTTGCTTTTACAAATCCCAAGTGTGTCCTCCTGCTGAGGAAACTAATTAGCAAGTGGACGTCGCAAACAGGACATGACCGAAGGTCACTCCGCGTATGAAAGGACCCGAAAAGCTGTCCCCAGGAACAGGCTGTGCACCCCCGGGACACTTCTGCTTAGTAGCATTTGCAGGCATGCGGTCACGAGTTCTGGAACAGATTTTGTGCACTCGAGGGACACTGCGTGTGACACCCCCCCCTCCCCCCCGCCCAGCTCTGTTTCATGGGACCGTCCCATGATGAGTCACCGGGCCCGGACTCCACAACCCCCAGCACTGACCCCAGAACAGACTTCCCATGGGGTGCTCCCCCTCGCAGGAAAACGCGCCCCTTATGTGCTGAAAACTCTGAATCACCAAACACCCTGTAATGAACTTGAACCCTGCCTGGTACCTTTGCTCCAAGAACAGTTTAGCGGTTTGGGGAGGGGAGGTAGGTCAGGGGAAAGGGGGTCGAATATATACAGTGATGGAAGGAGCTCTGCCTTTGGGTGGTGAGCGCACAATGCACTGTACAGATGACGTGTTATAGCATTGTACACTTGCAACCCACATAATTTAATTAACCAATGTCACCCTGATAAACTTAATACAATTAAAAAACTAAGTGTCATTCATAAAACATACTTTCTGGAGGGTTTTGCGGCGACATCCACCGCCATATCGGGGCCGCTCTGGAAAGCTGCTCACTTCCACATTTCCTGTACCGCCTCCCCTCACCCCTCCTCTGGCTCCCCCCTTGCTCCCGTCCCCGACTCCCACTCTGCATCTGCCTGGTCTCTGAGCTCAGAGTTCACCTGACCGTGTGCTAAGAATAACTAAGCTGGTAAAAGTAAAGGATTCCACCCATTTCAGGGTGACACACCCGCCACCCTCCCACCTCTCCCCGTTTTCTGGAGCCACACTGCGAAGGTTCCAGTATAGATAAAACCCAACACATGCTTTTTTTTCTGTTTGCAAGAAAACGCAGGGCAAAGAAATGGCAGAAACTAGTTTACGCGGGGTTGGGAAAGCAAAGGGGTCGGGATGCTTCTGGAAAGTGCGGTGCTCTATTACCGTAAAGTCAAGGAATCTTCGGATGGTGATCAAGAAAGGAAGTTGGTTCTGCATTCACATTTCTAGACTCGGGCTGAAAAGCTTAGAAAGCTGAGGGACCGATTTTGGCTGACCTAATAAAAATTAAGAAGTGATTTTCTATACGCAGCTGGGATGGCTATTATTACTTTTAGGTCATTTCTTTGGGGATGCTCTGATTTCAACTCTATTATTTGTATAAGGGCATTGCTGCAGAATCTTTCCTTTTTGACCGAGTGAGAATTAGAATAAGTAGAGAAAGCAATTCAGTCGATGAGTTTTACAAACGTCTCTGGGGATCTTCAAACAATACAGACTTTATCGTACAATACAGGGAAAGCGTGTGCCAGTTGTGTTTCAAGGACTCCCAGTCCTTCCCCGAGATGGATGGCCATAAGCTTGCCCTTGATGAGGACACTGAGGCACAGAGTTAAACCACCCAGGGTCACACGGCAGGTAGGCAATGGAGCAGGAATCTGAACTCACACAGTTGGGTTCTGGGGTCCATGCTCATAGCCGCTCGGCTGTACTAGAAAAGACAATGACAAATGACGAAAGTATCAATGCTGGGGGCCACTGTCGTCGCCCACACCCAAACGTGCCTGGATTATCAGTAGCTTTGCACGATATTGGTGCAATTTTTAACTGAGTATTTCACAATCGTGTTTAAATGCTAACTAGATTTTTAAGCAGTGTCTCCAATTGCACTTGTCTCTTTTGAAAACAATAATAAAGGGTCATTTTATTTATATCAGACAGTTAGGTGCTTTTCTACCCTCATTCCCTCTGCGTACCACATACCCAATCAGGATTATACTTGATTCATTTCATCATTTCTCCAAATTAATTTTCCTCTTTTGTACACGGGCTTTGAGGTTTGGGGACAAAGGGAGAAGCCCTTCCCCTCCTCCAGTCTCAAAATGCATGTGAGCACTGAGAACAGCAGCCACAGACCCTCACGGTCAGGCGTGTCGCATGTCCTGGTTGTGA
>NW_006440135.1:1317031-1335231 GCF_000325575.1 Pteropus alecto
GCACTACCCATGAAATCCCCGAGAAATAACTGCGAAATTTACACGGGACGTCAATGACCCACAAAAAGCTGAGGCGATTCTAAACAGGGTGAGCAAAGAGGGGGTCTCCCCTGCCTGATGTCCCACAGACTAGGAGGCCATATCCCTAAAGACAGTATCATATTTGCACAGCAGCAGGCAGGTAGGTGAGTAAACGGAAGAGAATTGTATTTGTATGGGACTCGTGCAGGATACAAATGGCAGAAAAATAAAGGCCTCAGAAAAGGGCCAGTTGGTCCAGTAGACAGGGCTGAGGACGCCAGTTCCCTACATGGGAAGAATTGAGGCCGGACTTCTACCTGAGTGCACGTGAAGAAAATGGATTAGACTTAGAATCCAAAGGAGGATATAGTGTCAGAAATCCAATGGGAGAAAAACCAGCGGCTTATACGGCTTATATTGTGATACAATGGGGAGGAAATAGTCTTTGCAGTTTTCATTGTGAAAGGTGGATGAATGGAAGTACTTCAGAGTTAGAGATTTATTTTTTCAATAAAATACAGAGAGAGAGAGAGAGAGCGAATGAATATATTGGGAGAAAATATCTGCAGTGTCTAAAACCCACACAAGGAGTTAATATCTGGAAAACAGAAAGAATTCCTGAAAATTGACAAGAAAAAGCCAGACAACCAGAAAACTCGAAGAAAAGTAGAGAAACTATATAAACAGGCCACGCAGAGGAGAGAAAACCTGGATGACTGACAAGTGTGTGAGTGACGCCCACATTTACCAGTCATCAGAGACCCACACGTTGACGCACTAGTAAGAGACCACCTAGCGCCTGTCAGAGGGTGAAGCTCAGGACGGAGGATCGATGCCGAGGGGCTGTGAGGGCATGTGAGGGCCAGGGAAGCCCTTCTGGAAAATTCTGCAATGCTTAGAGAATGTCGGTGTGCACAGGCCGGTGCCCCGGTGACCTCACGCCTGGGCGCGGATCCCAGAGAAAATGCAGGTGTGCTTCTAAGTCGGCCAGCTGGAGGAGGGAGCCACAGGGCTCATGTGACAGCGGTGGGGGGTCGGGGGGACACAGGGGCCTTCCGCAGGAAACGGTGAGTAACCGTGGTCCCGCTCGCCGTGTAACACAGCACGGCGTGAGAAGCAACCAGCGAGGCACACCGAGAGCCCCGTGGACGGCTCGCGAAGCCGAGCTCTGGGTGAAGTTGCTATGGCTCAGAGTGACGCACTGAGGACAATCCCATCCATGACAACTGAAAACACACACGTGCCCAGACAACCCACGTGCTTTACGAGGATCCAGGCATGATTAAGAATGCCCGTTCAAACCCGAGTGGGTTTCCGTGGGCAAGACGGGCCTCGCACGGACTGATGGGCTATGATGAGCCTAACTCTCTGCACCCCCGGCCAAAAGATGATGATGATGACGATGATGATGATGACGATGATGATGATGATGACGACGATGATGACGATGATGAAAGCTACGCTGTCGTTGTGAATCAGCCTCACGCCAGCCCTGACTCGGGTGGGCAAAGGCGCATTCCCAGAACTGCCCCTGGGAAGAACGGGTCTTCGGAGGGGCCCATCGGTGGGGGACACAGTCATCACACCACATTCTGTCTTCGAAATACCTCGGACTTGGCACTGGAGCACGAGAACAGGCCTGCGTCTCGGCCGCTAAGCCTAGCAGCTCACTCGTCACTGGTCTGTGGTCGCCAGAGACCAATGCGGGGTCTCGCCTGAGTCTCTGCCACAAAACGTCTCCTCTGTTCATTTTCATTGCAGAAGGACAGCCGTGCGAACTTAGTAACTGTCGTTAAATTAAACTGAGTTAGAGTAATCTGCTTCTCTAATAAATCATTATGATCATGAGAGCAGATCAAAGTCGGCAGTAACAGAGAAAATCCGTGACTTATTTTTCATTCGATTGGCTTTTTTGGGTTAAATGCATTTAGTGGAAGAAAAAAAAACTCTACAGATCATTTTAATTATGATATTGTGAAAGTCAGGGGTATCACCCTGAAATTAAAATGCAAACATCTAAGCATATACTGTGTGACTAAGGAAATTATATACATACTTTAAACATGCATTTTTATTTTAGAAAAAGCCTTGGGTTATATATATATTGATGACCCAGTCTTAGGACATGTTCGTTGTGATATTTGTGAAGTTTATGGAAAATCCCTCCGCTCACGAAACACATGTGGATAGTTGGCTTCGGCGATCAAGTGTGGAAAAGACACTGCGAGTCCCGTGCTCAGCGTTGCGTCCAGGCCCACGGAAGTGACCTAAGTGGGATGGAGTTGACGCGGAGAGAGCTCAGTGTTGCTGCCCCGTCGCTGCGGGCGATGAGCCATGAACCGAGTTCGAGTTTCCGAGGAGACGGCAGGAGGGAGGGTTCCAGGTGGACTAGAGCTGAAGCCCAGGGGCCCACGGAAGCTGGGGGTGGGGGGCGGGGAGAAGATGGCTGGGCTGGCTTTGTGATACTTCCCGGAATCGTCCCACAGGGCTGTGCTGGCCCGTCCTCAGGTCTACGTGGCAGACTGGTGGGAACATTTGGGAGTGTTTGAATGGATTCCTCCCCTTTGAGTGAAATAAGAACGCGTGCAGAGGGCAAATGGCCGAACAAAATTGTCGTCCCCGATAAGCCCCGTGATGGATCGGCTGTATCGCTCAAACTCTTAAGTGCTTGTTTCAAACAGTTTGATCGGTGAGAGGACCAGCTGAGGACTGTCTTCTGACGCAACTATAAATCGAATGAGGAAAATGACCGTAAACATGCAACTGAGGCCTCTCAGAAAGCATCCTACCTCCAAGTCCAGTAAGGACGTTTCAAATAATAAAAATAACTTTTTAAAAAGCATTTCGTTTTATTATTAATTTCAAGTATAAAGTACGTTGATTAGACATTCATGTAGTTTACGAAACGATACCCCTGATTACTCTACGAGAAAAGATGCTCAAGGTCACTAATTATCAGAGAATTGCAAACTAAAACCACAATGAGCTATCACCTGACACCTGTCAGAATGGCATCATCAATACATCAACTAGGTGCTGGTGAGGACGTGGGGCAAAGGGACGCCTCGTGCACCGTCGGTGGGGCTGCGGACTGGTGCAGCCGCTGTGGAGAACAGTCTGGAGGTTCCTCGAAAATTAAAAATGGATCTTCCTTTAGTCCTGGCAACTACACTTCTGAGTATTTATCCAAAGGAGACCAAAACACGAATTCGTAAAGATCTCTGCACCCCTATATTCACTGCAGCGCTATTCACAATAGCCAAGATACAGAGGCAACCTGAACACCCATCAACAGACGACTGCAAAAAAAGTTATGATTCACATGAAAATAACTTTTGATAAAAAAAAAAAATGCATCGACTCGGGTGTATCAGCATAAAAACTAATTGGGTTAAAACATATTCATAATAATTTTGACCTCACTCGACTTGCTGATCGAAACGACCATCAACCCAGCAGCCTCTGTCCCTTCCGTTCCACACTGCCTGTCCCAGGCCATCCCCTCCCAGCCCGGTTTGGCCCAAGGTCCCCTTTCTCTGCAGACTCCCAGGCAAGTGCATGGAGCAGGGTGTCTCTGTTCTCAGCCACCTGCTCCCAGGGCTAAGGCGACATGACCCCGAGCAAAGCAAAGGCGAGCAGACGCCAAACCAGACAGAAGCAACAGGTGAGCAGTCACGCGTGGACGGGGACATTTGGGACAGTCAAAAGGAGAAAAGAGGGTCCTGTTGTCACCCTTGGACAAAATCAGAAGAGCGAGGCGGGGAGAGTTACCGAGGCCACGAGAAGGAACGGGGCACAGAAGGTCGGAAGTCACAGGGCTCGCAGGAATGAGGGGGCGACGGAGTGAGCGCCAGCGAGGACGGACGGAGCCCCTGCTATAAGCGAGGGAGACGCAGACGGAGCCAGGAGAAATCGTTCCGGTGGGAGGGAAAAGAAAAACACGAAAAATAAAGGCAATGAGGATTATTGGGGAAAAGCAGGAAAGAAAGGAATTCTGGGAAAGGGAAGGAAAACGGAAAAGCTGAAGTTCATGGCCGATGCTGCGGGAGGGAAGGGGGCTGGTGGCACGGAGAGAGGCCACAGCACAGGGGACCCGGGGCGCGGACTCAGGACAGCGGGGAGACGGGGAGTCTAAGGTCAAAGTCACGGGAGGGAAGACGCATGGTCTAAACCAGCAGGCGCTGGGAAGGAAAGCCTCTGTTTGGGGCTGAATTGTGTCCCCCAATATTTACATGGTGATGCCCTAACCCGCAGTACCTTGGAACGTGACTGTATTCGGGGCTAGGGTAAACGGCGGTCGTATGGGTGGTAATCCTCTATGACCGGTTCCTCCTAAGGAGACTAGGACACAGACACGCAGAGGGACGACCCCGTGAGGACGCAGGAGGAAGGTGGCCACCGACACGCCAAGGACGGGGACCCCAGGAGAAACCGACCCCACCGACACCTTGACCTCGGACTTCCAGCCTCCAGACGTGTGAGAAAATAAATGTCCGTGGTTTAAGCTGCGCTGTCCACGGTCCTTTTGATCACAGCCCCCCAATCATAATATGGCTCGAAAAAGAAAAGTCACAGCCGAATGAATGCAGGAGGAAAGGGGAGGAAAGAGAGAGAGGGAGGAAGGGGAGGGGGAGGGAGGAGAGGAGGGCATGGGTTCACACCTACGCAGTCGCACGGAAACTCCCATGAGGATAAAACGAGAGGTGTTTCCAGAGAAGTCCTTCAAGCACAGCCTTTACGTGAACATGACTCGACGGAGTCAGCACCGAACCCTAGCGTGTTGGCTGGTGGCCTGGGGATAGGGGGCAGCGAGGGTCCCCCACTCACTCTCTCTTGGACTCTGAAGTAAAGCCCCCACCCAGTGTCAGCCTGGTGTATTTTCTGACGACATTTCAAGGGCACGTGACCAGAAGAAAAACTTATAAAACCAAATCTCATCCACCAAAACACCATGATCAATAACTTGGGTGTTTAGAGAAACACAGAACATTCAAATCACGCGGGATGTGCACGGTGCCGGGGTGAAATTATTTCGGCAGTCAGTGTCAACCAGACAACCCCTTTTTGATCAAGTGTCGTTTTGTTGCTAAAAATGTCCACTCTCCCGACACTGCAATTACAGTGCACGCGACACCCGTAATTTTTCTTTGATGATTCATGACCTTGCGGTAGCCGAGACTCAGCAACTCAGTTTCACTCTGCAATAGCTGGGAAGTGCCTGCCTGGTCCCCACCGGCCCCAAGTGCCCACGCAGGGGTCTCACCAAGTCGCTGCCCCCCCCGCCCCCCCCGCCAGGAGAGCTGTCCACGCCCCCCCAGCAGGGTGGGGAGCTGCAGGAGGAGACACATGCCACACCAAGCAGGAAGCCAGGGCTTGGGGTCTGTGTGGGGAGCTGGGCTCAGCCAGGGGGAGGAGCAGAGGCTGCAAGAAGGACCCTGGGGTTGGGCCTGCCGCGTGGGTGGGACGTGGGGTGCTGAAGGGGCAGCTGAAATCTTCCCGTGGCAGCCCCGCGCAGCACCCTCACAAGGACACTAGGCGGACTCTTGTTACGATCTGCAGAAGAGGAAGTGGGAGGTGAGGGAAGGGGCAGACCCGCTGCTGAGACCCTGAGGGCTGGTCTCCCTGGTCACAGGCAGTCCGTCGAGGGGTCAAGGTTCCACGCTTGCCGAGGCCAAACGCCGGCAAAGTGCCAGCATGAGTCTGGCTTCACGCTGGCGTTGGCAGACCGGCCTCTTAAGTTCCCACAGTGATTCCCAGGCGGGAGGTGAGCCAGGTGTCTCCTCCAGGTGTGTCCTCCCTCCCCACAGGCACTGAGTTGCTGCTTCCTGGGTCCCGGGGACATGAGAAGCATCACAGTGTGCCCCACGGAGTCCCCTCATGGGCTCCTGGGAGAAGGCAGACAGCGCTGGGCCACGGGATGGCAACCCAGTGAGTTATATTGTGCTAATCTCCCGGTTTTCTGTTACAAAATTAAAATACGCACTCTCACTTAGACACAATCTAATTATAGCCTGCCACCTCACGTTGTCTAAGAAAACTAAAAAGGTGGTTACATTTAAAAAGTGCCCAGTTCTGGTGACTGCCCCATAAGTCTCACATAGGATGACATTATTAATCCATCAGAGGGGAGACTTCTCTCTGGGGGCTGGGGCACGGTATAGGTGGCCCCTCAGAGCTGTGAATATCTCTGACCTCATCTGCTTAAAATACTCAGAGCAGAAAACAGCCACACCCAAATCCAGAAGAATCTCTAATTTCCAAAGGCCGTTAAGACGTTTACAACCCCATGGGGGTGCTCGAGGCAGGTGCAATTTGTGCATTTCTCTCTTCTGTTAAGTTACTTAGAACTTTCTAAGAAACTCCAGGAAATGAAGAAATGCTGCTTATAATAATATGCAGGAAGAGGAAAGTGTTCATCCAAGTGAAACATTTTACTGAACACATTTGAAATAAAATCACGCATACTGCCTCAAGAATCCACTCATTGTGGGCTATGCTTTCATTTAAAATATTTGATCTATTTTAACAATTTTAGTATATCGAGTAACACAAATAGCAGTTCATCTTCATTTCTCTGGGACCCCATATCTGTTCCAGTCCAGCCCTGAGAAGGACAGCCACAAGTGGCCAAGAACTCTCATGCATGTGTCAGTAAAATCGGCTACTTCTGTAAAGACTCATAGAAGCTTACACACACACACACACGCACACGCGCGGGCGCACACACACGTCCAGGGACCGTGGTTCCCAGGTCTTTTCCACTGAGGAGACGACTCACTACCTTCATTTTGGAATTCTGTCTCCTTCGGGATTTTCAATCTTTCGTAGCTTCCTTATTCCTACCGCAGAATTTAAACCATGGCACACTGGGAAGAGAATTTGCTTTGAATGGCATGGGGACGCCCCATGTTATTGGGGCTCAGTATACATCCCAGAAATCCGGGTTTGCACGTGAACGTCTACTCGGTAACTTTGCCCAATTCTGCCTAATTACGTGATGCTAGTTTTTTTGTTTGTTTGTTTGTTTGTTTTAAGCTTAGAATACTCTGAAACAAATGCTAAGCCTGATCGGATTTTGGAGGATTTCAGATCAAGGCCGGGCTCCTGGTCCCTTGGGGCCTGACTGTGGCCCGACTGTGGCCCAAGGTCCTCCGCAGGGCGTGAAAGTGGTTATTGGCCACACCACAAGCCAACAACTTTTGCAGTCTACGCCGGCACGGACAACTGGAGGGTGACCCATCACGGCCCTGCGGTGAGGGTGCTGTGATTCTCCCCACCTCTCTTCCCGCTTCCAGACGCCGCTGAACCCGGACTCCCTCTCAGACTCCCTCTGGAGTCAGTCTAACCTTATGAATCCAACACTGTGGACATGTTCAAGGTCTCCGAGAAATAAGTTTCAGAGGACTTACTTACCCAACAGCATAGTGAAACATTCTGGAATATTCTGAAATGTCTTCTAAAGCGCTATCTCCCTGTCAAGATTATGACTTACTGACTTAGAAGAACAGCAGAAAATAGTGAAACAGATGAGCCTGGCAGGAGATGAATCGAAGATTCGTACAACGGACCCAGATTCGCTGCAATTACGCAGAGAAAACACGAAAAGGAAAACACCGAGTAGCAGATGAACGGATGACTTAGAGATTCATACTTCTGACATGTAAGACCACGTAGGAAAATTCTTTCTTTTATCACTCACTCAAATTACGCTTGACTTATAGGACTAGTTAATATCACCGCATTATTTGCCTTAATACCACACAAATGACCAAATATAACAGTCTGTCACTGTAGGTTTGGGAGCCGGAAGTGTCAGAAGCATCTCCTCATGGCCGAGATCATGAAGTCAAGACGGTCAAGACTAAACCTGTGTAGGTGTTAGAGCCTAGAGTCTACAGATGCAGGTACAGGCTTTAACTCAATGTCTCCATCGTTTCGTGGCGTAGCTTACGGCCAAAGATTAAACAGTGTGTCCGTCATGTCTGGAGGCCTGCCTGGAGAGCAAATTCCAGAAAAAGGTTTAAAATTACAGCTTGCTTGAGAGAAATGTAGCTAGTCAAGCACAAAGCAGTGATAGCTTAAACAACCATGGTCACGAGAGGTTTGGCTTCTGCCTGCTGCTTTAAAGATCATGTCGCTGACGTATCATCGTGAGATGTTTTGCAGAATCTTGGTTCCACAGCCCCGTTAGGTCACCTGACCGCAGTGACGAAGGCTCCAGACAAGATGACTCAGGATCTAAATCAGGCGAAGGAAAACCACGGAAGCTCACGCAAGGCCTAACCGGTCAGCTTCGCCCCAGACACCTAACCCCTAACCCTCAATCTTCGCCTTTAAAACCCCTGATTAAAGTCTGTCCGGGAGTCTGGGGTGTAAGCGATGGCCTCCCGTCCTCCTGGCACGGCGCCCCGCCGATAAATGCTTTAATTTCTCTACCGCAGGACTCGGCGTTCGGTGTCTGGCTCTGCTGCACGTCGGGTGGCTCCGTAGCATCCTGAGCAGTTCCCTCGACACCTCTGGGCAACTCGCGTTTATGGGACCACATGCAAGTTTCCGCTGGATCCACGTGGACCGTCCGCAGGAAGTTTGGATGAGGCGTACTCTGTCCTGAACGTGCCCTGGGTGAAGGCCATCTCTTACTTCCTGTGTCCCCATGGTGGGCCACCTTCTCTCTACTCTGTGGCCTCTCAAACATGGATATTTGACAACTTCTACTCGCCGATGCTATGAACTGGGACAGTAGAGAGGGAAGAAGATGGCCTTGGAGATTCTCACTAAGCCCCCGGTCCCTGCAGGCGACGGAATGCGCTGCCTCGCCCTTGTGCGTGCCAGCTTCCTTGTTCCCCGTGCCAGAACACCCCCGTCTTGGGGTTCCAGAAAGCCCTGTCCGTGGGCGTGCTTTGAGGATGGTAAAGCCGAGTATCAGCTTAGCTCTGGGATCGGGGTCTGACTTACTCTCGCCAGCCCACCTCGGTCCCAGGTCCCAGGCCCCAGGCCCAGGCTGGCATCTGCTGGCAGAACCCCACTCATTCTCCACGCAGACCTAAGCCTCTTAGGTCCACCTGCCTCCTGCATCTGCATTTTGAGTCCTGGGTCTCAGTTCTGAAGTCCCTGAGGGTTTTCTGGTCACTGTGATCACGTGGGACCATTTAGCCCTTTTCAACAGGCTTGAAAGGGTTGAACGATGGTTACCTACTCTCGTGCTGTCTACCGGCCAGGTCAAGGGCTGCGAAGTCAAGTGCTGACTAACAGCCTGCTTTCCAACCACGCCGCAGAGCCCAGCGGCTTATGTGAATGGGAAGGCCAGCAAGCCTCCAGTGGCATGTGCTTGGGGCCAATGTGTGGACTGAGGGCTTTGAATATTTCTCTTAGGGTAGAGCAACCAAAATGATCTCAACCAGAAGAATCGATGACAGCTAAATAATTAGTTTGCAGGAGAGGAAGAAAAAGAGACAAAAATAAATGTGGAAAACTCTCTGAGCAATGCTGGGTAGATCTGTTTCTATTTGCTGACTATGATGCTGAAATCTTAAGCCTAAAGTGGTCGTTATGGCAACATAACCCAGGCCCATACACTGATTCAGATATAGACTCCATTCCACGTAGGAGATCGTATCGTTTCTTAGACTGCTGTGCACAGCAGGCTGCGACATGCTGGGGGCAGGAGAATGCTTCATGCCCCAAGGATCTCAGGTGTTGAATTTCAGGTTTCAATGTTGCTAAACTGTGGGAAAAAACATTGAGAGTCCAACACAAACAGCATAACAATCCCGGAGGATCGGTGAGCTGTGCACCATTCCCTCTGCCGGTGACGGATTCCGCCCACCGCAGCCTTCAGACTTGAACCCTGGAGACAGCGAGTCGCTGTCCGGCCAAATGCAGGAATTCACCCTCGATTTGGGAGCAACGTCCAGGGCCCTCATTAGTGATCAGGAGCAGACGAGGCAGCTGTGGGTTTCCACCGTTGATTAGCCTCCAGCTGTCATAATATCCTGCATCATATCCCAGAAGTTTCCGAGAAAATTCACCCACGTCTGCGGGTCAAACGGCAGAATTTCACTGAAGGAAAGAAAGACCTTTCCTGAAGGTGTCGGCAAAGTGACGGCGAGGTGAGCACAGTGACGTTCTCTTTCGACTGGACTGGAGCCCGCAGCCTTCTACAGCATTTTAAATTCGATTTTCATCTCGGATCAAAATAGTAGCCGCAGAGCTTTCAAGCGGACATAGTTTTCTCCAATGAAGAAAGGACCCCAGCGATATTTAACGGCGGCCAAGGACGGTGGTGTGCATTCAGGGACGATAGAATCGAATGTCCTAAGTGATAATAATATTCTGCCACGCGATTTTCTAACGCGGCAGCAACGAAGGAAATTAAACGGATTCAAAGACAGCACCAACGAACGGGATTCTCATGAGGGCGAGACCGAAAAGGTGAACAGCAGCCGTCGACCCTGCGGAGGGACACTCGCGTGACTCGTCATGATCAGACAGTGGCTCCTGATGACTCAGAACGGCTTGACGGTAGCGCCAACGGAGGCCAGGGCGGGAGTCCACCGTGAGAGGGTAAAGGAGGCTATCTGGTGGTCTTTGCGACTATTCGTAAAATTATGGTCAACTGTGAAAAAGTTGGAGCCAGTCGGAAGCCAGCGGTGGCCTGGAATACTAACGGGGAGGCCGGCAGACCCCTTCACGTGACGGATGCCGAACGGAAGCCCGGTCTGGGGCTCTGGTCTCTTGCTGCTTCTGTATTTCTTCCCATTCGTATTCCACCTCTTCAAAGGAAGGAGCCGCTGCCGACCACCTCCTCTGCGCCGGGCACTCTGCGCATCGTGTCTTGGAGCATCACGACTCTCCTGTGAAGTGGGGTGTGTGGTCCTCATGGTCAGGTGAGGCACTGAGGTTTGGGGAGGTAGCTACCGGCTCAACAGGCTCGGGAGCGGGTGGTCCCGGAGCCCTGCCTCTGCCAGGAGGCCCGTGGCTTTATCCCAACCCCACCCGCCCCCTGCCCCGCAAGAAGACCCATGGTGGCATGAGACACGCATTGAGCTCCTAAACCTTGTTTCCAGTGGTTCTGGCAGGAGCTGCACAACTAGCTTTAGGATTTCTCCTGAGACGGCCATCAACACTTAGAGCCATGCGCTACCCGGAGCTCTCACCCCACCCCAAGTGCAGACAGACGTGAGTGAGAAGCAAGTCTTTGTTTTCACTAACCCCTAACTGCGATTTAGCACTTCATTTAATTATGACGGAAAGTGACAAATCACAGCAGTATTAGCAATGCCTTGACTTAGAAATCCCAGATTAAAAAAAAAAAATCGCATTACCGTTGTAGCTACTCAGACATGTCATCGATGCTCGTTACCACGCCTGGTTAGGGGAGTTGTGGGACCTGTCTCTAGATCTTGATATTAAACGAGTTAAGGAAGTTGTGCTTTTTAGTTTTATATTTTAGTTTATCACATTCTTTTTGAAAATGTGATAACTGTATTTAAGTCAACAGCAGTCCTCCCTTATCCATGGGGAATAAATTCTAAGATCCCCCCAGTGGATGCCTGAAACTCCAGACAACCAAACCACACACACACACACACACACACACACACACACACACACACACACACACCTATGATAAACTTTAACTTACAAATTAGGCACAGCAAGAGATTAACGACAGTAACTAAAAATGAAACAGAACAATTATAACAACGTACTGGAATAAAC
Source organism: Pteropus alecto (assembly GCF_000325575.1). Lineage (NCBI taxonomy): Eukaryota > Metazoa > Chordata > Mammalia > Chiroptera > Pteropodidae > Pteropus > Pteropus alecto. Next base: position 1,328,774 of record NW_006440135.1, read on the forward strand.
GCTACGAGAATGCGGTCTCTCTCCCTCTCAAAACATCTTATTGTACTACGTTCGCCTTTTCGCTTAAGGGGAGCACTTGCCAGCTTCCCTGTGGCGTATCCGAATCGCCAGCATCCCCCTTCTGCTTTGGGGCCGTTATTAAGTGAAACAAGGGTTACTGAGCACAAGCCCTGGGGCACGGTGACAGTCGATCTGACAAGTGAGACGGCTACTGAGTGACCGGCGGGCAGCAGTGTACGGGGGACGAGGGACGGGGCCTGGTTCACGTCCCAGGTGGGATGAAGTGAACTGGTGTGAGATTTCGCCGTGCCACTCAGAACGGCACGCAACTTAAAACTTACGAATTGTTTATTTCTGGAATTTTCCATTGAATATTTTCGGAGCGAGGTTGACAGCCACCATGGGTGAAGGGCAACTACTATAATGGTTTTCTTTTGAAATGCTATGAATTTTATTTTGTGCATTGAAAACTTTATTCTGAGGAGGGGTCCACCAGTGTCCCCAGAAGCCAAGGGGCCATGTAGTCTTCCAGGTGGCCTTGTCAGGGCCAGAGGTGGCAGAAGTGGTTCTGGAGGCTCCTGTTCCTCTCTGATCTGCGAGAATAAGCAACGAGAGGCCTCCCCGTCTCTTATCTGTGAAAAGGCAGATGCCAGGATCCCCTTTTCAATGAATTACTAAAAATAAGTCACCCTAATTCAATCCAGCGGAGTTCAAAGTTACTTTTTATTAGAGTAGTTTTATTTATAAATTAAAATTATTTCTTTTAAGCTTCATGTGATTTTTACTGGTCGATCCTACAGTTAAGAGAAACTGTCTTTTATGAGTTCTCTAAGATTAGGATTTTCCATAAATATACATTATAGAAGTGACGAAAGCGAAGAGAAGCAGGTGTGAAGGGTGGATGGCAGCGGGCGCCCTAGGCAGCTCATCTGCGTAGCTTTAGGTGGTCCTCAGAGGGCCTGTAGGTTTGCTGTGCTCTGCCTTCCCCAGGCCCAGCTAGAGGGGGCTGTGACCCCAGGGGAGAATTCTCCCAAGCACGGGGGCTGCAGAGCAAGCGTCCCTGAGACGGCCCTTTCGTACAAAGCGGGAGTCGAGAAAACACGATTTAGTATTTTGACGCCTTTTTAAAAGCTACATTCTAAAGGCTTATCATAGTCACGTAGTTGCAATTCATTTAAGCTTGTGACAAATTCAGTTTCGAGTTTCCTCACCGAAGTTCGACTTCTCCCGGTGGAAGACCTTGACACAGAGAAATCCTTACGGCCGTAACTCTTGTTTGCCTCGTGCGGCCCAATCCATCCCATTCCCTACTGGCATCTGCGAAGCGAAACGGGCCCCCAGCACGGCATGCGAAAATCACTGATTCATCTGTATCGGTAAGGCGAAAATAATCGTCCTAATAATTATGTCCAACATTTATACAAAAGCAACAGCTGCTTTCTATTATAACCAATATATTATCAGTTCTCTCACTCCACATTCTGATTTTTGGAAATGTCTGAATCTCAAGATCAAAAAAATGGCAAGCACTCCCTTAATATTTTTTTCTGGAAAAATTTCCTTCAATTCCCAAGTGAACTGAAAACATTTTCACTTTAAGTGTGAGATCGGATCCATTGTAAGACAGCATTTCCTCCTCTCTCTCTCATCAAAAAACTCTTAATAAAAAATATTGAGAATGTTTGGCAAATATTGTGACAGAGAATTAGTATTTATTTTACAGAAATTATTTTTAAAGTAGCAATTTCTTCAGTCTGAGTGGTTTCCGCTAGTGTAACAATTATGTTCAAAAAGCATTTCTTTCTCGAGTTATTTTCAGAATTTTTAAAATGCCTTTCTCTTTTATGCATCGAGGAAATAAAGCAGCAACAATTATCTTTCTTCTACAGTTCGAAAGAATTAAAACATCCTTCCTTTTCGCACAATAGATACAGCAGCTTATGGTGAATTTGGACCAACACAGTCGTCCAACTTTGCTGAGAAGTCAGCACTGCCCGTCAGGTTTGATGGACACGTCCGTCACCCCTTTCCTCGTGGGTTCCTTTTGGGCGTCGCGGCAAAACCAAGCACAGTATCATTGCCCCAAAGGTCATAGAAACCCCTGCGAACAGCTGAGCCACAAGCGCTACTTGGCGAGGTGGCTTCCACGGACCAACGTGACAGCGCGTCAGAACCAGGGGGCCCTGGCCCCGGGCTGCCCGGCGGTCACTCAGCTCTGCTCTTTCCTGGACACGCGTCCCGGGCCCAGATTTGACCTCAGCGAGCCTCAGTTTCCCCCTCTGTAACATGGAGATAACAGCAGCACTCGCTGATCTCATAGGCTGTCACGAGGATCCGATCAAACGACGCATAAAGCATTCGCACAGCAGCTGGATGACGCAGTTCACAGCCAATGTCGCCTTGCAAGAGGGGACGAAGCGAAGGGCTGGGGCATCTGCTCAGACCAGCAGATCTCACAACAAACACGTTTATGTGGCACACACGGTGTGTCGGCCTTTTGCGAGGGGAAGGGGAAGTACAGTTTGAGTACGTCAATGGAATCTAGCGGGACGAGCATAGAAAGGATTGTCTTCCAGAAAATGCAGAGGAGGGGCCATCGTGTAGCTGCAGGGCAGTTTGAGGGGCCAGCTGCAGAAGGTTGGAGCACCTTGGCAGGGTTTTAAAGGATGGCCAGGGGCTCGCCTGGTGAATTCGGGACAGCGCTTTCCGGGCGGGGGCAGACCTGTGCCCTACCCAACCGCAGACAGAACCACCCGGGGGGGAGACCGCCACGGGGGGCACGGTGGTGGGCGAGTGCCTCTGCGGGCGCAGGGGCCGTGGCTTGGGCTCTCTGGGTAAGGGTCACGGTCAAGCGTGTCTGTGTTTTGGAGGAACCGGAGGATGGAAGCGGCCAGATGGGGCGGTGCGGGAATCCACACAGGAGGTGACAAGCGGTCTGAGGCAGGAGCACGGAGTGCGCGGGAAAGGCCGGGTGTGAAAACCCGACACAGCGACCCTGTGGCTGACCACGGCCACTCCTGCTGGGGGGCGGGGCACATCCCGGTGACCTCTCCCGGCTGCTGCAGCCACGCCCTGCCCTCCTTTTCCAGCCTTTGCCACCCGATGGATCCCAGACCTGCTCTGTCCCCAGACTTTCTCGTTCTGGGGCCTTCGGTCTTCCCGCTCAGCTCAGCTTCCTTTCCTCCTGGCTTCCCCGAAGCAGCCAGCCCTGGAGACGGCCAGAGGACACAATGACACACGGGGAGGGGGGGAAGGGAGGCCCTGGGAATGCCAGGAGTGGGGGGCGACAGCGCCCAAGTCACAGCGAACCCTCGGCAAACGGGCGCTGGACGAGCGAACGAACCAAGTGTGTGACGATGAGGAAAAGCGAACAGTTAGGCCTTACCGCAGCTTGCTGACTGCCTGGCAGGAAGGCGCGGACGTCACCAGAAGTCTTTCTGGCGTGCAGCTCCGCGTGTGTTCCGGGAGGCCGCTGATCTTCCCGTTTATCCGCGATGAAGCCGTGTTCGGAAAACAGGCTAGCCCGAGACGCCAGAGGCAAGTCTCACCCACCGATAGGTAGAGCCTTCCCTTGGGGAAGGTCACATGAAGTTTGAAAACTCTGCTGACCTCAGGGCCCCGCCTCTCCCAAGCCCCCCGGGCACAGAGAGACAGCCGTCAGTTGTCAGGTCCAACGAATGGGCACTTAACCAAAATATTACGCAAAATATAATGGCGAAGCTGCCTGGCATGTCGAAGACATAGGGATGGGTTTGCTTGTCCCCGCGAGGTAGTCAGCTCTCCGTGGCAGGCACTCACGTGTCCCCTCTTCGCCACTGTGTGCCTAGCAAGTGCCCGGCACACGGTGGGCACTCAACACCTGGCCGAGCGAACTGGCCCTCCATGGCTCTGTGTGGTCCGCGGCCGAGCCCTCCTGGCTGTGTCTAACCAGGGGTGAGTGACCTGTCTTGAGCACATGTCCTTTTCAACATTCACACCCACCCCCCGCCTTGGTCTACCGAAGCTGCCCAGGTAGGAAGGACTTGTGTTTTGATGGTACGGCTTCAAGGGGCTTCCGTCAGGGTTGATGGAGGTCAGCGAGTCCATCCAGGTGGAGCAGAGGAAGCCAGGGGGTTCACGTCCAACCTCCACCACCCAAGGCTCCATGCCGCCCTGTGGCTGCGGGGGGAGGATGCACCCCGAAAGACTGGGCCTGGAAACGCTAAGCCATTCCTAGTCCAGGGTCACATTTTCAACCCAGGCCTCTCAATAGAATCACAAAGGAGTTTTTTCGAGAAGCCTCCACCGGAAGCCTGAGTCTCCAAAGGTGTGGGCCCTGGCACCGAAATGGTAATGTGAACACCGCCCAGGGCACCTGATTGATCGTCTTGGCAGAGCCGCCGGTAGAGAGCGCAGAAGTTACACCTGCCCCTCGTCCGCTCTCTCCCTCCCCAGGGCCTTCTCTACGCAGCACAAACCAGGATTTAGGAGATTTGAAATGTGGCTCAAAGAACCCACTATTAGGGGCTGCTCTAAAAAGAAAAAACAGCCATCGCCCGTGTAGTACCTGAGGCCGTCTACACCTAAACACTCCTCCTTCCAGGGGCCAGAGAAGGCGTGTGGGTTGTGGGTCTCGGACTTTAAAACAAACTTCGACTCGTCGTCCATGTTGGCCCTTTCCATGAAAGACAAACACTCCTCCCCACAAACACCACGCAGTCTCTTAGAAAGAAAACCAACCTCTCGCGCCCCTAAGATAAACCAGAAGAAACACGTTTACATCCTCTTCTTGCAAGTGCAGATCCTCAAAAGTCGACGACTCAAGGCAAAGCCAGTCACACTATTATTAACTGTCCCATCAGCCCAGGAGGAGCGTAGTGCCAGGGAGCAGGGCTGTGGCGACGCCAAGTTGGCACGGGGCTATTTTTAGGATGCTGAGCCCTGTCTGCGTCCTCCTGTCTGCCCTACTTGGTATCGGAACGAGCTGTTTTTTCTCAGAACATTCCAGCACTTGGATACCTCAAGCTGCAGAATCGTCCGGTGGGTAAATCCCCCCACCACCTGCATATGGCACAGGACAAAGCACACAGCGACGCACAGAACCCTCGCTCCCTGGGTGAGCACCTGTGTTCCCGCCCCGGGTTCTCCCAGCCTCCCCCTGAAGGGGCTGCCTTCTCGCTGGTCCAGGACGGGCTCGAGGCTGGCCTTGCCGAGCCTTCTCCGGTGGCCCTGTGCTCACGCGACTCCCTTTACTCTGCAAACCTGCACAGCCTCGCGAGGAACGTGAGGGCGGATTGGTTAAGGGGTCCCTGTTCGGGCTAGTCGTGGGCTGCATCGAGTCCCTCAGAAACTCCTGTTGGCGTCCTACCCCCAGCACCTCAGGATGTGATTGCATTTGGAGGCGGTCAAGTTCAGCCGAGTGCTGAGGGTGGGCCCCAATCCCGATGACCGAGTCCTCCCGAGAAGAGAGGACACAGACAGGAACAGAAGGAAGATGGCGTGAGGAGGAGGCGGCCACCTGCCAGCCAAGTGGAGGCCTGGGATGGTGTCCTCGCAGCCTCAGAAGGAACCGGCCCTGCCGTGGCCACCCTGACCAGGGCGTCTGGCCCCCGGGGCTGCGAGACGCCCCATTTCTGCTGTGAAGGCCGGATCTGGTGCTTTTCACAGCAGCCCTGGCAGACTAACGCCGGGCTTTTTAGGAGGTGTTGGTCACGATAGCTTAGGCACCCAACGCACTGTCCACCTTCACCACATTTTTTGAAAACACCTGGAGATTTTTCAGTCATAAATAAAATGCTGTTTTCAGGCCTTGTACTTTGGAAGACGTCCTGAAGACGGCCGCACGTGTGTGTGTGCGTGTGTGCGCGTCCTTGTGCATGTGTGTGCCTGTGTGTGCGCATGTGCCTGGTGTGTGCATGTGCAGTACATGTGCACACACATGTGTGTAGGTGCATGTGTTCATGTGTATGCATGTACGTGCATGTATTAGATGTGCATGTGTGTATGCAGTTCACATGTGCATGCCTGCATGTGCACATTTGTGCACACACACACACCTGTGCCTGTGCATACGCACATGCACACCTGCGTGCATGCATGTGTGCATGTGTCTTGTGCCTATGCACACATGCATGCGTGTTCATGTGTGTGCACACACATCTGTGTATGTGCGCACACTGTATAGCTGTGCGTGCACATGCATGCCTGCGTATGTGTGCATGCGTGTTCATGTGTGCATGTGTGCACACATATATGGGTGTGTTCATGTGTGTGCGCACGTGCACACACACGTGACTCTCAGCGACACCCACGGTGCAGGTCCTTCCACGGCCGACATCGGTCTCATTGCTGCGTGCTATCGCCAGAGCTGGCCCTTCACTTCCTCACCACATCCCGACAAACGGCCACGTCCGCCAGTTTCCTGTGCTCGAGCCCCAGGAGCCAGTGCTGACGGGCAGACGGCGCTGCCCTGGCGTTGC
>NW_006440135.1:1336590-1338668 GCF_000325575.1 Pteropus alecto
CCGAACGCTTTCCGTTAAGCCCGTTATCCTCAACTATGGGCCTGTCCCGGTAAGAACGGAACCTACAACATGCAAACCGTAGGCAGGGAATTCACACGAGCAGGAAAGGCGCAGGCTCGCGACACACGCTTAGAATCCCGAAACACTGATGACCGATTTCTCCAATTCTTACTTTGCATTTCAAACAGTTTATGTGCCTCCTACGTTGCTTTCTTTTGGATGTCGAAGCCGGCATTCAAAATGCAAAGAAAGTGAATTGGTATTTTAATCACTTGCTGAGTTCTCGCCTTCGTTTTCAGATATTTATGCACTAGATTTTAGAATAGGTAATAGAACATGATATGCAAGGTGGAAGGCCCTGAGTTCAGTTAGGTAAGATTTGGAATTAATAAATAAAAACGTTGATAATGACATTCAACACTGACGTCTCTAAGTTGCAAGCTGTATGCAAGACTCAGTTGTGACTACAAAGAAAAGGAATGTACACACAAGAGCCTGCCTATCTTAATAGAAGTTCATGGGCACAGATAGAAATATCATTCATAGCATTAATAGAAACTATGACAACAATTTACTAAGACGTATCTCTCTCTCTCTCTTTTAACTTCCTTATCTCTCATTAGAGATCTTTATTTTCCTGCCTCTTTTAAAATGCAGACTGGAATCTCTTCCAAGTCTTAAACGTTATGATTCTGTGATTCTAGGCAAAATGACATGTCCTCTTCCCCAGGTCCCCAAAGTCATCTTCACTGTGACGAATGAAAAAAGGTAAGAGACCGTTCTAGAGAGTTGTGATTAGCAACGATTTCACAAACAAAGGCATGTCTGCGGAATGTTCTTCCACAGCATTCGTATAAATCCTGTTTGAAAAATAAATAACAGACCCCCTCCACCCCTGCGGCTCGTGCAGATTCAGTCACCTTACGGCAGAGCCAGCACGGAGCCGTGAGACTGGGGATGAACCTCGGACGTTAAAGCGTTCGGCCTTGCCAATTAAAGATGTCTTTCCAGACCTGTCACCTCCATCCTGCTCCTCACTCAAGCAATCAGTGGAACCTACACCCCGGAAGAGGTAGACCAGCTGCTCGGTCACAAACTTCGGTCAAGAATTAAGTGCCCTCTCCACCGGAGGGAGGATGCTATTTACTTGGTATCCCAGGGGCTTCGACTTGAGTCAAATTGGCAGAAGGAGAATGATTTGATTAGTGTGAAAGGGACAGAGGCAGGTGACGGGGGATGGATGGCTTCTGACATGCCAGCTGTAGAAAGATCAAATCGAAGTCATTCAGGGTCTTCTAAGCAAAACAATTATTCTTCTTCATAAATCTAAAAGATGCCCATGTAAATATAATTGTATTAAATAATGTTTAATATCGATTCGGGAAAACACCAGCCAACTTGAACAGGGTCGAGAGCACATAACTTGGGAAGGTAAAACCCTCATGCCCCGTCCGCAGCCAGGTGGGGACATATTTCAGAAGATTCTGTCATTCCTTGCTCTCCAGTGCTCTGAGATTTCTTCTTGGTAAAGCTGCCATCTGATGCAATAGGCGAGGAGACTCAAACTCGTCCCTCATATCAGTACTTAGTGAAAACGGCTTAGCCCTGATACAGGGTTTAACCCCTGGGGGCAGGAAGAAACCAGAGGAAGAAACGGGTCTGCGAGAGACCAAGACCTTGAACATCTACCCCAGAGGTGAAAATTCTGGAAGTGGCAGGTACCAGACATTTCCTTAAGAGAGTCTGGCCTTGTCACTTCAGGAGCCACTCACGCACTACACCTCTGCCTCTCCAGAGAAATTTCTCAAAAGCGACATTTTCACCTCTGCACTAGGTGCTGCTCCCAAAACGCAACAGAGCAGGTGGGGCAGATCCGCCAGCAGTGGCTGGCCCTCTGCAGAGCACCCCGCCTGAGATGCTGGAGGGAGAACGTGTGTGTCCGTGGGGGGTTATAAACTAGGTCGGACAGGTGGATCCCGAGGTACACATAAAGTTCCACCTTCATGGAGATTGTGGGGACAGCAAATGGGGAGAAGCAGATGAGGGGGGAATGGGAAAGGCAGGGGAGAGGAAGTGGG
>NW_006440135.1:1338936-1339637 GCF_000325575.1 Pteropus alecto
GGAGAGCAGGAAAAGGGGAACGCAGGGCAGAGCGAAATCTGGGGAGGCCCGCGGAGCGAGCCAGCGAGAGACCGGCGGAGACTGGGCAGGGGACCGGGGGGGACCGGCAGGGACGAGGCGGAAAAGTAGAGAAGGAAGAGAACGCTTCGGGGGAAGAAGGGTGGGCTCGGGGAGCGTCTCCCCGTGGAGGCCGGTTTCGAAAGAGCCCCGCGCGCACGAGCGGCCGGGCCCGGCGGGAGGCGGCCGAGGGGCCGCGCGCCCCAGCCCCTCCCCGCTTACCTGGCCCTTGACCAGGCTGGCGGCGAACTGGCGCATGACGGCCTCCACGGTGTAGGCGCTGGACCAGCCGCGCGGCGTGAGCAGCTCCATGCAGATGGCGCCGCCGTCCAGCACGTAGCCGTTCTCCAGGCGCGGGCTGAGCACCCGCATGAAGGGCGGCGAGAAGGGGAAGTTGTCGGGGAAGGTGAGGTTGAGCAGGATGAACTCGGTGTTGGTCTCCTTCATGTCCTGCCACAGCACCGAGTCCTTGTCCACCTGGTGCAGCTTCACGTTCCAGTCGAAGAGGCTCTCGTCCACCAGCTCCACGGAGATGAAGCGGTCGCTGAGGCGCGCGATGTCCTGCAGCTCCTTCATGAGCCGCCGGCTGCGCACCTGCGTGCAGTGCTGCTGGCGCGCCGCGGGCACCAGGCTGCCTCCGGCCG
>NW_006440135.1:1340775-1355818 GCF_000325575.1 Pteropus alecto
GTGGGAGCGCGCGTGCCACGGGGGCCGCACCGGCTCTGGTCCTCGTGCGCGCGATCCGGGCTCGCCGCGCACCCCCGGCCCGGGCCTCGGGCTTCACTTAACCTCGTTAGGACCACCCGGAGAGGGGGGGAGGGGTGCGGGGGAGCGTGGAAAGCAACCTCGTTACTGATTCCCCGGGACCAGATGGAGCCCGATGTCCTATGCAGCAGTCCGGGGCCGGCAGGGCCCAGGACCAGGGGACCCGCGGCGGGGACGCTCTCGTAATGACTGATCAAAGACTAAGGGCCGGGGGAGGAGGATGCGGAAAATCGCGCCCACCGCAAACCTCCTAAAGTCCCTTAAGTCGCGACCGAAGGGTGGCGTCACGCGAATTCACCCCTCCGCGCCGGCCGGCTGCCCTCCGGTCCGCCACTCGGGAGGGTCCGTGCGCTCTGAAAAGGGGGCTCGGGAGGACGGGACCGCCAGTACTGCTGGCTTTCGACTCGTTTCCGAAAGGCTGCGGGGAAACGCGTCCAACGCTGGCGTCCGCGGGCGCTCAGGGCGCAGGGCGAACGTCTCTGCAGGGCCCCTGCGGCCCCCGGGGACCTCGGTACCCGCAGCTGACCTCCTGGCTTCCGCGGGAGGGGAGGGGCGCCTCCCTCAACCTGGACGCCTTCATCCCTCCCCGCCCTTTCTGCTTTTAACCCTTGAAACTTATTTTTAACTGTGGACATTTAGAGCAAAAAGCATGTGCAGAGCCTCAGAAACTGGAACGACCTGGGAGCGGATGAAGCTTCAGTGTTTGCGGGAAGCTCGCTGCGGTGCACGGTCTAGTGTGTCTGGCCAAGGCGGGCAATGGCGGGAGGCGGAGCTGGCCGCTGACATGTAGGTAATATTACCCCGTAAACGTAAATGGCTCAGGACTTTAAACTTCACCGCTGTTTCCGGTTCGGCTTCCAACTTGGAAAGACTCCAAGTTCAGTGGAGCGTGCTCATTCTGGTGCCGCCATGATTTTTTAAAAAAACATCTTTATCATGTTCTCTTTCTCCAAATTATTATTTTCATTGTGAAAAATAACTCTTCAGGCCACTGTGGATACTAGCGCGGGTCTGGGGTTCCGTATTCTGGGGTTGTCTGCGGGGAGAGCCGGCTGTCAGCATAATCCTCGCAAGCCTGGCAGGTGAGCGGGAGGTGCCTGCACCCTGGAGCACTGTCCCCTGGAGAGGTGACCCTGCACTAAGGTGCATTTCCATGGAGGCTGTTTTCAAGTGGGTGGAACGGGGCAGTGCAGTGGCCCAGGCAAGACCAGTGGCTGGTGACGGATTCTAAGCCGCCACCCACTAAAGGTCTATTTGTCCTGGTCCCCTGGGCTGTTTTGGTGACTGCCTGATCCAGCTCTGCCTCTTAGCGATAGGTCGAGAAGGGAGGTGGCACTGTCTGTTAAGTGCTGTGAGCGCCTTTAACCTGTGGGGTTATGCAAAGGTTGAAAGGTGACCTTGGTGAGGTCAGCGGGCATTACAGGTTTTATCATTTCCCGGCCACAGGAGACCCTCAGGTTTGATCTGACCCATTTTATTGGTGAAGAAACTGCATTCTCAGGAGGCTCAGCAGCTGGCCCCGCTCAGCCACGTGCTCCGACCTGGCCCCTGTGCCTCCGCGCCCTGTGCCCACGGCTGACCAGCTGCTCCACAGGGCACCCTGTACTGCCGAGTCTGTGACCCGCTAAATCTCTCAGCCTCCAGTCCCCCAGGTGGAGGTGAGAAAGCCTCTGCCGGTGTGACTGTCATCACCAGAGAACCAGCTGACCTTGGGCAGGGCTCAGGATGTCACTGGGTGTGGTTTGGGAGTGGCTGAGCGGGAACCTCAGGCTGTCAGGCGGGGCCTTTATTTTTCACTGGATTTATTCCTACGGGGAGCGGGGAGCATATACTTTACTGTCTGAATGCGGATTTTTTTTTTTTTGAGATGGAAAGGATTACAGTTAATACTGATACTGAGCCAAGAGGCCAAAGCGGGACTGGCAGATACATGAGGCGGTGGTCACCTTATTATCTCCCGTCACACAGCCTCTCTGATCAACTCCTTAAAGGGCTAAAGTCAAATGTTCGTCAAAAATTGAAAACAACCTAAAGTTACAACCAGAGGGAAAGTGTTAAGTAAATTATACCGAATCCACCCGAGAGTGTATTATATAGCGGTAACATTGTAGTTATAATGATTATATAGCAAAATGAAAATATTTGTGCTCAACATAATCATTTTAAGTGAGAAGGCAGACTGCAAATCGTATCTGCACTGCAGCTACTACACATAAAATCACAGGCACAAGAAATGACTAGAAGAACAGAAGTTAAATGGTAACGTTACGGCGCTCATACAGGTTACTGTTCTCACCTCCCTGCTCAGTTCTCCAGAGCGTGGATCCAAACACTGGCTTCCGTGACGGGATGGAAGGGGCAAAGTGGGGAGAGGGCCGTGTAGTTTGTAAATCCCCTTCCTTCTATCCCAGAAGATTCTAGAAAGTTCCACTTCGATGAATGGATGCCTACCCAGCCCGGCGATGCGAACGGGTAACATTTTGTTTCTATAGTTATTCTCTTCTGTTTGATTTTCAAATATTTTGAGAAGGGAGATATTGCAGCTAGACTGAAAACGTTGTTAGCAAACTTAAAAAATTAGCTTATCGAAGGTTAAATTTATGACATTGGGAAGAGTTGAATTGAGAGCAGGTAGTTGACTAGAATAATCTCTGAGGGCAAGTGTGGCTTCCCAGCTCCTCCGTTCACAGGCAGTTATGGGGTGGGTGTGGGGGATGGTTAGGGAATGTCTGCAGAGAGGGCTTGGGCCAGTCTACCAAGAAAGGAAGAAAGGAGGACACGCTGGTTGTCACGGTCGTCACCGCTGGGGGATTGCACTGTACCTGCCAGCGGTTGTCCCACGAGCATGCGAATCGGCGGTTCCAGAGGCCAGGTAGCTGTCTCCAGCAGTGGTTTTTGTAAAGAGATGCAAACCTGGAGCTTGCCTCAGAGGACTGCATCCCATTTCTTCAGCTGGTCCTCAATCTCATAGAGTTGCCAAGGCGTCAGCCAGATCACCTCAAAGTAGCCTGCCCCCGATTCACACACCTTTACTGTCTTGAACTAAGGTGTTAAGATCGGTGTCAAAATTAAAACCACAACGAAACACTTTCTGCTAGAAGAATTAATGCGAGGCAGCGTAGTGTGGATCTCTGATATCATCAGGTCATATGACCCATTCTGTCATTCATTTATTGATCATGAAAGCTAGCACTTAGACGACACTTGCCATATCTCAAATGCCTTCCCATACACATGCATATATAATATATAGTATATGCATAATACATAATACACAGCAACGTTCCTATGTATTACATCTTCCTATGTATTATATAACATCAAGGAATGTTCCATACTCACCTCAGCATTTGCTCAAGGCACTCAATGGACACACACTTTTTAAAAAAAATTTAATTAAAACTCAATCTTTCATCTTATAGCACAGACAGCTGAGGGCACAGCAGTGAGGGTGTTGCCCAAAGTCACCCAGGACGTGGTGGGAGAGGGAGCCTGGCTGCCGGTCCTGGTGCCTTGTTCAGGCTGTCCTCACGACGCCACCTGCCACGGGGCTTTGTGGGGGTGAAGAGCAGGAGAGGAGGGAGAGAGGACCGGGCGGAGGGCGGGGCATGGGGCAAGCACCGCCCATCTGCGACGGGTGCTGACTTCTGCTTTTCCTCCGCTGGCACTTCATCCGCCACCCACGTGTGTGGAGGGCTTCCCTCCTGTGGCGGATGAGATTTCCCGAAGCTGGCCATGCTGACATGTCCGCCCACCCCACGTGCTCTTCTTACTACTGACTGTCATTCTTCCCACAGAAAGGTGGGCTCCGGGTTCCCTCCTGCCGAGTCTGGGCGGGTGGGGGCTGTGAGTGCTTTGATCGGTAGCGTAGGAGGATGCGATGAAGCCATGTCACTTCTGAGCTGGGTCGTACAAGAAAGAAAAAAGCAGGCTCTGAGGGCTTTCTGTCAGGACGCTTGTCCGGGGGACCCGGCCACCAGGTTGCGTGGAAGCTCACGCTGCGTGGAGAGGCCAGGTGAAGAGTGTCCGCTCTCAGCCCAGCAGAGGTCTTAGCAGACAGCCAGCAGCACCCACCAGCCATGTGAGCGAGCTTGTCCTCCAGGATTCTGGTCCCAGCCTTTGAGGCTTCCAGCTGAGGCCCCAGACATTGGGGAGCAAGAGCAGGCTGTCCCCACTATGTCCTGACTGAGTGCCCCACACAAAGAAACTGCGAGAGATAAGCAGGAACATTGTTCATGTAAGTCACCACGTTTTGGGACAACTTATTATACAACTGATAGAGGATCCCCACCTCCTTGAAGGTGGAAGCTTGACTTCCCAGACTCCCTTGCACCAGGCACAGGCACGCGGCTTTGTCACAGATGGGACGCAGGGTAGTGGAACTTCGGTTGGAAGGTGGAGGCCCGGTGAGGGTGAGTCCTGGTGCCTGGACCTGGTGATCCTGCCTTCAGAGGCAGCAGCCACTCCTCTTGGGGCTTTGGAGCTCAGTGGATGGTTCCACCTGCATGCTGGCACCTGGCCGGAACAGGAGGGTCCCTCTTGGAATGGTTTGGTGGTATAATTTGGGTGTCATTCAGGCTTCGTAGCCTCCAAATCAAATTTCTGACCACCCCGGATATTCTCCAAGTGACCCCTCCACCTTCCTCTTGGTGGGTGGACTCCATCATTTGTCCTCCGGCCTGGGTCCTGCCGGAGACAGCGCGGCACAGGGCGCGGGCTCCGGGCGTCCTGCAGCGCGTTCCGCCCCCGACCCGGGCGCTCACGCCACTCTTGGCTTGCAGAGCCTTCGCCTCCGTGACCACCTCTGCTTGCTGCTTTCCGCACGCGCCTAACTCAGGGTAGCGAGGGAGCTTTATGTCCTTGCAACTCGGATGAGCCAGTAGAAGCCGCCAGCGGCGCTGTGTTCAGAAGTCGAGTGCCGGGCCCAGGGGAGAACGCGGCCGCCGGTTAAGGACGCCCATGGGGCGAGCCCGTTCCACAGACCGGGCTGTCCCTGACCTCAAGGATTCTGGCAGAAAGCACCTTGGTTAAACTGACTCACGTGGAATGTTAAGCCATGCATATAGTTCCCTGGCAATATACCTATTTTAAAATGATATCTCTTGTATTAGAGCAACTGGTGAGGTTGCATTTAAAAAAGTGAGTTAGACGCTCAACTAAGAAGTGCATCTGTCTTGTATATAATGGGACTGGGCACCCACCTCATGGGACGGGGCAGGCAGCACAGTCAGCACATGGCTTCGGTGGCCGCTTCAGCGGCTGCCTTTTGCTGATTCTAGAAGTGACTGCAACGAAACGCCTTGGAAGTTGTACGCCCCGCCTCGACTCAGAGCCCAGTTCACACCCAGCGCCCGAGCAGACGCGGGCTGGTGTTGGAAGGCAGGCGGCAGCTTACGCTCGCTGGGGGGACGGGCACAGCGGCCGGTCAGAGGTCTTCACCATGTGTACTTTCCTGAGCAAGCGTGGAACCGGTCCAGCTTAGGGCAGTGAAGCGAAGGCTTTCAGACCATGCGTCTGCGCGAGCTTCGCCACGTCCCCCGCCTGCCTTTCAGTCTGGGACGCAGGTTTCTGCCAGTATAACTAACGCCGTCTTGCAGTTCCTTTAAACTCTCTCCCGCTGGGGCAGATGTGGCATTCGCCCCCGTGGGTGAGCGGGGCTCTGGTTTGGTGGCAGTGTGGCGGACAGTGGTCTTGCCCTGAACAACGCCTCCCTTGGGTAGGATGGAACGGGGTCTCAGGCCGAGGAAGGCTGCTGCTGGCGCTCAGGTGAGAGGGGACACCACCCCTGCAGGTGCAGATGTTCCAGGGGATGCAGGGCTGTAGGACTGCAGTTCCCGAAGCTTTCTGAGTCAACCCACGTGTCCTCATTTTCAGCGGTCGGGTGCTGCTTCTTTACGACTGATGCTCCAGCTCACCAGACGGGTGGCATAGCTGTGAGTCCAACGTATATTTAATTCCGCAACCTCGAGAACCAATTTTGGGACTGCGTTTCAGCTGTGCCGGCCCTGCAGGTCTAAGGGTTATGACAGCCTCTCGGGCCACCACGGAGTGTCCTGCCCACTCCGACTCTTCTCGGGAGCTGAGTCCCGGCCCTGAGGCTGTCGTGCTCCCGCAAGCTCTCACTGCGGCCAGGAGCCGCCCCACCCGCGCCTTCCCACTGACGCCCAGGGCGGCAGCCACTCGCTGCCCGGAGCTTTGCCTGGGCTGTCCCCCATCTTAGGGACCCACAGGTGGGGATTAGCACAGAACCGGTGGCTGCGCCCAAGGCGAGAGCTGCTGGACAGTCGTCCCGTCTTCGGACCCGCTCCCGACCTTCGGCCTTGCAGCAGCTCGCCGGCCAGGGCTGGATGGCAGGAGCCCACTGGTGCCAGAAAGGCTGTGGAGGCACCGCCCTGAGCAGCTACTGACCCCCGCTGTCACCGTGGTGACCGCCAGGAGCGGGTGCGCCATCATAACGCCTTCGTTAATTCACGGCCTCGAAATAAAAGTCAGGGCATCCAGCCTGACCGCGGGCCAGCCAGCGGACTTCTTGGAGGGCCTGATGCACTGTCACCGTGACAACCTCTGAAGGGTTCCTCTGGGGCTGTACTTAGCTTTTTGAGCACAGAAGAAAGGATCTGAGGTGGCTCCTGTAATTACGGAATATAGATTTTCTCGGGCATTGGCAGGAATCCTTGAGTGATGAAATGAGTCATGCATTCTTTTCTGAGGAAGAAACTGCTTGGTCCTAAAGAGATTTCCAGAGATAATAATCTCGTGTTCCCTGTCCTTTTCATCCTTGCTGGAGGCAAAGACAATTACTTTCTGGTTACATGGAGGTGTGAAATGACAGCTGATATTGTGTGTCAAGGTGGTGTCTCTATTCAATGCAACCTTAAACATTAGGTCTAAATATAGGTCCAAATATAGTATTCTGAGAAAGGAAAGTCAGTTCTGCTTCCTGGCGCAGCTGAGGGGTGCTGAGTGAAATATTATAATTAGTAGAAACTGAGAACGTGTATTATATTTATCTTATGCATTTTCGAAGCATTAGAATATAATAGAACCCTTTGAGCCTTTTCGCTCTTTACCTCGCCAGGAGGAGAAGACAGCGAAGGTCTTGTTGCCCTCCTGTCAGCTTTAAAATATCTAATTAAAGCGAACTTTGCAAATGGCACTCAAAAATAGTATGTCATTTCCAAAACGATTTTAAATAGAGGATTAATTTACACAGAGCAGAGTGCCCAGGACTTACTCGTACACCTCGGTGGGTTTCAAAAAATGTGTGTAGCTGTGTAACTCACACCCAGTCATGATGTGGAATCTGTCCATCGCTCCAGAAAGTTCCCCATGTTCCTTCCAGGCAAGCTCTCCCCACGCCCCCAGCAGGTGCACCCTCCGCTCTGATTTCTATCCCCGTAAAGGATTCTGCTAGTTTCTGAACTACGTGTAAGTGGGATTCCACAGTTCGTGCGCTTTTATATCTGACTTCTATCAATCAATATATAATCAACACATGATCTCGTGGAGAGAGTTGTCACGTCACGTGGTTGTCTGTAGTTTGTATTTATTGATCAGAATTGTCCGCTGCATCAATGAACTGCATTCTGTTGATCCACCTTCCTGTCGAGGGGCATTTATGTTGCTTCCTGTTTTGAATGTCGGGTGTGAATCCTTTTGGATGCATTTTCTCTTCTCTCGGGTCATGACGAGAACGGAATGGCAGCATCGAAGGCTAAGCAGGGGCTGAACTTCACAGGAAACTCCTAGACTTTCTTCCAAATCGTACCATTTTACAGTCCCATGGGCATAACTGCTAGGGAACAAGAAAGAGATTCATCAGTGGACGTGACATTTGGAGGAATCCTCGAAAGACCAGAGCGGATCGGAGCGGATTGTCAGAGGAGGTAGCTCAGGGAAGCCGCAGATTGGGAGCTGGAAGCTATTTCGGAGTGAGGGAGATAAGGGACTTCGGATGGTCAGAAAGACGATCCTGGCTGTGCCAGCGATTGGCGACACTGGAAGATGTACCCTTAGGGACATGGGAGCAGCAGGAGACCCGGATGAGCTGGGAGCAGCTCACTCAGACGACCAGCGCCTCTGGCCTCCTGTGGCAGCATGCCCCTCATCCTCCACCGTGGGAGGCCAGAAACTCAGAAGCGCCTCTCCTAGGGCGCCGGCATGGAGAAGAAAAGTCCCCCAAATGTTTGAGGAAAAACTCTCACACCTAAGCTTAGGGACATGGGAGCAGCAGGAGACCCGGATGAGCTGGGAGCAGCTCACTCAGACGACCAGCACCTCTGGCCTCCTGTGGCAGCATGCCCCTCATCCTCCACCGTGGGAGGCCAGAAACTCAGAAGCGCCTCTCCTAGGGCGCCGGCATGGAGAAGAAAAGTCCCCCAAATGTTTGAGGAAAAACTCTCAGGAAAGAACTAACATCTGAGGAAACAAAGCTAGAATAACAAAAATAACAACAAAAAAGAACGATTTTATGTACAACGAATATCTTCGAGAGCACCGTGGGACACTCTGGTCAGCTCTCTCGGTGGCTGGCACTTCTGCATGCATTCTTACTGAAGCGCCGCATACCTGCATCAATGAATTAATCCAGGAATGAACATCGAAAGAGAAAAGGCTGTGTCTGGACCGAAGCACTGCCCACCGGCCATGCTGCCTCTCCAGACTCCAGAAACCACCTGTGCAGCCCTCCTCACGTGGACCGCGAGGCCCCTCGGGCGAGGAGGGCGGCGGTCTCGCTTGAGCCATCATTTTGCGTTGGCGTGGTGATCGGTGGCCTCCAGGGTCCTGCATACTTGCTTTTTAGGCAGGGGGCCGGTTCTGCCGCCTCTCTGCCATAGGACTCTGCCCTGGGAAATCCCACGCTGCCTGGAGGGAAGTGACTGCACAGACAGGGTGCGGGACAGACACCACAAGGTCGTCCCACACTGCCGCGGGGCAGGACCGCCGCGTGGAAGCCCTGACTGTGGCAGTGCCACAGTGTCGAGGAGCCCAGGTGTTTTCCCAGAATTCCTGACACGAGATTTAGGGGAGGGTTTTATCTAGTGTCTGACATGTCCCCCCTTGACAGACAAATCAGACAGCAAGAGAGCCCAGGCATAAACATTCCTTCAAGTATACAGAAAGGGCTGGGGTTGGAGAACAATATGCTAAATTTTGCTTAATTTGGAGTAAGTGTTAGCTAGGGAAAAAAGATGGGGCAAGCCAGTGTTGCCCAGGATGACTGCGATGGCACGCAGCGCCTGTCCTTATGGTGCATGGCTGCCACTGTCGCATTGTGATTTCAGAATCCCTCAGGATCCCGCAGTGCCTAACTGGATGAAAGCAAGGTATCTGGGGAAGGATGCTCGAGGTTCCAGACATCGATATTGATTTCAGCAGCATCTCAGGAGCAAATTATCTTTGTGGGTTGCCGCTGCTGATTCTGAGTTGTCTCAACACCTCTAAACCCGTGTTCGGATTTCGTTTTGTCTTTTATCTTGCTAAAAATGTAGATTTTAATGATGAATATTTGTGCAAGAAATTTACGTGTTTTGGACACCTGGGGTATGTGGGCGGACCGTAACACGCACATGCACCATGACAAGAAAAATCTACAGCGATTCGTCAGAAGTAAACGCACCCTTTTGGGAAATGACTGGAATGTCCTGTTTTCACGTTTGAGAAGGTGGCGAATTTCACTGCGCACTGACGCGGTGATGACCCCGGCCCCTTCGCCTCTGACTCGCATGTCTCTGCTGCCACCCGTTCGCGCGTCGACAAACAGAACTAGGCTGGCCTGTTTGTTCTACAGCAGGGCGGTCACCAGCTGGTCTCAGTCATCTCTCAGCTCTTCCGGTGCTTTGATCTTAGTGAAAATGGCTCGCAGGCAGCACTAGCCCTTTCTGCCCGGTAGGCGGGTGACTGGTCAGCAATCGCCTGGAGTAAATCGTGCTGTACCCCTGAAAGGGTTAAAGGGTTTCGAACAGCGTTTGCCCTCCCCTTGTGCGAGGCCCCGGGATGTTTTCTTATTTGTCCCGTCATAATCCAGTCTAGTCTAGCCCATCATTTCATTTTTCAGAAATAAGCTTGGATCTGTGGTATTAAAATTCTGCCCTCCGTCATCTACCACCAGCGACAGGTAATCTCCTGTCCCTCGTGCAAACCACGAAACAGGCGTCTCGTGAAACGTCGCACAGGTAGGAACCATCCTCGTGGACTGTGGCTGGCTGGCTCGCTCGCTGTGAAGCCATCATTTAAAAGGGAACGGCCCTCCAAGACCTCGGGAGAAGTCAACACTAGGTTATTCCTAAAATGCGGGGAACCCCCCTTTCTCCCTGCCCCTTTCTCTGAGGGTGTGGCCAGGCCCTCACCCCAACCTGCCCAGCGCGCCTGAGTGCAGAGCAGCCGAACGCCTCGCTGCTGCTCTCGGCTATCACGAGGCATCCCTCTGAATCCGTCATCCTGCAATCCCATCTTTTCTGAGATGATCTTTGGGTTTTTAGGGCTGCTCGTTTCATCTAGGCAGCAACATTATTCCTGAAAGGAAATTTTATTCAGAGTTAGCCTCTGCAGAATAAAAAAAAAAAATTAGGCAATATAAAACGATAGCTATTACTTCCTCAAACCAGATAGCTTAAACAGATAAGCCACGGGTTGCATATATATATATATATATATATTTTTTTTTTAAAAAGCAATTACCATCTGCTTGATATAGAAGACTAGCTCTGTTGGAACTGAGGTTTATTGTGCAGCTTTGTAATGAGGATGCCTCAGAACAGAATAATATCCTCATCAGAATTCACGAAGAACATCTTCTAATATTTTCCTTTTATTTTCAAACTCATTTTATAAAGCGAATTTGGTTTTTAGGTAGAGGAATTTAGACCATGGAATGCTGTCTTGCAAAGCAGGACGTTCTGGGGACTATCTATGTTTTGAGAGGTGGAGAAACCACTCAAGTCGAGTGTGGGGCCTTTTGACGCATGTTGGTCATTTTACTCACGTCAGGGCTGTACGTGGAACCACCTGCCTGGTCCAGGCACCGGGACCAGTTCTGGGCTAATGGAGAAGCAGGTGGAATCTGGCCCCGTTTCCACTCCTGGGTCCCCGTTGTCCCCTCCCTGCCCCCCCCGCCCCCGCACAGCTCCTCCAGGCCTCCGATCAGCCTGTTCCCCGCCCTGCTCACGTGTTTTCTGTATTTGAACATGATTCCGCCTTTGCTCAAAGCTCGCTGCTCCCTGAGATGCCCTCGTTCACCTCCCTGTTACCTGTGGCCCCCAGGGGTGCCACATAGTTGGGTTATTCAACCATGTGTAGGTGAGTGTGGGTGGGGGTGAGGGGAACGCTGTATTTCCCCTCGCCCCAAGACACACGTCCACGATTCTCCCCGGTTCAGAACTGAATTGCGTCACCTCACACCT
This sequence comes from Pteropus alecto, assembly GCF_000325575.1. NCBI lineage: Eukaryota > Metazoa > Chordata > Mammalia > Chiroptera > Pteropodidae > Pteropus > Pteropus alecto. Next base: position 1,352,256 of record NW_006440135.1, read on the forward strand.
CAAAAAAATTATGTGTTGAAATCCTGACCCCTAGAAGCTCAGAATGTGAGTGTATTTACAGACAAGGCCTTTGCAGAGGTGGGTAAGGTAAAATGAGGTTTATGGGTGGCCTTCATCCACTACGACTGGTGTCCTTATCAGAAGAAGGGATTAGGACACACACGCAGGGGGAAGACACAGGGTGAAGACAGCCATCGACAAGCCAAGGACAGAGACCTCGGGAGAAGCCGACCCTGGTGATGCCTGGACCTCAGACTTCCAGCCTCCAGAACTGGGAGGGAAGGGCGCTTTGTCACGACAGCCCCAGGAAACCGACACTCCCCCCGGAGAAGTTCGTCACCCCAGACGAGTCTTCGTGTGTGGGGTACGCAGGGAGAAGTCGTGGAGACGGCGTCTCGCTCGTTCTGGAAGCTGTGGCTTCTGCTTCCAGCCCTCTTCTCCGGCTAGTTTGGGAAGCAACGTGTTACCAACGCTCACCTTCACGTTTGCTGGAGAACAGGCCGCATTTGTCCTGAAAACACTACTGGGCGCGGTGACATGGTCCCCTGACTGCCGTACCATGGCCTCTGGAGCCTCAGCGTGTGGGCTTATTTCCCGGGCACGCTGCGTCTTCTCTCACGGACCCTGCACAGACTCTCACGCACTGAACCCCAGTCCCAAAGGGCTCTCTGCTTTCCGTTTGGCCAGTACACTGACAGCGTCTCCTTGGGCTCATCCCAGGGTGGGAGCTGAAGCCTGGGCGAGACCCCAGATGGAGCCCAGGATGGGGTGTGATGGGAGGAGGGGAGGGGAGCCAAGTCCTCTCTTCATCCCTCTGTTTGAACGCACGCCATTTTAACAGATGGCTTTGCTTTTTCTTTCCCCCCGAGTGGGTTATGAGCTGCCTCGAGCACGGACCCCATCTCTTCCACAGTGCTCGGTGCCCAGCAGAGCACCTGGCGCCCTGGGTGTCGCTAAGGACCTAGGGGCTGTGCTGATGGGCGCCGTGTCCTCAGTGGAGGGTGTGGGGAGCAGAGGGGACAGTCCCCTCCTCTTCCTCACCTTCCCTTCCCCCTCCCGGGCAACTGTACCTAGAAGATAAAAACGTCTTTTGTCCCCTGTCCCCAGCACTGTTATTGGAGGCAGAAGGGTCAGGCCCCGAGGCTCTGTACGGGAAGGAAGGAGGGAGGACAATTGCAGGAAAGAGGATTCGTCCAGCAGAGCTGCAGCTGGCATCTGGGTGGCTTAGAGAGCCAGCTTCCTGGGCCCGGAGCTGCTTGCTCCCCCATCTCCCAGCTGGACGAGTCCCCAAAACATATCTCATCCAACCCCCGGAATTCAGAGACAGGCTCCTAAGTGGCACCGCTGTCATGGAGAGACTTCGGAGGCGGAAACTGAAGCAGTTCCCTGGGCTTCTGGTCGCCTGCGGTGTCCCTGGGCCTCGCTGTGTCGGGCCTGGCTGGGATCCACGGGCTCCCACACAGCTCTGCAGACCCCCGAGCCTGGGAACCTCTCCAAGTGAACGCAGAAGCTAACGACAGAGCCAGCTCAGCGTGGGACCGAGGCTATTTTTAAAAGTAATGCACAAAAGCTGTGCCTGTGACAGAGAACCGGTCTGCACGCAAAATGGAAATTGTGATCCATCGTGTGAAGATTTGCAAACACCATCACGTCCGAGGTCACGAACATGTGAAAATTCATTTTTTCAAAGGCCTAGGATTGACTGTACTTTATAAAGTAGTAAATTTTTTTTTTTTTAATTTTCAGATCTGGGAATAATATTAAAATATCCAGATTTGAACATGGCGTTGAACTAGAAATATGTAAATGGAGAGTCTTGAAACCATGCCTGAAAATATGGCCCTGTCTTCAAGGAGCTTGCCCTGAACTGGTGGCTGAGGCGTGTGATTCTAAATGTCCTGTCACTTGCTGAGCTGAACTCACTGGCTACCGGTTTTCCTTTCTCTCTCTCTCCTTTCTTCTCCCCCCGCCCCCCACCCTCTTTCTTTCTTTTTTTTCTTTCAGCTAAGCACAGCTAAACATAGAAATTGTCAAGCCTAGAAAAATCCACGGTCTACAATTGAATTTCGTCTTTGAGCAGAGCACGAAGAATTTTCAGATTAATTTGTCAAGCGATTGTCAATTGACTCTTGAGGAAGAGACACAGGATCAGGGCTAGTGTCGAGGTAGTTTCAGGAAGGATATGATTGTCCTTTCTGATGTCAGCTTCAGAAACGTGCCCCACACAGCCGACTTTCCTGTAAGGCTGCCATTAATAATGTTATCAACACACTAATCTGGCTCGTACTAACTTTCGTGAGTGTCGAATTCTGCCAGGTTACTCACGATCACATGAACCTGTCTTTTCAGTTTTAAACTTACATTTTTCATGCCTTGGTGAAGACTTTTCATTTGATAACTAGAGATATTTGGTCTGTGGGGTTGATTTTATGGACACCATCATGAATTACTTAATTTAGGGTGAGTTATTTAACTTCTGCAAAACTTATGTTTCCTCATCAATAAAATGAAGATAATACCTACCTCCTAATAATCCCGATAAGTGTTAGATATGATACGTTTTCCAAATTTTCAGCATGTATTTGTGGACCGTCCCGTAGCCATCTAAAAGACATCCAGAATGTTCTTCCTTAGCTTCATTTTCGTCTGAGATGTCTAAAACGTCATTGATTCAACATGGGGATTTTTAAATTTGATACTGTTAACATTTGGGCCAGAGAAATCTTTGTTGTGAGGGCCTTCCCGTGCTTTCTAGGACATTAGGGCAGGTGCTCTCTACCCACTAGATGCCAGCAGCACCTCCTACCTTCATTGTGACCACTAAAAATGTCTCCACATTCTGCCAAGAGTCCCCTAGGGACGAAACCACTGGCTGAGACCACTGCTTTAACTTAAAAGGGTTGAGTTTCTAGTTATGGAGTTTCAGGCACATAGCAAGCCCGAGGAAGTCTCCAGACATGACATCTGCAGCTCTCTACCGTGTCTCTACGTTAGCTTGTCTTTGCCAAGAGAGGAATGAGCACTGAGCATGGAAAAGAGACCTTGCTCCGAACATCTTTGTGACTAAAGAGTGTTGTTGGAAATTTTGGTCCAAGTGTATGGTTTTGAGGTTATGGTTACCCCTAAAGAAAACAGTTAAGGAATTTGCTATATCCTTAATTCCTCTGACTATTCAATCATAGTCTGCTTCCAGAAAAATGTTGGAAAAATGTTATATACTGTACGTTTACCAAGCACAAAAACCTTTATAGTGATTCTATATTACAAATGTCATTCGATTCATAATATATGTGTCTGAATCAATGGATCTTTGGACTGCTCAATAATCCATCCACCATGCATCCATCCTTCCACCATCCATCCATCCATCCACCCATCCGTCCATCACCCATTCATCTATCCACCCATCCATCTATCATCCATCCATCCATCCATCCTCGAAGATCTTTAGGAACAACCTATCTAAAAAGACAAAAGGCTAACTGTGTCTTAGTAAAACCCAGAGAGACTTTAGAGTCTCTAATATTATACACTTTTAAAGATTATATATATATATATATATA
>NW_006440135.1:1355845-1369460 GCF_000325575.1 Pteropus alecto
AGATTATCATGATGATTATGTAATAATTAAATATAATGGAAATAATTGCATGTAAGTATAAATAGTTATGCTATGTAATATTTTACATGATATTATTTATATGTCACATACATACATATGTTATTATAAAGGATATAATTAGAATAAGGTGCTCCCGGCATATGTTCCCCATAAAATGGAATTAGGCATAGAACTTGCATGTGTTAGAAAGAAGGAAGAAATAATTCCTGTTCTGAAGGACATTTTAATATAGTGGAACACAGCAAATGAATTAGTACAGCATATTTTTAACGAAAAAAATGTAGCTTAATATAAGAACATTTTTAAATATATATCTTCTTGTGAATTAAAAGGATTGACTAGTAATAAAGAGGCTGTTTTCTGTATGAAAACTTATTTCTCTATGTTCTTGCAGGCACTGATTTTGTCATGCTGAGCCTCTGTTTACCCAATTGTAAAATGCCTCATCTCTGTTTATTATGGGAAGTTTTCGCCAGGTCTCATTCTCTGAAGAATTTGAGACTCTACGTTGATTGTCATTTCCTAACTTATTCCTACTTTCCCTCATTACTTACACATTCTCAAAATTATGTCCTCATCTTTTGCTTATCTGAAGGGTTTTTTCCCTTACCGTGTAAATATTTGAGTCCGGCCGGTTGAATTTGATGAGGTGTTTGTTTGAAGCTTGATAAAAAAAAAAAAATAAAAAAAAGATGTTATTTACATAGAGTTTTTTACTCTACAAAAAACAAAAACTGAAACAAACCGGGAAGTTTTAATCAGTTCAAGCACTGCCGGAGCATGTCCGTGTCACAGCTACACTCACAAACGGTTTTCATTAGAAACCCTCTCTTTTTTACTCACTGATTTTCATTTGCTTCCCATTTTCACAAGTTGTGGCTTATGTCTGCCACTCATCATATTTATCTAATTCCGAAGTCAAATTATTCTTAGTTTATTTGCGTCAAACGAGATCTGCCGTTTGTCACTTTCGCAGGCAGGAAAAACATATTGTTCACGTTTCCTACAACATTTCTCCTTTCTTATCAAATGACAGATTCTCATGAATCGAAACGTAACAGGAAAGTAACCTTCATCTTTACAAACACAGAATGGGCGGCTCGCACTTAGAACCCTTCTTTGCCCAGAAAACCACACAAAGCTTTCTTCTATTCATTCAGGGAACATCTGTTACAATGTGATAGACTGGGCTAGGCTGTCACAATTAAAAGAAAGGAGGAAACAATAGAGTGTGTGATACCAAGGTCTTCAGGGCTTCCTATCCCGTTCAGCCACCTTCACCTGGCTGCACAGACTCGCCCGGGTGGGGGTGCAGGGCTGTCATGGGAACAACTGACGCCCGCTCCCGGGGGCCAATTAAATAGAACCTCTCAGGTAAGGCTCACACAGGGGCGATTTGAAAGTCCCCCAGGTGTCATGTGCAGCCAGGTGGGGGCTGCTGGCCTGGTTAGACGGTCAGTGTACGCGTTTCCCTAAACCCGTGCGAACCTTCATTGTCCGCATGCGCAGGTGAGTGTTCTGAAGCCCGGCGGTTCTCCCACGCCCCACGGAGCTCTCAGAACCGACCCAGACGGACCTGAAGAGGGCCAGACATTAGAACGGTCATCACATCTTAAGATCTCTAAGAGGCCATAGACTTGTCCATCTGAGGCCCTCATTTTACAGGAGAAGAGCAAGGTGCGTAAGTAGCTTAACCGAACTCACAGCTGAGGGACGGTGGGGTGGAGGGCGGCCCATGTGGGCGCTGCTCCCCACGCTGGCTCTGGAACCCCAAGGACAACTGCCAGGTACACGGCGGGTTCTGAGCGAGCGACCTGTGTCGTTTGGCACGACAATCCCCCGAAAGGTGAGTGCTGCTGGGCTCACCCGAGGGTCACTCTGGGTTCATATGCCAGGCCTCAGTGGTGCGTCAGACACAGCCATCCCAGATGGGGACAGAGGGTCTCCTGCAGGACTCGCTGCCAGCTGGGACGGTGCACGGAGCTAACCACACTGCCCCCGTGAACGCGCGCTCCGGCGGGGCGTCCACTGAGGAAAGGGCCGTGGACGTGGCGGTCCCTGGTTGCGGTGTATTCGCCCGCTCAGAAACAGCGTTAATGAGAATGCCCTCCTTCCTCTGTTTTATCCTCTAAATGGAAACTTCTGGGCAATCGATGGCCATCGTTAGGGAAGATCGATCGATAAACACCTGCTCCATAAGACTTTCTGGCACAGTGCAGGGTGCAAAGCATTCCCGTGGGGTCCAGCGGGACAGGGAGGGTCCACTGCAGGGCACTACGAGTTCAGGGTCAAAGCTTTCGTCTGTGAACACTGCGTCTGGTGATGAAGGGTCATAAAGGCACCCATGGGCCCGCCGGTGGCACACGCTTCTCTCACAGTGGCCGGGCAGTGCCTCTCGAGAGTCACCCACTCCAGGCCCAGGCGTGTTCAGCCCAAGTCCCGACTCCGGACAAACAGGTTTGGTGGGGAGCGGTGTCTGTAAAACCCAGGCAAGCATCGATTTTCAAGGAGGGGTTCTCTTTTTTTCTAAAATGAATTCAGGTTCTTTTGCCACTAGCGAAATGTCTCTGGGATGAATTTCAGCTAAATGGCCTCTGCCTCAGCGGTGGCCCCGCTGCCTCACGGCACGGAAGGGGACTGACTCAGAGAAGGCGCATCGGTCTCCGGGGGCTGTTGTGACAAAGCACCCCACGCCGAGTGGCTTCATCAGAAGCTAATTCTCTCCCAGTTCTGGAAGGCAGACTTCGGGAGCCGAGGTGCTGGCGGGGCTGCGCTCCCCGGGAACTCGGGCTGGAAGCCTCGGGGCCCCCTTCCTCCCGGCTTCCGGTGGCTCCCACAGTCCTTGGCGCGCCCAGGTTTGCAGCCGCACGCTCTGACCTGCCCGCCGTGGCGCGGCGACTCCCCTTTGTGTCCCTGTCTGTACACGGTGCTTCCTTTTCTTGTAAGGACAATAGTCTTGGGGTCAGAACCTGCGGTGATAGCTTCCTCCCAACGTGATCACACCTGTAAAAGGGCCTCTTTCTAAACAGGTGTGCACTCACAGGCCCCCGGGGGGTGGGGCTTCTCCGTGTCCGTCCTGGGGACACGGCTCAACCGTGTGAAAGTGGGAAGAGCACGCTTGTACGGAAGGCGGCAAACGAAGCCAGGAGGGGACAGTGATGACGGCCAACGCGGCGTGGGGCCGGGAGGGCCCCCTGCCACACGCACCATCACCGCGAGCCCTCTGTTTGCGGCCGCTGCCCAGCAACACGTCCCGGGCTGACGAGCGTGGTTTCCCATGCGTCAGGGTGGAGTTATGTCATGCACATCATTTAAATGGACAGAGTTTGAATGTCTTGATTGGTGGGGCCACATACAAGGTCCGTCTCCCGGGGCCAGTTCTGGCTCGACTGGGAGGTGGATCGGGGTCGAGGTGAACGGAAACCGCGCAGGAAGAGAAACGACGTCCCCGAGAGTTCTGACTTTAGCTGCTTGTTTCAAAGCCAGGTCGCCGTGAGGCCCCATCGGTCTGAGGTCCCATGAGGACGGTGTCGCCCTGGAGCTGCCCCTCGCCCAGGCCGCAGCTCCGGTGCCCCCGGACGCTGGAGTCGCACCATGCTCCTTCCCACTTCTGAGGCAAGAAACTGTGTATTTAGAAAAACAGAAAACAAATCATCAGATAACAGGGGCTCCAGGGCCATAATAACAAGACTTGGAAACATCACAAAGCGGAAAGGCTGGGTCCTTGTCCCCTGAGCTGAAAAGATAAAACCGTAGAAGCGCGTTTCCTGATGACATGTGACACGTGAGGGGTTTCTGATCGTCGCTAGGGGAGAGGTGGGACTCTGAGGTACTTATATGAGCTCCGTTAAAGCCGATTTACTTTAATTACAAGGATAAAGAGAAGCAGTCGGAAGCGACAGGTCGGCCAGCGTGAGGGCACGACCTCGCTAACCGGCCAGACCCAACGTCTTAGCCTCACTCTACAGCAGCCTGCTGTGCGAACGGATCAAGCCGCTTAAGCGTCTTCTCAGTCACTTTGCACAAGGGGAATAGATGTGTAGAGGGGTCAAGGCTGGGAATGAGCCCGAAGGACTCTGGATGACGTGTGGTGCTTAGTAGGCCCTCAGCGAGTGCGTCCCACAGCGTATTTATCGAGGAACAAAACAATGAAAACGGTGTTATGGGTTGACTTGTGTGCCCCCAAAAGCTACGTCGAGGCACTAACCTCCAGGACTTCGGAATGCGGCTTCCTTGGAGACAGGTGACTAGTGGAAGTGAGGTGCCTTGTCGGCCTGGGCTGCTGGCGCACGTTGTCACAGACCGGTGGCTTAAGCCACAAGCGCTTTTCTCCTGTGGTCCTGGAGGCTCAAGTCCACGATCAAGGCGCCAGCGCATCCGGTGTCTGGTCTGCACCTGCTGGCCGATGGCCGCCTTCTCGCTGTGTCCGCCCATGGTGGGGAGCAGAGAGCGAGGAACCAAGTCCCTCCAGCCTCTTCTTATCAGGGCACGACTCCCATTCTTGGGGCTCCACCCGGAGAACCTAAGCACTCCCCAAAGGCCGCACCTCCCAACAGCATCGCGTCAAGGTTTAGGCTTCTGCGCACGAATCTTGGGGCACGCAAACATTCTGTCGGTAGCGCGAGGCCGTCAGGGGCGCTAGTCCACTATGACTGGTGTCCTCACAAAGGAGGAATTTAGACTTTGGGGCAGACAGGCACAGAGGGGAAGGCGGCCATCTGCAAGCCCCCGGGAGAAGGCCGGAGCACAGCTGTCCCCAGCGCCTTCGAAGGGAGCACAGGCCTGCCCACACCTCGACCTCGGACTTCTGGCCTCCGGGCCTGTGAGCAAGACACTTCTGCTGCTGAAGCCACCCGGTCTTTGGAGCTTTGCTAAGGCCGCCCCAGGAAACTCATACCCGGGGGTTGGGGTGTGACCAAAACAGGGTTCGGCGCAGGGATTTCGCTCACGTTACGCACATCGGGAGCTGCCGTCACCGCGTGTGTGGTCCACACAACTCCCAGGGCAAGAAAAGCATCACCCATTCAGATCTATGAAAAGAGGAAACATCTCGAAGGTCGGGGAAGCGTCTGGGTGCAGCGCAGCCCTGACACGCGCCCGAAAGAAGCGCTTCGAGTGCGTCTGTGACGTCGCACGCCGTAACGACGGAGCGTTAGTCACTCGTGACACGCGGAGCTGGGAGCACGTGAACTTGGGGAAGCTGGGTCAAGTACACGCCTCTCCTTCGGCCGACATTGTGTTTCCCGGGCTCCGTCACCGGGGCTGTCGCCGTTTTCGCCGATGGAAGACGCGTCGGACGACACGCCGGTGACGAGGGCCGCGTCGGAAAGCACGCTCGGCTCACTCGGTGTCTCGTGTTCCGTCTGCTCAGCTCCGATGAACCCCGGCCCGAAGGCTAGAGACTCGTCATTTCCTTTCTTATACTTTCTGCCTCGACTTTCTTTTGGTCTCTATAGTAAAACGACTCGCATACGTTAGCTAGTAACGCCCGGCTTCGGTGAATGACTCTGGCTTGGACAACATCGTGGGGTCTGAAGCAGGCTCAGCCATCCCTGTCCCGTGCAGCATCCCTGCCCCCTGTCCGCTACAGAACAGCAGCGTCCCCGCTCAGTTATCACGACCAAAGTGCCTCTGGACATTGCCGAGTGACCTTGGCGAGGGCGACTGGCTTCTAGGAAGGGGGTGAGGTCATTCAAGGAGACAGGGTCGAGGTCCTCTGAGCGAGCTCCCCGCTGCTAACGCACCACACTTGACTCTGCAGAGCTGACGCGGTCAAGCCCACACCTTACCGCTGGGCAGTTTTGCGTTCTGGAGTCTGTGGTCTTGTTTATTTTTCCAGATTTACGTGATCAGATCAAACACATAGTTATTGATAAAGCAGAAATAAGTCATGCCGTATGAGTCTGCTAGGGCTGCCACGAGAACAAACATGACCCCCGCCACACACACACGGGGCGGCTTAAACAACAGCAATGTCCTTTCTTACAGCTCCGGAATCCAGGTTGGTTTCTGGTGAGACCGCTTTCCTCGGCTTGCAGACGGTTCCTTCTGGCTGTGTCCTCACATGGCCTCTTCTCTGGGCGTGCGGGGCTGGAGCAAGATAGTTCTGGAGTCTTCCTCTTATAAGGATTCCAGTCCTGTGGGATCAGGGCCCCACCCTTATGACCTTATTTAACCTTAATTACCTCCTTAAAAGTCCTGTCTTCAAATACAGTCACATTGGGGGTTAAAGGCTTCAACGTGTGATTTTGGGTAGTGAGGGGCATAGTTCAGTTTGTAACAAGAGACGGATGTGCTTAGTCAGCCACTTGACATCAGGGCCTGGTGGGACAGAGAGAGAAGGGTCAGGAGACCTGACCAAGGAGAGAAGAAGAGAAGGCTTGGAGGGTGTTTAGGAGGTAGCGAGAAGAGAGGAGAAGAGAGGAGAAGAGAGGGAAGGCCCCATCTGCCTGGTGCATTCTTCCAAGTTCTCTCCATGTGTCCTCCTGGAATTCAGGAAGCATTATCATTTAAAAAATGGCACTTCAGGTTGAACTGTCACTGAAGATCAATATCTCTGGTCTCATGCTTGAGTCCTTTTGCTAAGAGGACTGCAGGTCTAAGTTTTGAGAAACACTCAACAACGACCATACATAATGTCCAAAAAGTGTATTGACACTTCGAATCCATGTGTTTCTGGTGAGACCTCTTTCCTCGGCTTGCAGATGGTACCTTCTGGCTGTGTCCTCACATGGCCTCTTCTCTGGATGTGCGGGGCTGGGGGCGGGGGGAGGGGCAGGAGAGAGAGAGAGAAGAGAGAGAGACGGAGAGAGAGGGAGAGAGGGAGAGAGAGGGGTCTGGTGCCTTCCCCTTATAAGGTCACCAGTCCTATCATCTTATGACCCACCCTTATGACCTCATTTAACTTTATTCACCTCCCTCAAAACCCATCTCCAGATACAGTCCCATTGGGGCTTAGGGCTTCTACCTATGAATTTGGGGGAACACAGTTCAATTTGTGAAAAATTCTAAGATTAGAATTTTGTCCCCAAATTTCCAAGGTACAATTAATCACAGGGATTCAGGAGGAAGAGCCCCCATGATCTTTAAATAAGGTTTGTGGGGAGCTCTCTGGACCTTGAAATCGTGGCGTGTGTCCCTGCTTCGTGTTGGACCACCTTGAGTAAAAGCAACCCCAAATGGAGCAAAGCGACCCCAAACAGCCCTACGGGCCGGTCCGCCAGTCCCGAAGTGGCAGCTTTCCTTCTGTTCCTGGCTTCGGGCGACCCCGTCGGCTGCTGAGCCTCCCGCGTCCCTCCTGACTCCACGCACCGTGTGTTGGCCTTTCTGGAGGGGGCTGCCACGGTGGGGGAAAGGACATACGCTCTTCAGAGCGGGAGGCACAGCCTCTGTTTACCCCACGGCTGTGCCAGGCCCGGGGCCAAGTCCCGAGGACGCAAGAGAAAGTCCCCCAGCTGGCTTTGCCCACGCTGGACAGAGAGGAATCAAATCGCCCAGGAATCAATCAGTGGCTGCAAACTCTTGAGTGACAGGGGAAAACGGTCTACAGAGCCAGGAAGGCCCTTGACCAGGCATTCGTCTCCTTTGGTGTGTGTGTGGGGGGAGTGGTCAGAGAGGGCTTCCTGGAGGAAGTGACAATGGGCTTGAGATGATTTTAAGTAATAATTTTCATGCTTGTTTTAGACATTTAAACGGAGGTCTTGCTTTCCTCTAGGTGATTCGCATCTACCCGAGCACTTTAGTGACAGTGAAATTGGCTATGTTCAAATGTGATTTGGGGTTATTTGTTTGAAGAATTTTAATAAAATTGCCCTGATCATGGATGCTCCTGAGCACGAGCAGGGAGCATTGCAGGGGCAGAGATGGTCGCCCTCCTGTCCTTTATAGAAGCCAGGAAGCCATGAATGAAAAGACTTTGGGGCCGAGGCCAGGCCAGCAGGCTGATACGGTGGAAGGTGTTTCTCGTGGGGGTATTTGGATTGCTGTGACCCAAAGTCCCAGGACAAGTGCAGGAATCTGAAGCTTGGCTAAGAGGTCACTCAAGTGTGGTGGTCTGTGGACATATAAGGCCAACCGATCTCAAACGACTACGAAGAATGAACGGCATTTTTGACCAGAGTGTTCTGGTGAGCGTTCCCTCCTGAGTCTACACCTAGTCCCGATGTGTGGTTTTCTCTTATCGAATAATTCTGGGACACCAGCTGCGTGTCCTACAATTCAACTCAATTCTGACGCTATCTACCTGGAGACAGCGTCAGGTCCCACAGGCGGAGGGCTCAGTCCTAGGAGGCTGCCCTCCCGGCAGCCCCCGCGGACCTCAGATCCCAATCACAAGTCTAAGTTGTCGCCTGCGCTTCCGACCCACTGGCTACGGAGGGAGGTTCCAACAACCCCCTCCTTAGATTCGGTTAATTTGCTAGAGCAGCTCACAGATCTCGGAGAAACATTTCGCTGACAGGGTCGCGGGTTTACGATAAAAGGGTGTAATCCGGGAAGAGACACCGAGGGTGACGCCAAGGTCAGACTGAGGGGTGCCAGGCCGTCTCCCGGACCGCGGGTTCGCCAACCCGGTTTCTGCGGAGGCTTCATGACGTCGGCACGATCGATTACGACGTTGACCCCGGGGGTCGATTCAACCTCCAGCCTCTCTCCCCTCCCTGGAGGTCAGGAGGTGGGACGGAACGTTCCAGTCACATACTCGGTTCTCTCGGCCACCAGCTCCCATCCTTAGGTGCTTTACCTATTAACCTTCTGTTCTCAAAAGACACCTTTATTGCTCTCATCACAGGCAATTCCAAGGGTTCGAGAGGTCTGAGCCAGGAATGGGTGAAGACCAAATATATAAACTTATTATTCAAGTTCACGGTATCACACTGCCCAGCCCCATCTCTGAGATCATTCGAGTCCTCACTGGGAGATGAGAAATTCTCCCCAGATGAGGGTGGGGCCTGGGCTCTTAGCTCTTGACTCTTAACCCTGGTTGGGCATTCGAACTGCCTGAGAGATAATAATGAAATAAACTTAAAAACAGTGACGTGAGAATTCCCGAAACCTCCCCCGATGATGCCGATGCTCGGCCAGAGCAGCCAACCCTGCTCCGGACCGCCCTTCGGTGAAAGAAACGTAGTTTTTGGACCTGGAGGCAGAGCAGGGCCCCACAATGCACCAGGGCGGGGGAGGAGCAGCAGTGGAGCTGTGACAATGTCCGTACCGCAGCCCACGCCAGCGGCATCTCGAGCCCTGTGATCTGGCACCAGGCTTGTTTACTTTATTTTTTAATGTGTGGCCAGGTTTGAGAACCAGGGCTGTGGAACCCATGAGCATGCCTCAGATCACTCACAGGTCGCTGCCCCGTCCTCACCCCCACTTCCGACTCGGGTGACCCTAATGCTGCCGTGTGACCGTGGAGAACAACACGCTGGGCCAAGCAGACGAAGCAGCCCAGGGGCGTCCTGGCGGACGTGTGTCCACAGTGCCCCAGACAAGCGGATGGCTGAGTCGTGGCCTCCTGCTGCTTGAGAAATGAGTCAGGCCTCGCTACGGCCACGGAGAAGCTCCTCTGTGGCCCCCGTTTGGCGGCTTCTGAGTGGTTACGATCTGTCTTAACCACCGTTGCCTGTGGCTGCTGAGTGGCCAGAGTCAACATCAAAAAGATGACCACCTTCCAGCCATTGCCGACCCCTTTCTCCTAACCCTTCCGATGGGCCCAAGAAAATTAAGCAAGGGTTAAGTTATTCGGAATAAGAAGTAGAGATAGATTTTCAACCCGTTAGTTTGACATTTACAAAGCTATTTATAAAAATGATCATTTCTCAAGAAAATAAAAATAGCGAGAAACTCAAAATTGGCAATTCTAGCAGAGGGAAAGAAGTTATGCAGAAGGCATTTCCAGGGTTTCCTTAAAACGTGTTTTGGGTTTATTCCGTGTTCTTCCTCCTTACTGACATTCAGATATTCCTCAGCCAAGATCCGCCAATCCTAAACCTTTTTTTTTTTTTAACCTTGCGATTTTAAACAATGTGTATTTGATCACCTTTGCTTCCAGGGGTGGCTGGCTCCCCGGAGCACCCGCCTGTGCTGGGCGGTGCGGGGGGAAGGGCTGGCATCTGGGTGGGTGTTTTGTGGCATCACAAATGGGAGAACCTTTTTTTAGCTCTCAATTCAAGTAGGAGGTGACTCTTCTCCCTAAAAGAATTGAAATCTCCTGCCTGCCCCATCCCCATCCTGCACCACGCCAAGGACAAAGCTGATGAAAACACTCACCCTTCAGAGGGACCGAAGACAGAATGTCCAGGGGGAGAGATGGACCTGTAGCCCAGTGTGGTCCCTTGTCGCGCTCATAAGCAAAGGCCGCGAGCCCGTGGCCAGCAGGCCTGAGGGTGACAGGCAACAGCGCCATCTCCGCCAGTGCAGACCGCGTGTGGATAGCACGGGCTCCCAGCCAGGATCCCCCGGACGCTGTCCATCAGCGTTGGGTCTGCAGTCGGTTCTCTTGGAGTCATATCAGAACCCACACTTTGTCATCCCCGGTTGGCGGTGGACAGTTCGGTTAGTCCATTCATACACTTCCAACGGCACGTGGGTCAAGACATACATCCGTGTTAACAAATGCACGTTGTTAACAGCTACTTGGGGTTCACGAAGCCCCAAGTTAAGGAGTCCCCATAAACAGGGGGACCTCCTGCTTGACTGTCACGTCCGGTGACTGGGACTGCCCAATGTCACTGTCTCTCTGTGCTGCACACGACGCAGCAGGTCCACGTGCTGACCCCACACTCGCGGGCTTGGATCGGGGTGGACTCTGTCTCCTCGCTGTGTCAGAAGCTGCCTTTCCCTTGTCAGGAATATTACGATTCCAGGAATATCCTGGTGAGGGCAGAGGGAGAGTCCAGCCAAGGCCTTTTTCTTTCATAAACATTCTTATTTTAGAAGAATCTTAGATTTACAGAAAACTTGCCAGGATAGCACAGAGAGGCCGCACACGGGGTCACGCGGGGCTACCCGTGTGAGGCCCCGAGAGTGAGCGCCCCCCTAAATTTGCGCCCTAGCTGTCCCGCTCACCGACACCTGGTCCCCGTCCCACCTCCTTGGCCCCTCGTCCAGTTTTCCTTGATGTCGATGGCCCACAGTTCACGGTGCACTGGCCAGGACTGAGGGACGAATGCCGTTGCTCCCCTGGTGCCGGGCGCTGGCTTCGTCTGGGCTTCTCCACTCCCCCCCGCTCCGTCTGGTCCAGGATCCCACACAGGCGGCCCGCTGCACATAGCGCCTCCTTCAGCCCCTCTGGTTTGCGATGGCTTCTCACTCTTTCGTTGTTGGTTCGGACGGCCTTGACAGTTTGAGGAGGGCTGCTCAGGTATTTTTGTAGGATGTCCCTCGATTTGGCTTCTCTAAGTGTTTTTTCATGTTTACACTGGGGTCCTGGGGATGTTTTGGAAAGAATACCGTGAAGGTGAAGGTCCCTTTGCATCGCGTGGTATCAGGGGCACGTGACATGATGTGACATCGCCGGGCATGATGACCGTGGCCATTTGTTCCTGGCGGAGTCTGCCAGGCTTCTCTGCTGTCCTTTGGAAGCAGGTCACAAAGTGGAGTCCATGCTGAACGGGCTTGGGGTGGTGGTAAGTCCTGCGCGCCAGGCGGGGAGGTGTTTACATGCATCGTTTGGAAATGTCCCCAAGTGGAGTGGTTTTGAGAGGTGGGTCCGAGTGTTCCCAGAACTTATTTACCTCTTTGCAAACGACAGATGACAGGGACATCAGTGACCTCGACATTCTGGCCAATGATGTTAACGACCACGATGGTTACTGGTGTCTGGAGCCCGGGGCCAGCGCTGTGTGGGTGACATGGCACTTGTGCCGGTGAGGATTCTCGTCGAGGGCGGGCGCGGGGTGGGCTCAGTGAATCCAGGTGTGTGGCCCAATGACTTTGTCTCCCTTTGGAGGACTGCCCTGACCACCCACGGATAAGACCCACCTCCAGGCCAGGGAACCGGGAACCTCCTCGACAGTATATAGACAGGAGTAATTAACAGAGACGTCACGAGGCCGTCTCCTGAGTGCAGGGGGAACTGACAAGCTCCTCTTTCAGAGCTATAATTAAAGAAGCGGCTGAGAAATGTCATCTTTCCAATCCTGCGTGTGTGAACGTCTCTGTCACAGACATATTCTTAAACTACCTCCTAGGTCTCAGCTGTCACTTCCAGACACCTGCTTGCATAGATCACTTATTACGCCTCTACCCTTGAGTGTTTCAACCGGCAGAGCCTTAGGGCTCTGAAGGGCCATCCGGGGCTGGAGGGAGGCAGTGGGGGTGCGCGAGTTCAAAGAAAAGCAAATCCACTTTATGTCTTTATCAATTATTTCAGGTACGCGGGCTGCAGGCAACCTCATTAAAAAACAAACAAAGAAACAAAACAACCTTTTTGGATGTCTTTTTTCCCATTAGTTTTTTTTTTTCATAAGAATATCGACAGTGTTATAAAAAAAAAAATGGAGTCTGGAAATTAGTATGTGAGCTCTGTCCAGGGAGCCGAGGATTCCGCCTCTCTGATTTAAAGCCCCTGGATGCAGCAGCTTTACTGGAGCACCCGTTTGTCGTTGAACCTGTTCATAGGGGAGGTAGCGCTTCTGCCCCCAGGCGTCCGCACGGCCAGACCTGGGCCCATCTCTCTTGGAGGCAGAAGGAAACAAGGCTGGCCCTCACTGGGAAAGGTCAGCCGGGGACCCAGCTGCTGTTTCCCCTTGCGACAAGGCATCCCAGAGAGAGGAGGCAGGATCTGAGCCTTGCTGTGCTCAGGGCTGGCGACGTTGTGAGCGTTCGTTCCCTTGTCAATGATGATCATCAGGAAACCAGCGTGGTTCTGTCCACTCCCGCTTGCTTAGGGCTGCTGGTCTGGGTGGTTTTCTTTTTCTCCAGTTGGGCTGCTCTGGACTTAGAAGATTGAGAATTAGTTTTAGACGTGGTCATGGGAAATTCTCAAAGGGCCCCCACCCCGATGGCGGGGAAGAAATCAACTTTCGGGTAACATCTGCCAAACGTCTGAAGCTCCAGAGTCTGAGGGCCGACCTACTTCATCTCCAGGATCTCTTCATCTCTCCCTTTCCCTTTCGTCAGGGAGCGGACGTGTTCCCCTGCCTCTGTCCCCAGCAGCGGCATCGCTTTGTCCAGGGATCTGGTTAAGCAGAATGGCCCCAGGTCCTGTGGGCGCTCTGGGGCTGGAGGGGGCTGCTGTGCACGAGGCTCAGAAATCTGTCTCAGAATTGTATTCATTCCCTCACCTGAAAACACACACTTCTTCCTGATGACCTCTGGCTCATTCCCGAGAGCTTTTTGGGCTGACGTTAAAGTAAATCCACTGCTTCTCAGACCCCACCCTTCTCTGAAACGCAACCCTATGAACACAGAATTAAATTAGGGCCTGGGGAGAGTTCTCAGATGCAGGGCAAGCGTGGCGGCCATGTGTCTCTGTGCTCGACACAGGCTCCTGCCTGACTGTGCCTTTGTTGTCCTGTTGAATCAGGTCACTGCCCATGTGGCAGCTGGCTTTGGCTTAACCTGTGTTTTTCCAGGGAAGTTTTTGGCTCAGAACGGG
>NW_006440135.1:1369477-1376037 GCF_000325575.1 Pteropus alecto
TGAGAGGGTAGGAGCCAGGGGTCGGACGCCTCTTTGAGAGTGTCCTTGCTGCGAGCAGAGGTGACCACAGCTATTCGACCTTGAGAAGAGGGTTCCCAGCCCCCAGGGCGCCGAGCGTTGTCTGTGAGTTATATCCTGCATTTCTGGTCAAGGAGGATTTGGGTGTATTACAAACATGTCCTGCTCGCGCTACTTGGCGCCACAAAAATAAGTCACCATATCAAGTTCAAAGTGCCGATGCAAATGAGGTTCTTTCACTGAACTCAGTTATCTGAATGACATTATCCACCTGTATCACACAACCAGACACGCATATTTGCACGTCTAGTATTTATAATTCAGCACCCGCATCCTAATTCAAAATAAAAGATGACCTTGGGCTATAGAAAGACTGAGGTTGACGTGAACTACTCTGGAAAGATTTTTCGTGTATTTCTCACCAAGACATATTGAATTTTCTGTTAGGAACTCTGCTTCAGAGCTGGACAGGACATTTTAAGTGGCTTGTTCTTGAGCTATACTTCACACACACACACATTTTTATTTGTGGCATGGAAACATGGAACAAATCCTCAGAGGCCTTGGCCCCAGGGTCTCCTCTCAAAAAAGAGCCCCCCGAAGCCCAGAGGAGGGCCAGTGGCCGCTAAGGTCGCCCCTGGCTGGGGTGCAGGTGAGCACCGAGGTTCGGAGGAGGGTGGCGTCGACGTGTTCGCTGTTTATACAGGGACGTGCGGGCCTCTGCCCGCCTCAGAAATAACATCTGGATGGTCTGGGTCCCCACCTGAACCCCTAAACCTTGCGATTCTCAAAGCTCGTTGTCTTAGATCTCGAAATTTTCCTCTCCTGGTTTGTCAATATCCAGTTACTTCCTCAGAATGCTGGGCAGAAATAAATCAGACAGGACAGTCACAGATTCGTTATCACGAGCAACTTCTATCACGACATTCAGATAATACTGTCCTGCTCTGAAATCACCTGTTTCGAAATGAGACAATGAGAACTTTCCAGATGGGAGAACTGAGACCTTACTTCTGTGTACCAGTGAGTCTGGTAAACAGATATTTCTCTTTGAGATTTTGTGTCCTGAGGAGCACTGATTAAAAACTAATAGATTTTAGAATTATCAGCGGAACAAATGCCCCATGTAAATGTGTACTTTATAGTCCCATTAAAATGCTCCAAAGAAAATTAAAATCTGGAAGCGTCATCGTTTGTTTCCCTACTGACTTTCATTGCAAACCGAATCAAGGAAAGTTAATAACAGAACAGAAATAATTTTTTAACGTCTACGTAAAGCTTTGGAATCTGGAGTGGATTTCTGAGAAATGGATATGAAAATAATTTCTCAAAGCAGCTGGTTTGAGGGAATTTCTAGCTTGAAGATCTTAAAAAACACTCGAAGGAGCTTATCACTCCAGAATTATATTAAATTTCATTCATGAGGATAAAGCCACATGTTTTCCCTATGAGCATGTTAATCACACAGAGGTATCTTGGCATCTGGAATAGACAGTCTTGAGAAATGAGTCAGTGGGTATTTGTTCACACATCTGGCTTCTCACGGTCTGAAACCCACGAGACCGGTTTGCGGCCAGCCTTCTGCTGGTGACACGGCACAGTGAGTGGAAAAGTACCAGACTGGAAAGCCTGAGTCCACGGCTGTTCTGGCCTCTGTATTTCAACTCGCTGTGCGCGGTCAGTTAAGCTACTTACGCGTCCTGTTCTTCTGTAAAATAAAGGCATCAGAATGAACAAGTCCATGGCTTCTTAGAGATCTTAAGACGTGATGACCGTTCTAATGTCTGACCCTCTTCAGGTCCGTCTGGGTCGGTTCTGAGAGCTCCGTGGGGCGTGGGAGAACCACAGGGCTTCCGAACACCTGCCTACGCATCTGGACAATGAAGATTGGGATGGATTTAGGCAAATACATTCAGAGGTGTCTGCTTTGCCATCCAGAGCACTAACTTACATTTCCTTGGTAATTTTGATATTTTACAGGATCCACTGGGATTTACCCAAAATGTCTGCTACCGGTTCTCACCTATTAAGCTACGTGAAACACACCCCAGCCAGTACGTTGGCCAGTCCAAACCAACAAACCTGGAGCCAGACCCAGATCTTCTCGCTCCAATCCTGTGTTTTTTCTTTTATTATCTCAGCAGCTGGTCATGTGACCTTTGATACTGTACTTTTAGTAATTCCTTAGGCTTTAGTTTCTTCATCTCCAAAATTAGAACTTAACCCAGGCAATTACTAAGGCAGTCTACCTTTAAGATTGTACACTAGGATTGTACACTAAGATTGTACACTAAGATTGTACACTAAATCTATCTGGCTTTGTACATAATTTCAGGAGTCTTCGTATTAAGAAGTCAAGGAAAGCCATGAATAGCAGAAACATGCATCTGAGGACAGACCATATCCTCATTTTGATAAGACTGAAGAGTTCTGTTTCATTCAGGTTAAATCTTTCCATGCCAGAAACCACTGTACTTTTGTACTCATCAGGGACGTTATAGAAATTTCAGCTTCATCATGACCTGAGGAGGCGAGACCAGTTCTCAATCTGGGTTTGAATTCCACTTGTTTTGTAGACTCAACAAAATACCCGATTCGATTCCCTTCTTTGCTACAGTAAGAGATTTTGACATGATTGCAAGATATGCTGTATTTTTTAAAGGACCGAATAAACCTCCCTCTTCCTAAAGATGGGACTATCCAATTCCCAGGAATTTATTCCTATTAAACACAGCAACCATAACAGTAGCAAACACAAACAATCTCCATCACCGCATCCGCTTCGCTTCCCCAAAGTAGAATTGCTTTCTGAAGACATTCAGTGAAATGCCTGGAGAAAACTCAGGTAGCTAGATGTGGGAACTGGTTTCCCAAGCAACACACTCTGCCTTCTTGCATTTAGGGGCCCTAAAGCATAATGACTGCCTCCCACCATCCCCAGCCAAGTGATGTGAAATAGTCCCATCTGCCTTTACTGAGCTTACCGGAAGCTTTGCACTTCGCTGAGAACAATAAGTAGGGACCAGTTGATGAGAAAAGCCTGCCATGATAGAGAGACCAAGCTATACAAGCAGGAAAAGAGAGACAAAGAAATACGCCAGACCAAACAGAGGAATACAGGGAACGGAATGCTTTTTCGTGTGTGTGAAAAAAACCCCCACTATTTTGTATTCTCTGAGGTTCGAGATACATTGTTTCTGCTAAGCAAAAAAGGATTTTACAAGAGAAGGGAACAATCAGAGAATAAGAAGAAGGTGTTAAAATAAAAGGTAACTGATGAAACTAAAAAAAATCAGTGAAGGGTTAAAAGATAAAATAGAAAAAAATCTCTCAGACAAGAGAATAACAACAATAGAGACAGAACATATAAGAAAAAAAAGACCTGAAGGATCAATGCGTGGGGTCCAATATGTAACCAATAGGAGTCGATCAAAGAAAATAAGAAGAGAAGGAAATATGTAAAAAGAGAGAGATTGAGAAGTCTCCAGATTTGAAGTGTTCAGATTGAAAAAGTCCACTGTGTTCTCAGTGTCGTGAATGGGAGACCTAAGTCCAGATACATTGCTGAAAATTTTCAGAAAACCAAGAATGCAGAGAAACTCTTTCTGGAAATGACAATCAATTTGAAATAAGATCTCTCGTTATCCACAGTGGATGTTAAAACACGGTGGAGCGGCATCTTCCAAATTCTGAAGGAGAATGACTTTGAACCAAGATTTCTCTATCCAGCCAAACTGTCAAAGCGGACAGATCTTCTGCTCCCCCCTGGAGACTCCGTACTGGCCTGAGGAATTCTGGGCTCCAAATTCCAAGCCCTTGATGTCTCTACCTCCCTCCCATCCCACACCCACCCTGCCAATTCCCTTCCTGCCCACGCGAAGGCTGCAGGCTGACTTCCCTTTTGCAAGAGACCATTCATCCCCTGATTTTAGATGTCCAAGGAGCCTGTTACCTAGGTTCTTCTCTCTTGCCGGTGGGTGAAGAAAAAAGTTTAAAGGTTATTTCTCGACAGGTGTCTGTGGGTTTCTTCACTCTAAACACGCCCATCAAAACACACAGATGCACACATACATGCACATTCATACATACACTCACGCATTCACACACACCGATGCACATCCACATCTACACACATACACCTATAAACACTCTCATACAGTCTTCTCACACTCATATACAGTCACATTCACACGTACACTAGCACACATTCACATCTATACACACTCGCACACTCTTACACCCATTTGTTCACATTCGCACATACACACGCATACACTTTCTTACACCCTCACACATTCACTCTTTCACACGCTTATGCCAAGACCACCCTGGGCCTCCAGGCCGTGACCTGAGGGGACTTTTCAGAGTCTGTCTCATATCTGAGGACGCCGACCCCAGCTCACTGCTTAATCAGTACTTATGGGGAGGTTCCGGCGAACTCGCAGTGGAAGACTCATCACTGCCAGCCAGAGGGATCCCAGAAAGAGAAAGCCTGTTATAGAGAAAAGAGAATGTCAGGTCAGGCCAAGGAGCTGCCAAGTAGTAATAAAGGGAAAAACATGTTTCTAAAATGAATCACAGTAATGTAAGTAAAAACGCCTGCCCCAGACTCTGGTTCCTCAATATTTGTTAGCTTAGTGAAAAGGTCCCTGCTCTCAACTTAGCATCTATAAATAGTGATAAGCTTTGAGATGTGTTAATTCACCCTTCCAAGGAACGAGAGTTCATACGCGATTTGGAAAATATGGAATTCTAAAAGACTTTAATGATTATAGAAGCCATGATAAAATACATACCTTAGAATAGATTATCGATCAGACTGGTTTGTATGTTAAGTGCAAAAGTCCTTTGAGAATTTAGTGGCTAGGCACTTCTTAGTTCAATTTGCTGTCGTGATTATGCAAAAGTAATGTTATTTATACTTTTAATCAGAACAAAGTTGGATAATTTCTGTGATGATTATGCTTATGAAATAAATTATACTCAGATCAGCAGGCTGGAGATCAGCACAGAAGAGTAAAGGCTAGAAATCTTCACTCTTGGACGATCATCTTCTGGCTGTGAATGTAGGTTCGTAATTCAACTTGGCAGACACCAGCAATAGACTCACGGTGCTATTTGCATGACAGCCTCTTTTTAAAGCAATTTTACATGGCTGACAAGTTATTAGACCTCTAAGATTTGGAAAAGATGGTATTGGAGCGAGCCAACACCAACTCTTTTTTTTTTTTTTTTAAACAAGCAGAGGTTTATTTTTCTCATATAAATAAGGAACCTACACCCAGCTCTTTTATCTGCTAGGGTGACTCTGGCCATGTGTATAGAAGGTTTTGAGAGTGCGGTGTCCTATGTGGGGAGGGGACTCTGTGACCCAGCTTCAGTGCCCTGGGCACGTTTGGCTTCCCAGTTGTGGGAGATGGGTGGCAGAAAGACAGCACGAGGGCGTGACCGAGTCGTCCCGTCTCCTGCCGTACGACACAGAATTGTTTCAGGTGATGAGCATGGGTTTAAGTGACGGGATAAAATCTGTACAATGCAAAAACAATTAGCAAACGTTTGAACCTGAGCACATCCTGAACTCAGACGTTCCTAGCTGTGCGTGCTGGTGCAATGCTCCGGTTGTTTGTGGAATTTTTAAGACACTTTCTGGAGACCTCGCTTCCTGGAATTGCAGGTGTGGTGACCAGAGCTGTGACTTTCAGGTCTCGGGGTTATCAGGGAGGAAGTCAGGGCAGACTTAGGGGAACCCCGAATTGCTCGGATACGGTATGTCGGTTTCTTATTGCTGCCCTAATAAATGACCGCAAATGTGGTGGCTCCCAACCGTGGACGTGTGTTTTCTCGACGTTCTGGAAGCCGGAAGTCTGGAATCGAGGTGTCCGAAGGCTCTAGAGGAGGACGCTTCTCGTCTCGTCCTGTTTCCCGATGGCTGCTAGCATTCCTTGGCTTGCAGTCACATCGCTCCGAACTCTGCCTCTGACCTCTCTGTCCTCATGTGGTCTTCTTCCTGCTGTGTCTCCTCCCTTCAGTCTTTTCTGAGGACATTTGTCATGGGATGTAGGGTCTGGCTAGAATGATCTCCTCATCTCCAAGTCCTTAATTTAATTATATATGCAAAAGCTCTTTTTCGCTGCCTCCCCTCAAAGTAAGTCCCATTCACAGGTTTCAGGGGCTAGGACAACGGACATATCTTTTGGGGGGCCACCATTCAACCCACTACGGAGAGTGTTTAAGTGACGCAGAACTTCCTGGTGGCACCTGAACCGGCTGCTCCGTGAGCGGGCAGCCCTGTGACTTGCGAAGTGGCCGCGGGGCTCATCGCCAGCGCCTCCGCCGCCCCCTCACCTGACATAGCCCCAGACAGAGGCGCTCTGAGGATTAAAGGGTTAACATGCGTGCGGCGATCACAGCGCAGCCCAGCGGCCCCGAAGCGCGGCTTTTATTTTTAACCGCGAAGGAGGCGGGAGAAAGCCAGGTGGGGGGAGCCCCAGGAGTCCGTCAAAGGATGAGCGGCAGATGCCTGCTGGGCGGCCATCGTCCCC
>NW_006440135.1:1376089-1381173 GCF_000325575.1 Pteropus alecto
CGGGCGCTGGGGGACGCTGGTCATCTCGTCCCGGCCCCGTGTTCGCCTCCAGTGGTCTGGAGAAGAGATGGTTCTGACGCCGGAGGTGTGTGACCCGAGGGACACAGAAAGCTTGCGCAGGGCTTGCTCAGGGTAAGGGCTGGCCTGTGGCCCAGGCCTTAGGACGCGACTTTGTGTCAGGAGTTCTAGCGATCGGAACACCCGCACGGTGACTTTCGGTGACAGAATTCGTCAGCCCTGCTGGGTGGCCACCTTCCCATGCACGATCGCCATCCATGATGGTCACAGTTCAAACCAGAGCGACACCTCTCAAGACCCTACAAGCCACAGCACCCGGTGGCCGGCCACGGCCCACAGGCCACGTGACGCTGGAGAGAAGACCCCTTCCCTCCCCCATTCCCGCCCCCAGCCCCGCGGGTCCCGCTCCAGGCTCTCCCTGGACTCTCCCCCTGGACGTGGTGTTTCACGGCCTTTATCCCCGTGCCTCCTGAACCCCTCCCCCGCGGCTCTGTCACCAGCGTGAGCCTGAGCCCCAGGCCATCCACTCAGCGGCCCGCTAGGCATTTCTGCTCGGGCCTCCGAGAGCATGGCTGAGAAGTCACATACCTCGCTCCCTCGATTTCCTCCTCTGGAACCTTCGGTCCTGTTTGACCCTTTCGCTCCCTGCCAGATGTTCAAGCCAGAACCACAGGGTCACGTGCAGCCTCACCGCACCTCCCCTCTGCAACTCCCAGTTCTTCCGTGTGACCACCTGCCACACTAAATGCCCTCACGCCCGGCCTCCCCGCCCCTAGCTCACACCTACGCATCGCCATCGGTCACACAGGCAGGGACCACACGGTGTGCACGGATGCGTGTCCGCCTGCTCACCCCCTCCGAGGCTCCCCGCTGGGTGTGGGCGAAGGCCCCTTAGATCGGCCCTTCCCTCTCATGGCACTCACCCCATGAGACCCCGTGCTCCTGCTGCACAGAACCCACTGTCCTTGTCCAATACCCGGGGGTGGCTTGTGTCAGAATTCAGCTTTTCTGGTTTTCTAAAGTAGTATGGTTGTGATGATTAATTTATGTGTCAACTTGGTTGTGCCATGGTAGTCATATATTCGGTCAAATATCATTCTAGAAGTTTCTGTGGAAGTATTTTTTAGATGAGATTAACATTTAAACAGTAGACTTCGAATAAAGCAGATGACCTGCCATAATGTGGGAGGTCCTTATCCAATCAGATGAAGATCTTAAAAGAAAAAGACTGATCGCCCCTTCCCACCCCTCCCCCAAGGAGGAGGACTTCTGCCTCCAGACAGCCTGCGGACTTGAGGGGCAGCGTCAGGGTTTTCCTGGGTCTCCAGCCTGCTGGCCTACCTGCAGAGTCTGGACTTGCCAGCTCCTATAATTGCATGAGCCAATTTCTTAAAATAATCTCCCCCCCATTCTATTAGTTCTGTATCTCTGGAGAGCCCTGACTAATATACCACCTTACCCTGGGGATCACTGCCCGACGGACATGCAGGTTGGGTCACCGGCCACCACGACTGCCCAGCTCTCTCCTTCTCCAGCCAAGACCACAGGGAAAATTCCGGTCCCTCCCACCTTCAAGCAAAGGCTGGCGCGAAGGTGTCCTGCCAGGCTCCTGCTTTCGGGAGGTTATTCGTGGCAGTCGGGTACACCGCTCTGCCTGCCAAGCCCTTCAGTTCCAGCCGCATGTCACCGTTACCCCTCACACCCCTCAGGGCAGGCACTTAATAAGCAGGAATTGATGAAAGGGATCCTGCAGGTGTCCTCGGCCAGCAGCTCGAGAGAGTCACGCTGCCCCGCCTTTGTGCTGGAGACTATCCCTTTCATTAGTGTCACAAGAGTCGCTGTCCCTGGGGTGACTGGGCGGAGAGGACAGACCGCCCTTGGGCAGGTGTGCTGTTGAAGTGCCATCGGGTGTGACGTGCGAGGGCATCTCAGAAGCAGCATTTCAACAGCTAGAGTTTTAGGTAAACAATGCTAGAGGAGTTACTGATCCATTTGCTAATTTATTCAATAAAAAGTTCTTGGGCTTCTTCACTGTCTAATTACTGAATAACAGTCTCTATCCTTGAGATGCTCGCCACAGAGGTACCTGAACAGCTACGCACGCCGTAATATGATATGCCTTATAATCATAGTTACAGATCTTGAGTGCGTAACATGGGCCAGTGATTTGCCCAATATCACACAGGTGGTTAACGGTAGAACCCTCATATAGTAGTTAGTACAAAGCTAAGATGCCGTAACAAAGAGACCCCAAATTCCATAACAACAGCTAACGATTGTAGTAGTTCGTACAAAGCTAAGATGCCGTAAGAGACCCCAAATTCCATAACAACAGCTAACGATTAGTGGATACAATGTTGTAGGTGTTTTACATTTACGGCTTGATTTAATTCTCACAACTACCTGAGGTCTCACATGTACCCTTAATCTCTCCAGTGCAGTGATGAGAAATTTGGGGCACAAGGAGATTAAGCAACCTGCCCAAGGCTGTACAGTTATTAAGTGGCAGAGCCGGGATTCGAACTCAGGAAGCGAACCTCCAGATCTCTGCTATAATCGTCATGCCACACTACCCTAACTGTCCTAAAAATATTGACTTTTTCCCTCTCACTCAACGGCTCCGAGGGGAAGTTCTGCTCCACCAGGTGTTCCGAGACCCACGTCCCTTCTAAGCCACTGCTCTGCCAGCCTCAAGGGCTCCCGTGTTTGATACGGTAGCCACACGCGCCATGAAGCTATTTTGATTTTAATTAATTTAAATGCATTAAAATACACTTAGAAATTCGGTTTCTCAGTGGCACTAGCCACATTTCACGTCCAGCTGCCATTGCTTTGGGCAGCACAGATCTTACTTACTTACTTACTTACTTACTTTATTTATTTAGGCAACCTCTCGTTGACCTCACAGATTGCAAGGACCTTGTCAGCTTATAATCTCTTATTTTTTTGTTTTATTTGTTACGCCTACAGCGCCTGGTCTTCCTAGGTGGTCTCCCATCTGAGGACTCACCAGGCCTGACCCTGCTTAGCTTCCGAGATCAGACGGGATCGGGCTTGTTCAGGGTGGCAGGGTGGCGTGGCCGCAGACTTGGGCGGCACAGACCTTAGAGTGCTCCCATCACCTCAGACGTTCCCCTTGGGAGTCATTGCCACGTCCAGGTCCATCCAGAGAGATGAGCAAACGGTCACTGAGAAGGCCCGCCGGACGGGCCAAGTTGCAGACTCGCATCTGGCGCACATCGCTTCCGCCCACATGCCTTAGTGCCAAGGCCACGAGCAAGCCCGGGCAAGGCTGACCTACTGGGCAGCCACAGGCCTGGCTGCCCCTTCCGTGGAAGAAGAAAAAGTGAGTTTTTCAGCAGTCTCCACCACGTGCATCCGCCTGAAGGGGGAGGCAGCTCTTTTCGGCCTCTAGCTGACCCGCTGCCTTTATAGGAAGGGACAAGGCACAAGTTCTAGGCGTGCTGGTGCGCTAACCAGGAAGTCATCATTTTCCCCGAGGCAGTAAGCAAAATTTTCACTGAAATGGATGAGTGGGTTTCCGTTTCCCCAAGTATAGGACAAAAGCAGGAAAGAGGACTTCCAAGAGATGGGAGGAAACTCGCGAAGGCAGGAGGCGGGGACTGCAGGGTCCGGCCAGGCCTGAGGGCGTTGGCCAGTGGGAGGCAGTTTTAGGCCACAGGGAAGGACTCAGAGTTCGTTCTGAGGACCAGAAACTGTCAGAGGGGGGAGGAGGGCCGGAGCTTCACTTCCTGGAGGGCGGATACTTCCAGGCTGCACAGTCCACTCCCCTGAGGGTGTCACGGCTCTTCCAGAGTCACACGCGCCTGCTCCCCTCCTGCCCACCCACAGAGCTGGGGTAATGGGGCGGAGCAAGTTCACGGCGCATGTGAATGGGCTTATGTGGAGAGTAAGGTTTAAAAATCCCTGAGTAGACAACTGGAATATGCCAGAAGATTTTAGGCTGGGGAACGATATAACCAATGCATTTTTGGAAGAAAGAGCCAGTATATGGTGCAAGAAGAAAAGGTGGGCTTTGTGCATGTGGCACATAAGCCGAGGGAGGGGACGCGATTTGTCAGACGCCTCGCACGGTGCAGGTGCCGTGCTGGACGTCTCACCCGCGGATAGGCGTTACCTTTATTTCCAGGCGGGGAAAACGGATGGCCAAGGCAATTCCAAAAACGGCCCGAAGTCACATAGCAAAGAAGTGCTGTGGCTTTGTCCCTGCCTGGCCACGCCTCACGTCCATTTGGGGCCAGCGAGGGCTCAGCGTGCCAGCGAGTCTTTTGGGGGAAGATGGGTGGGATGGGGTCGGTCTCCCGGCTCCTCAGCTACGCAGAGTAGAGCACAGGTGCCACTTGTTTATATTTTAAATACACTCGGCTTTTGGGCTTAAAGAATTCGATGAAGTCAGTATTTATTACTGCGAAGCAAAATCTCTCTCATTTGCTTGTTGGTGGTAAGAATACGGGCTCTGAAGCTCGATGGACCAAGATCTGATGTCACCTCCACACCACCCAGTTGTGTGGTCTTGCAGGCCACTTACCCTTGTGAGCTTAAATTGCCTCATGGAAACTGAGGAGAAATCATCCTAGCCGGGAGGGTTGTTTTGACCATTCTGTTCAATATATGTAAAATATCTAGGGCCATGCTTGGCTCTGAGCCGGCTGTCAATAAATGGCCATGATTATGATTACGATTGTGATTTGACCTAATAGGGTGCCCATGAAAATGTACCCCTCAGATCTCTGGCTGCAGGGGCCGGAATTGACCAAGGGTCCCAGTGCTCCGCTCTGAAATCTATTGCAGTTTTTACTGCCGTGGGCTGCTTCCAGCCAATGACTGAGAGGGGCAGGGATGCTAAGGCTTCTTCATCCTGAGAGGCCTGGGACTCGCTGATGAGGCATTTGGGTGTGAGGACTCTGCAGTGGTCCCCCCAAACTCTCCTCAGAACCCCGCTACAGTCCAAGGTGCTTCTAGCCTCCTCGCTCCCTCCCTCTCTCCCTCCCTCTTTCCTTCCTTCCTTCCTTCCTTCCTTCCTTCCTTCCTTCCTTCCTTCCTTC
>NW_006440135.1:1381275-1388894 GCF_000325575.1 Pteropus alecto
TCTGATGGTTCTTCTAGCCTTTTCTGATTTCATCTCCATTTTTTTCCTAACAGATAGTTCCTCTAAAAAATTTCTTACCTTTTTAATCCCATCTCTGGGTCTGATTCTCAGAGGACCTGGGCTGGCACAACCAGAGCCACTTTCTAGAAGGCTAAGGAGGTTGACACCAGCTCTAGCGTCCTGGGCATTAATAACCAAGGCTGTTTGAAGTTGTGTGGCCCTTGCTCACGTCCCTACTTAGTTTCCACTCCCACGGTGAAGAGTTTGGATATATTCTCACCAGTTTTCTAAGAGAAGCTGCCCCGTTTCTGCTTGTTGCAGGTGCTCCTTGTTGGACGGCCTCCCGGTTATCTGTCTTTCCTGATCGGAACCAGAAGCAGGCGTGTCAGGTCACGTGCGCCATGATTTTCTGCAAGGTAAGTCTTTGTTTTCTGTATCATCAAGATTAGAAGGGCGTCCTTGAGCAGAACTCACTTCTCTTTGGAAGGTTTAAAGCAAACGTAGACTTCACCTGAAGGTCATTCATTTTTACACAGAGCCGTGAGATATCAGTGCTTAATCAGTAAACTGAAGGAATTAATGGGGTGAAAACTGGTATGAAGCCTGAAAAGTTCCTATCTCTGTGTTTGCGTGTATGTGTGCGAACTGGATAAAGAGTTAGATTTCTCACCTTCTCCCTATTTTTGTAATGCTTCCCTCTCTTTTCCTGAATTTGTGATAAACTTTTCATAAAAAGTTGATAGTGAAAGTCAATCGCGCACTTCCATTTCCTGGCGGGTTCACGTGCCAATCTGTACGCTTTTCAAGTGCAATCTTATCTTGTCGCTTTTTAAATTTTGTTACGGGTTTATTACACAGAATTCCAAGGTAGACCACGAATATTGCATATAAGAAAAATAGAAGAGAAATTGTACTGTTTCTCAGTACTTACGAGTATGAAAAAAGACACAACTTATATTTTTTATTGCACAAGTCACGCGCTCTCATTGACATGTGACCCTAATACAATGAATGGTGTATCTAATTTATGTGAACATTCACGTGTCAACGTTATACTCGAGAAAAACGATATCAGCATCTTCTACCAGCTGGAGTCGTTCTGCCTCCCAATTCTCTTTTTAGGGACATTTTTCAGCTTATATTTGACCATGTATGGTGCAAATTATAGTAGCTTTCTCATAGGGTTATGACGATTAAATGAGATAATGTGTATGAGATGCTAGATATTGTCGTCAGTATGATCATGATCGCCATCACCATCATGATCGCCATCACCATCTTCATCACCATCACCATCACCATCGAAGCAACAGAGCTACCAATCTTCCTTTGCTAGACTGTTAACGTGTTGAAAATCCACAACTGAAAAGCAGAAACGAGCTGTTTCACCCTCTTGGCAGCATGGCTGCTTTTAAAAAAAAATAAAGCTGAATCTGGTTCTCAGAATAAATTAGAATGAATGGCCCAAGAAATGTTCCAAATGGCATCGCTAAGGGCCATGAGCACTGAGGGAGCAATAATAATGTGAATTAAAAAATAAAAATAAAAACAAACAAACAACATCCAGATTCCAAAGTCACGAAGATTCAGAAGTCAGGAAATATCTTGGTGGCAGGTCACGTCGGCCAGGGGGAAACAGGGCGACCAAGCCCACCGTCAGCGGGGTTTCTGCACGCGGCCCCCTAACTGGACCCGCTTCTGACTTGCTGGGATTTTCCAGCCTAATTCATTTCCATTTGGAGCCTGGGGTGTTTAATTTCTACAACATTTCTTACAAATCAGTCAACAGTGTTTAGGATGCTAGGAAAAGAGAAAGAAGCCACTATTTAGCTATTTCAGGTGGAAAAGTGTGCATTTC
This sequence comes from Pteropus alecto, assembly GCF_000325575.1. Taxonomy (NCBI): domain Eukaryota; kingdom Metazoa; phylum Chordata; class Mammalia; order Chiroptera; family Pteropodidae; genus Pteropus; species Pteropus alecto. The sequence goes on from NW_006440135.1 coordinate 1,383,134, forward strand.
GACATAGGTTTGGGTGGGGTTTGAATGCTTTTGGCTTCAGCAGAGGACCATGGTCAATGGAGCCATAATTTTGGACAACTGGGAAATAAGTGATTTAGAAATGCTTTTAAAATCCTGTGTACTTAATGGATCTCAATGGCTCCATTTGGGATGGTTTCAAAAGTCAGACTTTAAAACCTTAATTTCTGTTCTCCCTCTAGACGATGCAAATTGGTGGCAAGGGGAAGAAGGTTTTTGGAAACGAACACTAAAGCTGACGACGAATCACAAACCACAAACACAGAGGGACCGATATCATAGTTGTACTCATTGTGACCTGACCCTGAATTAAATATCCTGCGGTCACAAGGCTCAGAGCTGGGGCCAGTGCTTTCCAACAGAAAAGGACGGAGTTGTGGGTCGAATTACGGACCCCCGCCCACCCCCACCACAAAAGATATGTTGGAATCCTAACTCCCAGGACCTCAGAATGCGATCTCATTGGGAAATAAGGTCTTTGCAGATATAATCAAGTTAAAATCAGCTCATTGGGGCGGGCCTTAATCCGATATGACTGGTGTTTCTAAAAAGGGAGGCAATTCTGAGGCAGACATATGCAGAGAGAAGGCCATGTGAACATGAAGGCGAAGATCAGGGTGACTTTTCTACAAGCCGAGGAACACCAGAGATGGCCAGCAAGCAAACCTCCGGAACCCAGCGGGGAAGCTGAGACACTCTCCTCACACACAGTCCTCGAAGGAAGTTGCCCGCCAACACCGCGGGACACCGTGGTCTCAGAGGTCCGGCCTCTAAGGGGACCGTGATAACGGCCCCAGGGGACTGTGTTAGGAGGGCAAAGGCGGCAGCCCTTACGCCTCCATGTGACCTTTCCTTAGGCCGCCGCGTTCTTAGCAGCCGGTCCTGTCGCAGGCTACACGTGCAAGTAAGTACCGGAGAAGCCCGGAGCAGCCCGGAACGATTCACTAAGTGCTGAAAAAAACAGGAGAGGCAGGGCGGATGGCGCCATCACTCAAGACTGCAGAGGTGTCCATTTCTCCTAATTATTTGGAAAGCAAGTTTCTGCCAGGTTCTATCCCGACAGAAAAGAATGACTTCCTGGGGAGTTACAGTCAAAGTAAAAAAAAAAAAAAAAAAAAAAAGGCATTTTGTTTCTTTCTGCTTCTTCCTTTGTCTCCTTTGCCTGGAGCTTTCGAATCATCAAAAGCTTTTTATTGAGCTTGTCTGCATATGTTTGGGACTCCCAGAGGTGTGTAAGTTTAGATTCCTTTCCTAAAAATCCCTAAAACATAATTGGGAAGCTAAGGTATGAAATAGAAATTTTAATGACAATTCAGGAGGTTCCATATCGAAAAGGGCAGTCAACAGCGAGGACATGAAGAATAGCCCAGAGCTACCAGCTCTGCATCGGCGGGTCCCCAGGGTGCTGCACAGCTGGATGACAGTCAGCATCAGCTCCGATGCCGTCTGCAGGGGTTTAGTTTATTGGGTCTGGGAAGTTGCTTTCTATTCTGTTTTCTCAAAGGTTTCTTTTATTTAAAGAATCATAAATTGGGTTAAACTTCATCAAATGTCTCTTAAAAATCTATAGTGACGTTTTTTCCTTCCACATCTTTTGATAGATTTAGTCATAGAATAGATTTTATTATTTTTAACCATTCGTGCAGTCCTAGAAAAAGCCCCGTAGGTCATTTTTTTTTTTTTTTTTCAATATGCAATGGGACAAGTTGTAGTTTCTGAAAATGGCTTCAACAAGACGTCCCATTTCATCTGCTCTTCCAACGATGTGACTTCTTCTCCCATCGACAGGTCGGGTTTAGGTCACCTCTCTGGGATCTAAATGTGCCATGGCTATAGTTGGAATGACATGATGGGACTTCGGAAGCTAGGTCATAAGAGGCAGTAAAGCTTCTGCCTGCTTCTCTGGAGCCGTGTGCTCCTGAAACCCAGGCATCAGGAGGCTAGGAACCCCAAAAGCCCACAGAGAGCCTCGTGTGGAGGGGAATTGCGGGCCTCATCGCACAGTCCAGCTGGGCTCCCAGCTGACATCCGCTACCAGCACGGTAGCCGTGTCTGTCAGCCATCTTGGAAGTGGACCCTCCAGCTCCAGTGAAGCCACCCTAACTGCTGTGACATGGAGCAGAGGCAAGCTGTGAATGCCATGCCTGGCCCACAACTGCAGATTTGGGAGCAAATTAGAAGATAACGGTTGTTTTAAGCCACTGAGTTTTCAGGAGTTTTGCTATGTAACAATAGATAATTGATACACAATATTTGATTCAATTTGCTGATATTTTATTTAGGATTCTTGCACCCAGTTTCGGAAGGAGGATTGGGAAAAAAAATATATAAATTGTCCTGTTGTCTGCTTTTCATATCAAAGTTATACAACCCTTTAAAAATGGGATGTGTTTCTTTATTTTTTCTTTGTAGTCTCTGAAAGCATCTGAGTATGTTGGAACTTATTTTTTTCTTTAAAGTTTGATTAAAAATAGAACAAACTAATGTAAAAAAGCTGTCAGGGCTTGATGCCTTTCTTATCTTTGAAAGAGATTTTTGTCTACTGACCAGTAGACATGTTAGGGTCTATTCTGATTCCTTATTAATTCTTAAGTTAATTTTTGGTAGTTTCCTAGGAATTCGTCCACATCCTCTAAGCTTTCAAAATACGAACATCGAGGTTCGCTGTAAATGAATTATGTTCCCTCATTCATTTATAATATTGTTTATTCTTTCTCTACGCTTCCCCGATGGGACTTGCCAGAAGTATGTCTATTTGATTCATCTTTTCAACAGGCAGCTTTTCTTTAGCGTTCATCTTTCTGGCTTCTAATGAGAGTGGAAAGAAAACTTGTAAGTTTTCATTTTCATCGCTATATGTCTTCACCTTCATTACTCCTTTCTATGTGACTTTTGAGCTTGCGATTTCTCTCTTGCTCCTTTTTTTTTTCTTTTCTTTTTGAGTGGAAGCCCTAGCTTATTATTTTCAGGCTATTTTGATAAAAAGTGCCTGTCATTCAGTTCCAAATATTTTACAATTTCTCCTTTAACTAGGATGACCATACGATGTCTAAACCAAATTGAGACACTTTTGATAGTGATGTGCTATTAGTAACTATTGTGCTATTAGTAAAGGATGTGCTATTAGTAAAGGATGTGCTATTAGTAACTACACAAAGATGACAGACGTAAATAAGCTCTTGCCCATACAAAGTCAGGTGTGTGTACACCTACAAATGATTTCAAAGAGTGTGTTTTGGTTTTCAAGTGTGTGTCTGTGTCTGTGTGTGTTTGTGTGTGTAAAAAGCAAACACCTGCATTGATTTCTACTGTAATTACGCTGAGGTCTGAAAATCTGGTCTATGTGACAGAATTTAGAATTTGCTGAAACTTCCTTTGTGGTCTAGTAAATGGACAAATATTTATAAATATTCCATAAATATTATAAATATTCCATATGTATTGGAAGCAATCTGTTTTCAGAGTTCTTTCTTGCTCCCAGATCACATTTATTAATCGTATTATTCAGGTCTTCCCTATTCTTCATATATTTCTACTGATTTATTGTTTTCTGATATAGTCCAAATCTCCTGTTACGATTATGGATTTTGAATGTTTCCTCATAATTTTTCAAATGTTGTGCTTAATATCATAAGACTATATTGTTAGTTGCTTATAGGTTGATATTAGTGTATTATCATGGTGAATTCTTCCCTGTATCATTAAAAAAGTCTTTTTACATTTCCTTTAATTTTTAACGTTATATGTTTACCAACTTTCTGTTGGTTGTCTGACCTATCTTATTCTATCCTATTCCTTTATTTTAACCTTTCTGTGTTTGTTTTAGGTGCGCCTTTGAAAAACCACGTAGGCAGACTGAAGTGACGAGACAAAAATACTTCTAATCCGAGTCCCTCCTTTAAACAAGTGCTTAAATCTGCTTCCGTCTGTCATGATCGCGGACACACTTATCTTCAATTCTTTCATCTCATTTTGTGCTTTATAGTTTCCATGCTTGTTTTTTGTTTCACATGTTCCCTCTTTTTCTTGCCTTCTATAGATTTGTTTTCCTTATTTCCTTCCCCCTCTCTACTAGCTTGAACCTTCTAGTACAGAAATACCTCTAATTTTTAAAAAATAAATACTTCACAAAACCCAAGCTACATCAATATCTATCTCTTTCTTTCTTATTACATTGAGAAAGACTGTTAATTTCATATTCTGACCTTTCCTATTTTTTTCTTTTGCCAAATGTTTTATTTCCACCTTGTTTACAATTTTCCCTAAGATTGATTGTCATTAAATCGAGCAGGGGATATTTTATCTAACATTTCTGTGTATTCAGAGTGGGGACAGAGGCTTCTCATGTCAGTTCAGACCATTCCTTGGGTTGAGTCCTTGATTCAGTAAGTCTGACAAATCACTTACCTTGTCTGGGTTTCCACTTCTGGTCACAGCTGGGAGAAACTTTGCAGATCATTTAGAAAAGGAGCCCCCTCAGTTTGCCTAAGACTCTAGAAATCGAAAAGTACAGACAATAAATATTATGATATTCAGGAAAAGTGAAATCACTCTGGTTTGAGGAATCTAGGCAGGGCATTGCAGGAGCAAACATCGATTAGCCCTAGAAGAACGAGCAGAAAAGTTTCTTAAATGCGAGAGTGATGTGATCAAAATGGAAATTTAGTAAGATCGATGGACAGCAGTTTATTAAAAGTGTAGTGAAGTAGCAGAGGTTTTTCTTCCTTGACATGGGAACCCTGCGGTGTGCTGTTTTATCAGAGCTGGCATGAGGAGGTGAGGGTCTCGCCCAGGAAGGTGGCAGGAATTCGGGAAGGAAATGCCGAGTGGGAGACCATCTCCCTCCTGAGAGAGGCAAGGGTCAAAAGAGGTGATGGCTAATTACATACAAGAGGAAAGAAGGGAGGCCAGTGCTGTCCTCAACGACCCCAGCCCAGGGGCAGGAAGACTGGCTGTATTGGGTCTTTCATGAGGGTGGGTATTTGCAAAGCTGCTTCATTGTACAGAGCGTGGTGGGGACGGAGACTTCTGGTGGGACTGGCAGCAGTTAGAACCAGAAGTCCTCCGTTGTGACACTAGGCTTTAAGTCAAGGTGCCTTGTCCTGGCTGCTAATTTATTCATTTGGGGATGGCAAATCCAATCACTGCTGGGAAAGTCACCCATCTGAAGACCAGCTTGAGCTGTCTGTCAGGTCTGCTGGACACGACACAGCAGCCTGCGGATGTGCGAATGAGCGAATGAGAAGCCAAGCAAGCCCTTTTCCTGCGGGCGGTTGCACCTGTGCAGAAAGCAATGCAGGACGATCTCCAAGATCTTAGACTGCTTAAGTCGGGGCGGGAGCGGGATTTCTGATGTCTTTTTCTCTTCCTTCATTATATTTTTTTCTGTGTCATCTTAATTATCGACAGTGAGTACCTATAATTTGTATATCCATTAAAAAATAGTCATTTTCACTGTGGAGACAAGCTACTCTCTCCAAGCCCTACCCGCTGGGCTTCCCCTTTTCCTGGCATTACCTCCTCTAACCTCAGGAAGCTGTCAGGTCACATTTTCCTGATTTTATGGACGCGAACAGAAGCTAGGGAACTTGCTCAGGTCCAGTGGAGGTCTCCCAGGTCCTCACCACTAGCTCGTTGTGGCCCTTAGAGCACGCTGAGGCGTTCTGAGGACCGAAACCTGGCAGGTTCGCTCACCTGGGCCCTTTGGGGCTGTCGGGGCGGGGCCCCGCGCCCAGGCCCCGCC
>NW_006440135.1:1389255-1389539 GCF_000325575.1 Pteropus alecto
AGTGGTGGCAGGCCCGGGCGGAAGCAGGAAGCGGCGGAGCGGGGCCGCGTCGGCTGGGGTGCGCGGTGCGGGGCCATGGCGGAGAAGTTCGACCACCTGGAGGAGCACCTGGAGAAGTTCGTGGAGAACATCCGGCAGCTCGGCATCATCGTCAGCGACTTCCAGCCCAGCAGCCAGGCCGGGCTCAACCAGAAACTGTGAGTGGCGCCTTCCCGGGGCCGGCAGCGTCCGTCCGCTCGGGGGGCCGGGTGGGGAGCGGGCCGGGGTCTGGGTCTGGGGCAGGG
>NW_006440135.1:1389572-1399158 GCF_000325575.1 Pteropus alecto
GGAGCCGCAGCCTCTCTCGCCCTCCCCGGGCCGGTGCCTCGGACCCATCGGGCTGCAAGCTGCGCGCTCGGAGGTCGGGCTCCTCGCTTTGCCTTGCTGGGACCTTTTCTTGAGGGCCGTTTGGGGACATTATCTTGGCCAGACGAAACATTTTCTGTTCAGGGGCCCCATCAGAGGGAGTCGTGCTTCCCAGTCTCAGCCCCTCCCTGCGCACGTGTGCCTGGCTCCCAGGGTTTCCTTCTGAGCCCTCTGAGGAATTCTGCCCCTGTCCCCAGAGGGGAATTTTTTTGGCAACAGCCTTGTGGTGGCCATGGTGCTAGGTCCTGGGATGGACAAAGGAAAACACACAAATAGAATGCTCTGGAGAAGGGCCCGCGGCTTACTAGGGAGTTCAAGCATACAAACATATATATAATTGCAACCTGTTACATACCCGGTGCTGTGAGACTAGCCAGGTGATCTAGGAAGGCTTTCCTCAGTTCTCAAAGGGGTTGGTTCCTGCCCGCCCCTCCCCCAATTGGTGATTTCTAGTTTACAGAGGAAATCAACACAACAAAGCTCTGAGGGGCTCCTGCAACTCCGAAGCCTTCCTGGGAATTCTGTAGTTAACCAAGGAGCTGTGAGCCCTGGGTAACCCCGCATGTGGAAGGAACACTTGTGTGGGGTCCTCCTTGGCCAGGTGGGTGGTGTTCTTGGTGTCTGTCATCGAGTTAACCAGATGACCCCGTTTTCGCCTTTTCCCTCAGGAATTTTATCGTCACCGGCTTACAGGATATCGATAAGTGCAGACAGCAACTTCATGATATCACTGTGCCTTTAGAAGTTTTCGAGTAAGTACCATTTCTGATATTCATTTGAGTATGATTCTTGTTTAGTTGCGGTGTGATTGCTTCAGTCATGGTGATTTAGTGCTTGCCATGGGGTAGGACAGCCTAGGTGCTGGGGCTATGCCAGTGAAAAAAACACAGAAATACCCGCTCTCATGGCGTTTATGCTTTAATGGGATTAACAGTTTATAAAACTATCAATATTGTGTATTTGAAAAAGAGTTACGTGTGAATAGAGGCTTGTTAAACATGTGAAAAGCATCATAGGTTCTCAAAGTCTTGCTTAGACAAAAAGACAGCCACATAACTTCCCTTTTTCCTTAAAAAAGAAAAAAAAGATAAAAAGTTTTTAGCGGGCTGTATTTTAAGTTAAAAAAATTACATCCAGAACTTGCGAATAATCTGGTCTGGTGTCTCCCACGCTGCCCAGGAGTGTGAGGTCAGGGGAGTGATAGTATCTTCTCTGTTGGAAAAAAAAAAAAAAAAATTCTTGGCCAAGTAAGTTTGGGAGGCTGTTCACCGTTTTCTCTGGGGGAGTTACATGCACCTGTCTCAGTCATGGCCCAGAGAACGCCTCCAGGGAATACACTTGTTTAGTTTTCTTCAGTCCAGGTTCTATCCCACTGCAGAGGCCCATTTGGGTGGTCGGTGTCCCGGACACGTCCTGCCCAGGCCAGGGCCGTTTTCTTCATGCCAAGCAGCCTCTCCCTGCCAGATCTGGCTGGGATCAGTGAGAACATTCTAGTACTTTCTGCAAATGTAAACCACTGATTTCCTTGAACAAAAGAACAGTTATTGTCATTTTATACCCCAGGAGGTCAGAGATACAAGTCCAGATTACAACTCAGCAGCTCTGCACAAAGACAGGCCCCACAGGCTGCCGTTTTCACGGTCCCGGCTCTGTCCCTGCCTGCTGGGCGTGGTGTCACACGTTCTCTGTGTGTTCTCAGTCGGCCCCACTGAGTCCCCCGGCTTCAGGTGGGCGCGAAGTTGACATAGGCGAGTTACAGCTCTGGACTCCTGGACGACAGTGGCGGTTTGCCCAGTGTGGGAGTGTGGAGGCCACTTTGCTTTCCTTGGCGTGTCTTTGTGGTGCCATTCTGGTCCGGGATGTGCCAGATGGGTGTGGTGATGGGTGCCGGTGGCTGCTTCAGTCTTCGAAGTGGGCAGATGGGGATACGAGATGGGGAGACATTGCTGAAGGGCAGCGGGCCTCGGCCAGCTCAGCCACAGCAGAAGGGACAGTGGAGACTCACCTGGAGTGCAGGAATGAGGTGGCCTCTGGGCTGTGATAAGCAGCATATGCAAATGAAGTAGGAGTTTCCAGGCCCACAGCAGCGGCCTCAGCACACGCTTCGGGCACCGACTGTGTCTGTAACAAAGATAAAGATGTCAGCCAGGCCCTTCTGTCCAGCACTTGGGTGGGTGTGTTGGCAGAAGTGGGGTTCAACCCTCGGGCCTCAGGAGAGCCCAGTCCGAATGGTATTGTTGTCGAAACGGTGGTTTATTTAGGATACTTGAGCCCGTTGGGTTTTTTTGTTTCCAGAAATGGATGGATTTTACTGAGAATTAAAACCATAATTTTATTGCTTTCATGCCATCATTTCAAAAACATTGCATTACAACAGAAGTTTTAGAATTTGTGAGTTATTAATTTTCTGCTGTCTGTCGTAATGAAAAGCAAGTTTTTATGCCAGTAACGGTAGCTTAACAGTGTCTTTTATCTGAAGTGAGCATTTTTTTTTTTTTTATACCGATGCACAAAAATACATAAATTGGACTTAGTGTGGTGGTTTTGTTTCTTTGTAATGAATAATTCAGTTAAGCCGAGTGGTATCCAGGTCTCTAGGACATGGAAGTAGGCAGGTGGCCTACCGCTGGTACAATGTGGAGGAGCTTAATGAAATCTTTTGGATAATGAAGACACTTTGGGGACAAGTGTTGAAAATGTCAAAAAGTGGTTTTATACTGTTTGGAAATAATTGGAGAGACTCTCTGTTATGTTCAGATTACTTAGGTGTATTTAGGAAAGTGGTCAGCCCCCCCCACTGTTAAAAGCAGTGGGACAGTCTGTGAAATAATCTCGGGGTGGCCAGACCTGGCTCTCTTGCTCAGAGCTCTCCTGCCCGTCCCCGTCCAGCGCCCCAGGCTCCTCCACCCCGGTTCCCAAGGGGATAGGGGACCTGGAATGGATGCTGTACCTTGGCGGACTCTCCCCTGTGCTGCTGGGGCCCGAAGCCGTAGCCGGCCCAGTTGTCTCCCGACAATGGCTGCCTGACCTCTCAGGCTGTCGTGAGGGTCAGGGATGATGGCCACAGGCCGTTGCAGAGCAGCGTGCCGCAGCCGTGGGGCGGGTGGCTGCGAGCTTGCTGGGCTCCCCCGCGACTAAGCATGACTTGATTGCCTGAGTTGTCCTTGTTCTTAGACACAATATGAGGTCACGTCATCTACACCTGTATAAATGTACGACTGCCAGTTCACCCGCTTCCTGGACGCCGTTGGTCCAAACAGGGCCACGTGGCATTGTATAGAGCTAGCTTTTTTTTTCCCCGTAAGGAAACCGCGAGGATGAGTATCCTGAGAGTGTTAACGGAGATGTTCCCTGTTTCCAGATACATAGATCAAGGTCGAAACCCACAGCTGTACACCAAGGAGTGCCTGGAGAGGGCTCTGGCGAAGAACGAGCAAGTCAAAGGCAAGATCGACACGATGAAGGTAAGTGAGGCTCCCGGGAACGGCGCCGTCAGACGCAGAGAGACCCTTCCTCGTTCTCTTCCGTGCGTAGTAAAGCGTCAGCGATTTTACAGCGCTGCCCGGCTGGGCCTTGCGATCGCCCTGCTTCTCGGAAAGTCAGGGTTAGCGTCTGTGATTGACAGTCGCCGTTGCCCGTCCGTGATTGTGTTCATTTTTAAGACTTGTGCTCCGGCGCTTCCCATTGGGCCTTTTCCTGGAACCGGGTCCTTTGGTTTGGAGGGTTCCTGGACCTTTGGTCCCTTCTGCAGGTTCTGACTCTAGACCCCTTCGCACCGTACCCCTGTGTGACGGTTCTCCCCAGAGGCCGCCTCTGTTCCTTCGCCGTGATGAGATCGATCTAGAAAACTATGTATCTTGAATGTGAAATGTGTCGTCTTTTTCTTAAATTCATTCAAATGTGGTTTCAGTCGGGGGGGTGTGGCTTCTTCACTCGGATGGTGCCCCCCCGTTTCTGGGCTCCGGCTTCCGCTGGCCTCTCAGCACCGGCCCTCCTGCCTCCCCTCCTGGCCCGCGTCCCGTCCCGGCCACGCTGGCCGGGCTCCGTTCCTGGAGGTCACCCACCGTCCCCTCCTGTTCCTCCTCACGCCGTCTCCTATCTCGGGAGCTCTTGCCTGCTCTCTCTCTACACTGACTGGCGCTTGGGATCACTCACTGTCACCTCCCCAGACAGGCCTCGGGAACCAGCCTTTCCTAAGCTGCTTTCCTAAGCGCACTCGGGGGGCGGGGGGCTCTTTTCTTTTCCTCTGTTCTGTGTCCACTGTGAGCCTTACGCTCCAGGTCGCCGGTGCCCACAGGTGTGCCAGGGGTGTCTGATGTGACTCCTTAGGGCTCAGAGGGTGTGAGAAATGAGCAGACGGACTGTCAAGATGACGGTGACAGTCATCACAGGTCCTCTGGGGCGGCAGGGCTTCCCGGGGTCCCCCAGGGAATGGGTACTGAGGATGGGCAGCGGGCCCTAGACGTGGTGTTTGCCATGAGTGCCGCTGTGGCTTCATTTCTGTCTCGTCGCTTTGGGACTGAGTTGCTGGTGAGCCCAGTGTGATCTTTGGGAGGTGGTGCAGCTGCGTCAGCCATGCACCGGGGGTGTCGGGACTGGCTGGTGAGTTGCGGTGCCCGGCCGAAAGCCCCTCCGTGTGGACAGGGTTGCGGTCCCCGTGTCCTCAGTCCCGCCATGCTTCCGTCTGCCTCCGGGCCTGTGCTGGTGTTCCCCATCAGTGGTGCTGCTCGGGGGCTGTGCGGCTTGTCCTCGGTGTGCGTCCGCTGTCACTCAGTGTCATCCTCTGTCATCTGAGACCTGTGAAATTCACAGCAGTTACATGGCCTTGCTTGCCCATGGGTCATGTGTTTAAACTTCCGAAAGTTAAATCTTAAACAGTTCAGGTCGTGGTGCAGGGCAGGCTCCCCTGAGCGTGTGCTCTTAGCTGCTCGCACGCGCACTGCTGCTTCTCAGTGTAGCTCATGGGAAGAGGGTCGAGATGCCGCCAGGTACTAGCTGCGGCGGAGGCTGCAGTAAACAGGTGTTACGCTGATGAGTAGGAGCAGGAAGCCATGGCGTTTGGCGTAGACAGATTTCCAGCTGCTCTGAAAGTTGCGTTGAGTTGTTTGCACACAGAGACTGTGATGTGGTTCAAGTTAATAATTGCTTAATTAAATATTATTTGAAGATTCTCGTTACGTGCACTGTCTGCAAAAATCGTTCCCACCTGTGTGGCTGGCGCCCCGCCAGCGGGGCTTCCTGTGCTGTGCAGAGGTCGGATTTGGATGGGAACGCCTCGCAGATGTTACCGATGAACCGCCCTGTTATCTGCAGCTGGTTTGCCAAATAGCGCGACCATGGCCGTGAGCCCGCAGCGCTGGCAGGCCCATGCCCGTTGGGGCAGAGCACGGTTTCCGTTCTTCTGAAGGGCTTGGGGTGGGGGGTGCAGTCTTTAATTGGGGTGACAGGTGACAAACAGATACTTAGACGGTGTTTATTTTCATTTTAGAAATTCAAAAGCCTGTTGATTCAAGAACTTTCTAAAGTATTTCCAGAAGACATGGCTAAGTATCGAAGCATCCGGGGGGAGGATCACCCTCCTTCCTAAGTCCGTCCTCCCTCCGTCTGAAGGTCCTCCTAGTCCTGCAGGAACCGCGTGACCTTCAGGCAGCCTGTGACTTGAGCGGCTGCTCTCCTGTGCCGGCCCTCCAGCCACTCTGTCCTGGTCGTCGGCCTTGGGGATGGCGGGGCCTGGTGGGCCTGTGGAGCGCCGCTGCAGCAGGCCTCCGTCCCTGACACGCGTCTGTTAGGTCCTCGAGTGTCCCCTGGCTGTGAACACACGCCTAGCGTGCGACGCGCTGATTCTCCGTGGCAGAGCATCCTGGACGTAGTAAACATGATAGGTGAAGAAGAAGGTCTGAAAGTTCTAGCTAATACTTTATGTTCCATTTCATTATGGTGTCAAAGAAAGCTTAAATAAAGGAAAAGTTAAAAATGAAAAAAATAGGTTTAAAATTGGTTTAAAATGAGAAGTACTTGAATTGGTTTTGTATTTTTCATGTATAGTGCATAAAGGATGTGTTTAGTGTAACTGTTTACAAGGATTTGTGTTAGATATGAGCATATAATAAAGTTTTTAAGTGTTTCTATGACTTATGTAGTTATTTTTATAACATTTTTCACAGTATAGTAGAGATTATCTTGTAAACAGTCAATTTTTACTTCCCCAAAATGTAATATTCATAAAATCTGCTCTGGGCATTCAGGCCAGAAAAGCTACAGCAGAGGGTAGAATTCTGGTGTCCTGGCCTTGCAGAGGGCGCGGTCTGACCCAGTGGTCCCTGCGGGCCGTGGGGGCCCGCGTGTCCCGCGGTAACTCAGGGATGCTGCACACTCGAAGCCCCGCCCTGGGGCAGAGGCGGGCCCACTCAGACCTGTCGAGTCGGAGGCTTCGGCTGCGGCTGGGGACCTGCAGTGTGGATCACCCCCCCACCCCGACTCTGGGTCCCCTTAGATCCCAGAGGCTCTCTGAGGACTTCAGTGTTACCAGTATGGAGCAGTGTCCGTGTCACGTGAGATGGTAGGTGTGGTTTAGTCAGAGCCTCGCTGTCTGTGCTCTCGCTGACCCCTCGACCGGGCACTCGTGCGCGGCCACCGCCTCCCTAGGGGATCTTGCTTGCTTAGGGTCAGGCCCCTTAGAAGTGGCTACCTCGTTACTAGTTTCATTCTCTCCAGAAAGACACAGGACAAGGTATCCTATCTGGGGACGCAGTTTCTTCGGGCTGAGGGGACCCCCGGCCGGTAGGTCCCAGAGCTGGTGGTTCCTGTCTCGCGTTGGTTTTCCCGCCTCTGTCCGGCTTGCCCAGCCCCCAGCACCGCTCCCGTAAGTCCGCTCAGTGGCCCTCACCGCAGCCCTGTGAGCGTGGGAACTGCCTCTGCGCTCCAGAGACGGGTACGGGCAGCCAGTCGCTGCCCAAGGTCACAGAGCCACAGCCGATCACTTCCCGAGGTCACAGAGCCGCAGCCCGTCACAGAGCCGCAGCCTGTCACTGCCCAAGGTCAGAGCCGCAGCCAGTCACTGCCCAGGGTCACAGAGCTGCAGCCGGTCACTGCCCAGGGTCACAGCCATAGCCGGTCACAGAGCCGCATCCGGTCACCGCCCAGGGTTGCAGAGCCGCATCCGGTCACCGCCCAGGGTCGCAGAGCCACAGCCGGTCAGTGCCCGAGGTCAGAGCCGCAGTGCAGGGCGGGCCGGCCTCGGCCGGGAAGAGTGCCGTGTGCTTCCTCCACACAGTGATTGTAGTGCTCAGCGTCGCGTTGACACAGTGCCACAGACACACGTCGCCATGGATACGCTGGGCCTGGCTCACATACTTCCGTGCATCGACTCGGCCCCTCAGCAAACCGGTGAGGGGCCTGAGGCACAGTGGTTGGGTGGCCTGCTCAGGTCGCCCCGCTAACAAGGGGTGGAGCTGGCTTGCACCCGCACAGTCACAAGTCCCCACTCAGCCCCGCTCGGCCCTCCAGCCTCTTCATCCCGTCCATCAGTCCCTGTTGGGTATCTGCTTGGCTGAGAGAACACTCATCTTCACACACTTCCTTCTACTTGTTCAGTTATTAAGGATAAATTCCCGGAAGCGGATCATGGGATTCACACCCGACAAAGGTTTTGATACTCATTTCCTATGGCCTTCACGCCCCGAAATAACCAGCTGTTAGTTCCAAAGGCAAATGTCCATCCTTGGGGATACCACTGATGTCCCTGGGTGGTTTATTGTTGATGATCTTATCGAACAAAACAGTATCTATGTGAGTGGCTTGTCCAAGTGCTGTGACAGTCGATGACACAGATGCTGGCTGCTAATACGGGCAGTGGACACCGGAAGGACCAGACGGCCTGCTGTTTCCTGCCTCTCATCTAGAGAGAACTGACCTATCTGTCCACGTGACAGGTGCATTGACCTCAGAGGGACCGACAAAATGTACAGTCCTTGATTCCCTGAAGACTGGTGACGTTGGGGGGCAGATGCCCCTTTTAAGTGTGCCACCTGAGTAGTTACAAAGGAAAAGGTGGATACGTTTGGCTCTATGAAGGTTAAACACCCCAAACTGATGTAAAGTTAAAAAAATAGTATAACTCAAAAGACAAAAACTAAGAAACGTACATATGACAAAGGGCTAAATGCCTCCTGCACAAAGAGCTCGCTCCTCCGCCAGTAAGCAAAAGGGGACAACCTGCGGACAGGCACATGTTCACTGCTACACTGTTTATAACGGGAAAAGTAAGAGGAAGTAATAACTTGGATGTCCGTCAACAATAGCTTAAGTCATGGGTCATCTGTTTGAGGGAGCAGTGCACAGTAATTAAAAAGAATGAAAGAAGGAGGAAGATCGGTATGCAATGACATGGAAGGATCGCCAAGATGTATCAAATTAAGTAATTAAACAATCAGTTTGTTTGACAGACATTCGTAAGGGTCTGTGGCGATTAAGCTGCATTTGCATCTGAACGCCACGTCTTTCCCACGCACACGTCCCCCCTGTACCCCCCATCCAGGTGCGTCATCCTCACCCCCTTTCCCTGCGTCTCCGCTTCTGCCCTCGAATGGGAGGGAAGCCTCACGCGTCCACGCACCCCACATCCGTGCCGTTTTGACTCCCGCCGTACGGGGCGTCTGGCTCTCCCAGCCCTGCACGCGCGTGCCTCCCTCACGACGCACCTCCCTCCCCGGTGTAAAGCCACTTCCGTGAGCTCACGTCTGAGACCTCAGAGCAGGGCGGGTCAGTTTGTCCACCTCTCCTTGGACATTCAGCATCTAAGGCGCTCAGAGGCAGAGGGAACGTCTTGCTTTCAAGGCTGTCCTCTCCCGAAGAGCCTGGATTGGGCCAGCCTTGCTCATTCCTGCGCCCTAGGACTTCCTGCTGCGCTTATTAGTCAATGAGCATTAGCGAGTGATCAAATCCTGTGTCACAAGCAAGTCTAGGTATCTCTAGGTCATGCACGGATCTAGCAGTGGCCGAGAGATACTGTGACGGGGCGGAAATGAAATGTCACAGTTGCCTTGGACCCCGGAGCGGGCTGTACTTACCCGGACCCTACGCCCCGCACTCTGTGACGCTAACAGCAGGCAGAGCACCTGAGACCAAGGAAATGGCCAGACTCCGGAAGGCCGAGTGCTCCGGAGCGGGAGCCCGAAGGGGGACGGGTGTGAAATGACGCTCCCAGACCTCCCAGCGCGATTCTGCACAGGAAAACAAAGCACACCCCCCACCCCGCAAACGACCCTTCAAAACGGCCTCAGCCTCCTTCATTTCCTCCTTCCTGGCCATTTGTTGGCTCTGTCGCAGGCCGGCAGTGTGCAGCGACTTCTGGTCCATTAACTGCCTTTCCCCAGCTGCGGGGACGTCCCTGGACCAGCAGTGGGGGTGCTCCCTCACGGTCACCTCTGTCCTCTCTGGGACCTTCGCTCGGCCTTTGGCGGAGTTCCAGTTGTCGCCAAGGAGATCTGGATATGCGATGACTACTCCC
>NW_006440135.1:1399173-1399924 GCF_000325575.1 Pteropus alecto
TTGCCCTCGGGGAACAGCCATATGTTCATTTTATTTGGCTCTAAAATGACTATCCAATTTATTTTAGTTTCTAGGAATGTATTCTATTTTGGTCCAGGGCTATCCTAATTACAGAATAACCATGTTATATAGCGTGCATTGTCACTGGATTATTGCACGCCCAATCTAGGTTTCACTGATTTTTAACATAAAGATGTAATGCATGTACTTATATTTCTTAGGTAAAAATGAAAAGCCAAATAATTCTGTATTAAGGTAAAGGTGAACTATTGTTAACAGGGAGACCCCAAAATAAAGGTAAGAGGGAAGGTGGTTTCTCTCACCTGCATCCCGACGGGTCTGGGTCGGCAGGGCAGTGGACTCGACGAGGCCCTGGGCTGAGAGGCCCATGTGCAGAGAGACTGGCGCCTCTGCCCAGAAGCCAGCGGACCGGAGCCCCCCACAGCCGTGCACACGGGCTTAGAAGCAGAGCCTTCCTCTCGGAGCCTTGGTTGGTGGGCCCGGCCGATGCCTTGATTGCAGCCTGTGAAAGACCCAGAGCCAGAGACCCCCGCAATCCATCAGACAGTAAGTGTTTGTTGTTTTAAGTTCCTAATTTTAAGGGTAATTTTGTGAACTCCCAATGGCTAACAAATACACTATTTAGTGAGACATAGATGTGTAGAAAAAAAGGAGGAGGGAAAAAAAAAGATCATTTCTATTGTCTCTTTTTGCATAACACCCAGCTCCTCCTCCCCTGCCTCCTCGCCCC
>NW_006440135.1:1402546-1409369 GCF_000325575.1 Pteropus alecto
CCTGCCAAGACGCGGACTCCCAGGTAAAAGCGCAACAGTGTGGCCACCCCCGCAGGTGTGGGCACAGACGGGGCGTGTCACAGGAGCAGCTTCTTTCCATCAGGGTAAGGAGCAGGAGAGGAGGTCAGGCCCACTCTGCAGCTACGCGCCCGGGCTGGGAGCACAAGGGACACCGGTGGAATGTCCTTCCTGGCTGGATTTAGGCACCGTCTGGTGCAGAATCAATCAGCGAAGGGGCAGGTGGGTGGGTGGGACTGCCCCCACGTCCCACCCTGCTGGCCCTGCTCTGCTCTGCGGGGCCCTGCTCTGCTCTGCTCTGCTCTGCGGGGCTCTGCTCTGCTCTACTCTGCGGGGCTCAGGCTTGCAAACCCGGCCCTTTCCTTCGCTTTCTCGCGTATCCTTCCCTCTTTGGCTGGGACTTGGTCACTTTGCCCCTGCTCCTTGGGGTGCTGTGACTCGGTCACACTCCACGAGGCCTTTCGTTGCCCAGGATTGGGGGTGGGGTGGGGTGGGGTGGGGGGCGCGCCATGATCAGGGCTGCTGGATTCTCGTGGCCAGGAGGGCTTTCCCGCCTTTTCATGGTTGTGGGTCCTCACTGGGCTAGGGTTTTTCACAGTGACTCAGCCGCATGTATCTATTTATTTATTTATTTAATTTTTAACTACCTTTGACGTTTTAAAGCTTTTTGGGGGTGAGCAATCTTATTTAGGATAATGACATCAATAATACTTTAAAATTTAAAATCAGTTTTACATAACGCATCTCACCGAATGATATAAAATTGAATAATAGATAATTAAAATTGTTTATATGAATGTATACGTTTAATTTTATTACAGTTTTATTGTATGGAAATCACTGTTGGCCTTTACTGTTTCATGTGGGTTGGCTGCAAATTAGGGAGGGTTCAACTAACGAGTAAAAAAGATAGGGGTTAGTTTTTCTCCCATGACAGGCAATTCAAGGTCGTCGGCCCACAACAGCCGCAGCCCCTCATAGGCAAGGACCAGGACACGCACCGATGTCTTTCTCCTCTGCCATTTTTGCAAGCGGCTTTGTCTTCACAGCACAATGAGGCGCTGCGCCTCCGGGCATCATGTCTGCATTCCACACAGGGCGACTATAAAAGACAAAGGCAAAGGGTGATGGTCAGAAGGATTTCTCCTACGGAGGCATTGCCATTTGTTCCAGAAAGGCTGTCTCCCTCAGGGCCTTCTGCCCGCATCTCACTGGCCACCCCTAGCAGCAAGGGAGGGGAGAAGATCAGCTTTGAGGGCCTGCGGCAGGCAGGAGGGGTGGGCCTGGGCACGGGAGCTCTCGGGCAGCCTGGCTCTGGCACATTCAGAACGAAGGACCCGGATTCCCACGGACCGGGTGCTCGCCTTGGTCCCCTCCTGCAGAACCTTAAGGCTGAAGCTTCGAATTTTATGTAAATGAATTTCGATCCCAGATGCAGTCTGTGAATTTTTCAAGATTTGTTTATTTGGCAAATAGGTGGGATCTTTTCTATTAAGAACCTAAGGTACAAGGAAGGGTGTGTCACATCCCACCGTCTAGACAGTCTGAACGAGGGCTGAGAGGTGGGGCCGTCCACAGGCCCCCCCGGGGCTGCTGGGGAATGACAGTGCTGCCGACAATTCCAGCACAGAGGTGGGGTTCGTGACCCACTCCTTATGTCCTGAGCTGCAGATGTGTGTCATCATGGGCGTCCCGCCCCAAGTCCACGCCGCGGCTCCTGTGCTGGTTTCGCCTCTGCCCCGTCTGGGTCGTCCCACGTCAGAGGTCCAGCTGCTGCCACAGCCTGGACGTCCAGGCCGCTGGGAAATCCAGAAGGTGTCGTCCCTGGTCCTCCGAGGTGGGACGACTCTCGTGTATGGAGCTGGAAGAGCCTGGAAGCGCAGCGGCTCTGAGATGCTCCCCGCGCTGGGCCGGGGAGCGGAGCGGGGTCCAGGAAGCCAGGGGGACCGTGCCCGGTCTTCCTGCTCTGGCTGCAGAGCGGGCTCGTATCAGCACCAGCTCTGCAGAGGATCAGATCACACGCACTTCATCGCCCACTCCTCCTCTCTCCCCTCCATCCGCGCTCTTCTCGTCCGGCCTCTAATTGCTCGTGCCTCTGCCCCGCCCGAGGCTGGGGGAGGCGATGGATGCACAGACAGGTCCAGAGTCTGCAGCCCTCCCCCCTCTTTCTTTCTCTCCCCCTGCTTTCTCCTCCTCCTCCACCTCCCACTCTCCCTCTCGAGCATGCCCCGAGCTCTGTCCTGTGTCCTTCTCAGCCTCCCACACAGGGACTGCGCTTGAGATGCACTCAGCATGAGGGGGACATTGGTCCCGCCCTCCCTTTCATGCGCTCTCCACGTGCCGCTCTTGGTCAGCCCTGCGGGGACCCTTATTGTCCCTGGCAGTACGTTGTGGGGAGATGCACATCTTTTAAGGTGCCCTCTGGGCAGCCCGTCTGTGCCGTGGTGTTCATTAATTCGCGAGTGTGTGCAGGCTGTGGCATCAGCATCCCAAAGGGTGCTAACACAGTTGTCCACTGATTTAATCAAAAAGAGCAGCTGGGGCCCCGGATAAGGCTGAGTTATGAAATTAAGGCACAAAGCAAAACACAGGATGGGCCTTTTATGTAAACTGTCGTCTGACCCCTTTAAGTTGGGGACGTGAGTGAAATCGAATGCCAGTCTTCAGATGTGTATCATGCCCCACTGTGAGACTAATTGCATTGCAGGAGCAAATGGAGGCCATTACCGTTACTCTTATTGATAACCACGTAGTCACCGTCCCGCAGTGTGAGACCAGGAATGTCACCCGGCACAGCACGGCAGCCTCCCCATGTATATAACGGGGCTTAAACGGTATCGATTGGACCGGCTTTTATTGCATCTCTCATTAAGCTTCGATAGTCTCTTATTTGTACCAAGGTTATTTTATACAGCAAGCAAGGCCAGATAGTACACTTACGACTGCTACTTCATCTGCTTGTTTTCCATGGTGAAAAATGCAAACGGCACAGGGTAGATGGTGACATCCAGACTCCCCCCCACCGACCCCTTTATTAACTACCTGTGTTCCTCCACGCAGACCTGAAATTCTCCAAGTACATAGTCAGCGTTACGCTTACAAAAATGCAAGTGGTTCATATTGTACACACTGTTCAGCATTTCGCTTTTTTTACTTAAAATATCTCTGGCGAGCTCTCTTACCAGCGTGTGCGGGGCTAACTCGGGCGGGTTGGCAGCCCCGTCACCAGGTCGCCCTGCGAGGGTGTCGCTCCTTCCGCCCTGCAGCTCCCTCGCTGGCGGAGCGAGCTCTCGCTGCTGTGGTGGGTTGAGTGACGGTCCCCAAGATGTCCAAACCCCAATCCTCAGGACGTGGGATGCTATCATTATGGCAAAGGGCCTTTGCAGATGCGGTTAAGATTTTCGTGATGAGAGACGATGCTGGATGATCTGCCTGGGTCCAACGTAACAAGGGGCCCTATAAAAGAAACACACACAGGAGATCAGAAGAGGAAGGTGGGAATGTGACACCGGAAGTGAGGTTGGAGTGATGCCCAGGAGGGGCCGCGAACCGGGGGACATGGGTGGCCCCCAAAGTGGAAAAGGCGGGGGAAGGGATTCTCCCCTGGAGCCCCCGGAAGGACCAGCCCCACAGCTCCCGACTTTAGCTCCGGAGACTGATTTCAGAACACCGGCCTCCAGCACTGGAAGCGACTGAATGTGTGTTGTTTTCAGCCACTAAGGATACGTGGTTTGTTACCGCAGCCACAAGAGGCAGATTCAGCTGCAAGGGGCTGGCTGCGCCTGCCTGCGGCCATGTGGCCTGCGGGGGCTCTGTGGGGAGGGGGCTTAGCCATGCGCCTGGCTTCAGCCTGCGAAGTGTGAGCAGAGGGCAGGTGGGCAGAGCTGGGGCCCAGCGGAGCTTTGCACAGAGGTCACTGGCTCCTTTCTCCCCTCCTGTAAGAACAGCGCATCTGCTCTTTAGCCCAGACCCAGGCGTGGGGGCGGGGGGGGAGGGGGTGTGCAGAGCTGCAGCCAGCACATGGGCACCTGCCCAGGGAGGAGTGGCTCTTCCTCGGTAGCCACGGAGATGGCTTGTCCCTATCTGCAGCGCAGCTCCTGGCTTGGTCGGCCCTCGGGCAGCATCAGCAGGAGGGTCGCAGCGGCCAGGGTCCCCCCCTTTCTCTTCTCGGCTTCCGGAGGTGTCTCTGGCGGTCACTGGGTGTTGGCTGTGGCTGCAGCTCCCTAACTGAGGGCCCAGCTGCCACCAGAAGGCCCGGCCTCTGGGCTATGCTGACACCCCCTCTTCCTGGTACCCTCCAGCCCTGGGGGCTCCCCTTGCTCTTGTTAATCCTTGGATGGCCACTGATTTGGTTTGTCCATCTCATCTGATATCTTTGTAACCAGTTTTTAATGTTAAATGTCCTATTGAACTGCCTGGTAGGGCTCCTGTTTTCCTGGCGGGGTGCAGCATGAGTGTCAGGCGAGTGAATTCAAAATAAAAGAGCCAGGCGTCGAGCTGCAGGTAGGGACAGAGTGTCTCAGTGGCAGCTGTGAGCAAAGGAAACAATACAACACGTAGACGTGTTTCGCTGGTGGTAGAGGAACATGAGGAAGGCGTGGGCTCCGGTGAATGAATCAATTGCGATTCATAAATGGTTCCTCTTCAAAAATGGTGGTGAAATCTGTAACCTCTTCCTTACACAGGTACTTGAAGCACATCCGCCACCATGTGCTTGCATATATCTAAGGAGCCTTCGTCTGTGCTTCCTTGGGAATCAGGGCGAGGAAGCTTTAAAATGAAAACCCCAGATGGGAGCACGAAAGAAGAGGAAGAACGGTGCGTTTGCTGAAATGGCTGCGGTCACTCTCCTTCCTGTCCGCCGTGTGACCTGGCAGCATTGCCATCAGGAGGTACAGTCTGTTTCTCCAGACCTCGAATCTGAGCTGACCCCGTGACTTGTTTTGACCAACAGAACGTGGCAGATGCGATGCTATGTCAACACCAAGCGGGGGTTTCAAGGGGCCGTATGTGCTTCCACTCGCTGACAGAGCACGCTGCCCAGCCACCAAGGTGAACAAGCCACCAAGCCGGGAGCGCGTGCTGGAGGATGGTGACCGCGTGGGGCAGGGCGAGCCATCCAGCTGAGGCCATCTGGACCAGCCAGCCCCCAGCCGACCGGCCACTGAGCACAGATCCATAGCGAGCCCTGCCAAGACCAAGACCCACTGAGTCCAACCCACGTGTCACTGGGGATGGCTTCTGGGGCTGGCGTGGGGTCTCGGGGCATAAGCGCTGTACTGCACCCTGGGAGGAAGTCAGGCATGGCCACACGGCCTGAGCCCAGCTCTGCAGACATTTCTAGTTCTATCGGGGTGAGGCTCCGAGAGGAACAGTAAGGCCGAGGCAGAGAGGATGTCAAGGTACTGGGACATCACAGCTGGGTGGGACAGGCGCGTGAGCAGCTGCGGGACAGGCGCGTGAGCAGCTGCTCGACAGTGAACTTCAGACGTTTCCGGCAAAGCTTCTCCTCACGGCAGAGGAGAAGGACTCCTGCCTGGGTTCACAGTCTGGAATCAGGAGACTGAAAAAAATCATTGTTTCACTTTTGAATTATGTGGATAATCTGTAGCTTAATGGGCTTGCATTGGTTTAAATAAAAGAAGTTAAAAATTACTTGCATCGAGCGGAATTGCTGGTCCGGAAATGGCTCCTTGCTCATCCTGTGGCCTTTTTGTCGTTCGGGGCCCTCATGGCCCCGGGTTGAGAAGCGTGGCAGGAGGGGCGCGGAGCTGTGGGAGGGTCGGCTGTCGGCGCGTCAGGCCGAGCTACCGGTTGGTTCCCGGGACCCCCGTCAGCTTTCTTAGCAAGGCCAGCACCAGCGGACAAAGCAGGCAAAGCACCTGCAGTGGGGTCCGACACAGTAATGGGTGCTGAACACGTGTCGAATCCTTCCTCTCCAACGGGAAGAACCCGAGAGGTTTGGCTGAGGGTGGCGTGTATGAGGTACCGTTATTGAACAAGAAAGTCACCTCTAAGCAACCGTCCTGAATGGCTCTGGTGGCCGTGCGGGTGGGTACCTGCTGTCCCCCTGCCCCTGGGGCCCCGCCTCCCCCTTCTGTTTCTCTCTGGGGTCTGTTTCGCCCTCGCCTTCCTGCTTCTCCATAGTCGCCACTCTGCCCCGCACCCACCATGGGCCACAGGCCATTCCTGTCCTCGCGGGTTCCTGTCCCCTGCTGGTGTCTTAATTTCGAGCCAACGCACATATTGCAAAAACTCTCCGGCCTTCATGGTGAATTTTAGAACTTCAGGCTCCTCGGCAGCCGTGTTTCTGGAGCTCTGTCCACCTGTCGACGAGGCCGTCCTGTGCCAAGCCACGCAGTTGCCACAGGGGGCTCCCAATCGTGATGACTTCAGCCTTGCCCGGGGTGATGCCAGGGACGCCCGTCTTTTCCCTGCCAGGTCGGGACCCGGATGGAATAATGTGAGCCCGGGGGAGAGCAGAGCTGCCTCTGGGCTGCCATAGGCGGAATAATAGCCCCCCAAGTGGTCCTTACCCCAATCCCTGCAGCCCATGGACGTGTGGGGCAGCGATGAACGGAGACCAAGGTGCAGAGGGACTTAAGGCCGCTCGTGGGCTGACCTTCCCCTAGGGAGTCTGCCCCAGACTACCTGGGTGGGCCCAGCGTCATCACGAGGAGCCTTGAAGTGGAAGAGGAAGGCGGAAGAGGGGACACGGACGTTGCTGTGAGCGCCGGAGAGAGCGCAAAGCCACGTAATGTGGCGGCTTTGAAGACGGAGGAAGGGGCCGGGGCCGAGGAATGCC
>NW_006440135.1:1409402-1439602 GCF_000325575.1 Pteropus alecto
GCCCTGATGACGCCTTTATTGGACTTCTAACTTCTAGAAGCCAAGGATACATTCGTGTTGTTTTAAGCCACTAAGACTGTGGTTGTTACAGCGGCAACAGGGAACTAATACATGACATTTCCTGAAGGACACCTCCCCACCCCGAGGTCACTCACTCTCCACCAGCCAGGGGCATCTTGGGGTCAGGTCTGTTTCTAGTGGTACCCTTGAGCTTAGGGCAGCAGTATCCATCCGGACACAGAGAGGACCCTTTCTAGAACTCTCCATTGGCAGGTGCCCCAGGGCAAGAAGGAAGGGGAGGGCTTCAGCCGAGGGAAACAGGGGGGCCCTGCCCTTGCAGGCACAGGGGACGGGGCCGAGACAGGGCTTCTAGGCACCAAGGGCCACCCTCTCAACCAGCAGCCCAGCAAGAAGCAGCACGAGAGACCCCACAGGCGCCTGGAGCGAGGGCGAGGGCCCCGGCAGAGGTGGACCCCAGGAGTCTTCCGTAGAGGCACCCCGAGCTTTGCTTGCCTCCCCTGCTGATGTCACCCAATAGGGACCAGGGAATGTCCCTCGGAATGGGGCAGACTCATTCTAGCCCCACGTCACCCCGTTTCTGCATCTATAAGGGGGAGCAGCAGTAGACCGGGCCGAGTGGGGCCCCGAAGGCCGGGCCTCCTTTGTGAGCTTCTGGGCTGGACGGCGGGAAGCCGCCCGTCTCGCTCTTTCATCCGTCCGTCGGGATGCTGGCGTTTCCGTGGCCGAAGGGCAGTGTCCATTTTCCCCTTGACGTGTTTTTTTCCGGTAACGTCTAGAGACCCGTGTACAGAAACTCATGCTGCATTCCTCGCCTCCGAAAGCCCCCTTTGCAGAAATCACTGTCCTCCGAGGCCCTCCTGGGATTCGGTCAGTCACCTCTCGCCGTCCACGGCCCCCAGGGATGCGGCCCCTCGCTCCCATCGCCTCATCCCTCGGCCCGCCCTTCCTCCTCCTCCCCAGCGCCCCTCGTCCCATTGCAGTCACCCCTGACCTGCGGGTCCCTCCCTGGTTCCCTGAGGCCTGGACCTGCGGGATCCCTGTGTCCCTTCCGTTTTCTCTCCAGATGCCACTTTATGTCATCGGCCCCCCGAGGACAACCCGTGGGATGCCTGGTCACGGCTCCGCGACCTCCTCGAAGCTCCAGCTGCCCTTTCCCTGCCCACCTCGGCCACCTACTCCCGTGGCCCATCACCCCCGCGGCGTCCTCACCTCCTGCCCGGTGGGTGTCCCCCCACGTGCCTGCGCCCCTCCCGGAGGCTTCTGGCGCTTTCGTCCTACATATTTCCACTGCCCATCCCCCGCCCTTCTTTCCCTTCCCACCCAGCCGAGCCCCTGTGGTTTGTCCTGTGCTCACCCCTTTCCGGCACCCTCAATTCCCTTGTCCTCGTCCCTCCGTTTTATCATTCACTTGAGAACATCCCAGCTCTGATTAAACCCATCCATCGGCTCCAAGTGACTGAACATCGCAGGAGACGCTCACACGACCGGGCTCTGATCTCACTGGATTCACGACAGCGGCCTTGCAGGGCCTCCATGCACTGGGTCGTGGTCTTCTGGCAAAGTGTCCACCCCCGCTCCCCGAGGGCCTTTCTATGGGGTGCTAGGCAGGCGAGTGTTCCCCTTTGCGGTTCTTAAACCCAGTATGGTGCCGGAACCACCACACACCTTGCAGGCTCCGTGGCACACTGTCCTGCCTGGTCAGGGTCAGGGGTGGGGCGCGGGTGGATCTCGGGTGGGGCGCGGGTGGATCTCGGGTGGGGCGCGGGTGGATCTCGGGTGGGGCGCGGCCATCCTTACATCTTGCTTTTCCTTTCTTTTCCATTTCATTGAAGTATAAGAGTATTAGTTTCTTGTGGCT
Organism: Pteropus alecto; assembly: GCF_000325575.1. Lineage (NCBI taxonomy): Eukaryota > Metazoa > Chordata > Mammalia > Chiroptera > Pteropodidae > Pteropus > Pteropus alecto. Next base: position 1,411,282 of record NW_006440135.1, read on the forward strand.
GCTGTGACAAATAACCGCACATGTAGAGACTTAACAGAAATTTGTTCTGTCATATCTCTGGGGCTCAGAAGTCTGAAATCGCGGTCTCGGCAGGACCGCACTCCCTCTGCTGGCTCCAGGGCTCCTTCCCGCCTCTTCCAGCTTCTGGGAGCACCAGGCACTCCTTGGCTCATGGCGGCATCACTCCAATGTCTGCCTTCGTCTTCGCTTGGCTTTCTCTGAGTCTCTGTGTGTCCCTGTTGTCTCTTGCAAGGACACGTTCATTCTAGATTAACAGTCCACATGCAAAATCCAGGATAAGCATCTCTCAAGAGCCTTAACTTCCCTACATCTCTTGCCACATAAGATCCTGGGAAGCAGGCTCTGTGCCAGCAGGCAGCGTACGCAACTCCTACCCCTGCCTGACTTCTCGCCGCGAGCCCCACTTGCTCTTCATCCCCCAGAGCTCTCCCCTCGCTTAATCCACAGGCCTCTCCCCTTCCCTGCCCGGCCTCTCTGTCAGCTCTTCCTGGAGTGACCTGGCTGTTGTCTCCCGTCCTGCTGGGTTAGCTCATCGTCCCAGAGCCGTGTCAGGTGCAGGCTGACCCGCCCGCCTGCCGATCAGCCGCGCCAGCTCCGCGCTCCTTCACGAGGACCACAGGCATCGATTGTGAACCTTCTCCATGTCCTCCGCGCATCCCTGTATCTCTTGACTTGCACTGAACTCGATCACCCTTCAGGACAGCCCGAGTCGAGTTTTCAGAGGAATGTGGATGGTTTGTATCGTGGCTGTCAGCTACTGCATTTGCGATTCCCACTGGCGTTGGGTCCAGGGCACGCCGTGAGCCCGTGTGCCATGTCGCTTTGCTGAGAGGGGCTCTGCACCCCCAGAGGCATTATCCTGACCGCGAGCAATGGTGACAAGCCCCTGGTAAACGCCATACTTCAACCTGAAGAGGTCACTCGGTGTTTGTGGGCTGGCCTTGGAGGCCACTGGCGCTTGCGACAGTCCTTCCATAGTTTGGCAGGAAACGGGGGGACCCCAGCCAGGGGTGGAGAAGGTGCTGAGGCATGGTGAGCTCTCTCTGTCCCCCTGGTCCCAGGCAGCGTGGGGGTCTGGATTCATGTGACACCTGTACTGGGAGGGGCGGCATCCTCTGTCCAGCTTCCTGCCACACACCACGTGTCACCGTTGGTGGCACTGACCCTGCCCTGCAGGAAGAGAGGAGAGAAACTGTGATGCAGCTGCACTGAGGGTGGCGGCTTTAGGTCCTGAGGTGAAGGGGCGGGGACCATGCTGCCCAGAGACACCTCACAAAACTGTGTAGCCAAGGACACCCCGGGGCGAGCTGGCACAGGCTGCAGGGTCCTCGCCCGCGAGGAGCAACGTGACTGACGGCCACTTGTGAGCATTTGTGCCCGAGTGTTCACGTGCCTGGGAGCCAGGCTGTGAGCTTCACGCCCTTACGGGGACCCGATGACGTGACCTGATGAAGTGAAGGTCGGGCCATGGGCGCCGCCCACCCCCTTCATGTCCCCATCAGCGGCTTCAGACCCTGGGTCCCTCCCGCCTCCCTTCCCGTCACTGGGGTCATATTAGGGTTCCGGCCACAAAGGGAAAATGACTTTCGACAATCAAATCTCAGACTCAAAGATGGTTGCTTTTCAGTACAATTCTTGCTTTTTGGGATGGCAGGTAATATTGTTAGAATTATTCTGAGACCAAAAATGAAGGCCAATTAAAAGAAACTTATTATTAAGTAGTTTGTAAATGTCATCAACTAATTAAGTAGTATTCCACTTTTATTAGTCGCCCAGTTTGACAAGTGTAATAATTTAAAAACTACGTAGAGGCAACATCCCATACATAATTGCATAATGTGTGAAAAATAAAAATGGCTTTCATTTTCCTAAGACCTTTAATAAGACAATTATGTGTAGACACCAGATCAGTGACATCAGACTGGCTCCTGCTAGTTCTATTGAACGCTTTTGCTTTTTTCCCCCTAATGTGTGTGTGTGTGTGTGTGTGTGTGTGTGTGTGTGAACAGATATAATTGACATATAGCACTATATTAGTTTCAGGTGTCCAACATAATGATTCAATGCTGTATATATTGTGGAGCGATCGCCACAGTAAGTCTAGTGAACATCGTCACCATTCACAGTTATCAATGCTTTTCCTGTGATGATTCCATATACTGACTAGTTCCTAACTCATACCCTCTGTGCGTTAATGGCCAGTTGATAATGTGATAGCCCCGAGTATGAATACAAGGCAAACAGAGATTAAAAATTATCCAGAGGGTCTACTGTGCGACTCGCGCGCCTGTATTTTGGGAGATCTGACGACACCACGGTGCCCTGTTGTTTCTCGGAACTGTTTGGGGTCACCCTCGCCTGCGCCCATCCCTCCCACTGTGTGAGCGCGGAGGTTCTCATAGTGCTGAGGTGACGCTGACCTGATGTGGGGCCCTTCTGGCCACGTCCGCCACCTCCTGCATTGGTGACAGAGAGTGCCACGGGGTTTCTCAGGGAGACAGGTGCTTCTGAAGATAAGAACGAGGCGGGCAGCGTGAGCCGGCGTTCCTGGTGCAGGGCCTCGGCTGGCCTCTCTGCCCGCCACCTTCTCTTGGGGAAACCACACTAGAGCCAAGGTGAGCTTTGTGTCTCGGCACTCACCGTGTCCGTGGCTTTCCCACGCCGGGCAGACCCTGGGAGGACCGCACACACAGCCAGGACAGCTGCTTCAGGGCGAGGCATTCACTCACCACGTGATCGACGGGTCAGGGCGGCCGAGCTGAGATGCAGGTGTGCTGCAGCTGAAGCTCGTTTCAGGGAAGATGAAGTCCCCATGAAAAGATTGGGATTCAGGAAGGTTCAGAGCTGAGATCGCCTTTGAGATTTCGCACCAAACTCCTGTTGTAGATAAGAAGACAGGAACCCCTTGAGGTGAAGCAGACTGGGAAGGCGCAGAGCTGGGCCTGGAGTCCAGGACCCCTGGGTCTCAGCCCTGGGGCTCTCCTGAGACACCAGTTGGCCTGTCTTTTCTGGAAGAGATGGAGACTGGCTCCCTCAGCCAGGGCCTGGGACTCAGCCTGCCGCGAGGCTCAGGCCTGGCCTCCAGCCCAGGCTCTGTCGCTCAGGTGCCCGTGGAGGGGAATTTGGCTGAACATAAGGAAGTAGCAACAGCAGCAAGTTCTCTGAGGCTTCTCTGCCTCGACGAGGCCGGAGGGGTCCTGGGTACCTCTTGTAGCCGGAAGCCACAGAGCCCCACGAAGCTGAGCCTGCTGTTCTGGGCCCTTCTCCAGGAGTAAAACCCAGCAGCCTGGCGACCGGCCAGAGCCCTGTTCTCCCACTGCGTCCTGCAGCCCGCCGAGCACCGAGTCTGTTCTGGGGTGGATTGACAAGCTGAAGTCCTAATCCGCAGGGACCGAGAAAAAGGTCTTCGCAGATGTCATTGGTTAAGACGAGGTGATGCTAGATCAGGGGGGCCCAGCGCAGTATGACTGGTGTCCTTAGAAGAGAGAAGGGAACACAAGAGGGACACGAACGATGACAGAGGCAGAGGCCGGAGTGACGCGCGGACAAGCCAAGGACCGTCAGGGACGGCCCCAGCAGGCGAAACCGAAGGTGTGGAACGGCTTCTCCCCCGAGTCCTCAGAGAGAGCCCAGCCCTGCCGACCCCCGGTTCCAGGCCCCCGGCCTCCAGGACGACGCGGAGGGGCCTTTGTGTCTGCTGAGCCTCCTGGTGTGTGGCCATCTGTTTACGCTGTCCCAGCGGACGGAGATGTGGTCGCTGGACAGCACTGCGCCACAGCTCTGTCTGCGTGGCTTGATGAGGCCCCCCGCCCTCTGCGAGGCTTGTCAGTCCTGCCCGTCCCCTCGTGTCCCCGCGCCAGGCCGCCCGTTCTGCAGGGCCCCCCGGGAGAGGGTCTCGCAGCTCCGCGCCCTGTTTCTGTATCAGAGCTGCGGCTTCCCGGTCGGGCCTGCTCACGGCTGCCCGGTTTCGATGCCCCGGGAGGACCCTGCTGACCCCCTGTCCCTCCAGGGGGCAGAGTCAAATCGTCTCCACCCACCTGCCCTGGGCCTAGACGTTTGAGCCCCATCACGGGAGCGTTTGCCTCTGGAGCGGGTGACAGGTGGCCTCGCCAGGCGATCTCAAACCAGGGTGCAGACCACGGGAGCGTCGGCTTATTACGGAATGCTGCACGTCTGATGCGTCTCATGAAAATAAATCAGAGACCTTTATGGCTAGCTTTTTTTTTTTTTCCTTTTGCATGATGCTGCTTATAATTCAAGGGAAAACTAAATGAGTGCTACTTATTTGTGCTTACATGAGCAGCTTTTACGAAAATGTTACAAAGGCAATTGCTCCAACATTGTCCTGTCCACCGGCTAGAAAGCCCACTGAAACGGTTTAAAGCTAATACTGATGAGTTTAGGAATGAAAACAACCACTTCATTTTAGTAATCAGATTTCCATTAGAGTCAGATCAGTTTGATGAATACTACGTAAAACGTCCCTTAGCATTCATATGTAGCCCATATTATTTTGTTTGCAGTGATGCAGTTAACGTTTTGGGTGGGATAACCTTTGGCATATATTTTGAAATGATTTCTGCAGCTCATGGAGGGACAGGCGCTCGATTAAGGAAAGTGAGCAGCTTATATTTTCCCAGACATTCAAGGGTTTTATTTTCAGTCTCGTTTCCATATTTCGTGGTGCCTATGACACCAGAGTCAGAACAGAGTGAGCACGGAGGACTCGAGCCTGTCTTCTCCTGGTGGAGGAGAAGCCCGTGGATTGGCCGTTTGTTCGTTCGTTTGTTCGTTCGTTCATTCATTCATTCATCTGACAAGCAGTAATAAGAATAAACACAATGGTGCTGTGCAGACAGCTCCCAGCAGTGACCTTGTTCGACCCTGTGGAATTACACAGCACGTTCGGAGGTGAGAGGCACAGTAAGAAACGACAGCCGCTGTGCACACGTCCTGATGTCACTCGGAACCATGGCGGGGAAAGCAAACGCGGGCGACCAGGAGCTGGGGGCTGAAGAATGCCAGGAGGCGTCACTTGGGCCCTGGTCATACACAGCTCTGCTGTCCTAGAGTTCACCCGGGAAAAAGGGCCGGGGACCCACTGGTGGGCCTCAGGAGTGCGGAAGAACTTTGTGCAGGCTCTTTCTGGTATGACATCAGAAGGGTCACCGAATTTATTAAAATCAAATTCTGTAAGGCAAAGATAGAGGACACAGAAAGAGACAGATGGGAGACTAAAGCTGTCGTAAGTCTCAGGCTCGGTTTGGTGGGAAGTTTTGTGTAGAATGTCTCTCCACTCGTCCTTCACCCTTCTCCCCCTCCAGCCTCCACCGTCCCTCCCTCCCTCCATCCCTTCTCACACTTGCTGGGAAATTAGCCAAAACGCTTAGAGGGTTTGCATGAATCTCCTGTGGTTGACGTAAAAAAAAAAAAAAATTACTCAGGGCCTCGGTGTGGCCCCCGGCAGAACGAGCAGTGTCCGTTCGGGGGGCCGACGGACTTCAAGTTCCTGGCAGTGTGTTCTCTCTCCGTGTCCAGCCTGACCCTTTCTATTCTTCATCTGCAGGGGCTTCAGATCCTTCAGAAGTGAGGTTTTGGGGGAAACTGATAAGTGTTAACATGTATGCAGTTCAGAGTGGCTAATAGGTCTACAAGATCACAGCTCCGTCTGTGGATTTGAACATTGAACAAATGGTCACAATCAAAGGCATTAAAGATAGTCAAAGATGCCCGCCAGGCCTGTCCGCTTCAGAAGTCCCCCCATGTCCTCACTGACTCACTATCTTAACCCTGAGTTTTCGACTCTTTCGGAGAGTAGGATTTGGGGTTCAGGGCATCTTGAGCTCTGTCTCGGTTCCAGCATGTCACACGCAGAGCCAGGTGCGCTGGTGGACATGTGGGCTCCACATAGAGCCCCGTTTGCTCCTGACGGCCATATGCGCCGTCCTTAGAACGAGTCCCCTCCTGCGTGTGACAAAGCCCCCTTCCTGGCTCTCCAGGGCTCAGGGCATCACTCACCTCTTTCTGGATTCTCTCCTGGAGCACCCACCTCCTATATGGCTTCACCCGCCCCCCCAACCTTGCAGCAACACCACCCCCCCAACCTTGCAGCCATGAGAGATGTCACACTCAGCAGAGCCGAGGGACGCTCGTCTCCCTCTGCCTGGAACCAGCCGTCCAGGACATTGAGGCTCCCCGTGTCCCCTGCCTCGCTCTTTGGGACCCTGCCAGCCAGGGCATCCTGTTCTTGCCTTCTTGCCAGGCCTTTTTTTATCTGCGACTTGGCGATGTCCCCAGGCCCCAGTGCCAGCTCAGGGCTCCCTGGGCTGCCCTGGACACAGTGGTCCCTCCGTCCTGCAGAGGGTCAATGCAGTCCCTTGGGAATGGTCACAGCACACCCTTGCTCTGAGCCCAGAAAGACCGTCCTCTCTCAGCCCTGGGATACGGGCACCGTCACTAACAACCACATGGTGCTTGAGATGCTCCTGGCACTTTTGAAATGATTCACAGATATCAACTTATTTAATCCTCAAAATAATTGCTACGGACTAAATGTTTGTGTCCTCTTCAAATCTAACACTCATCTTGGATGTGATGGGTTTGGGAAGTGGGGACTTGGGAGGTGATCGGAGTTAGGTGAGCTCATGAGGGCGGGGTCCCCATGAAGGGATTGGTGGCCTTACAGAGAGGCAAAGGGGCCAGCGCTTTGTCTCCGGGCCATGGAGGACGTGGTCGGAGGCAGCTGCCTGGAGGCCAGGGTGGGGCCGTATCCACCATCTTCTCGTGCTTGGACTTCCCCAGCTCCGGCACGACGAGAGGTACATGCTTCAGCACCCAGTTTATGGCATTTTTGTCACGCAGCCCAAACTGACGAAGACAACAACCTAACGAGGAAAGTTATCATTCTACCCATTTACAAACGGGAAACTGAGGGCCAGAGAGGTGAAGTGACCTGTCCAGATCACCCAGCTCTTAAGCAGAGAGCCCCATCAAACCTGGTTTCGAACAATCAGGCGCCTGGAGCCCTCGGCCGACACTTACGTCCCTTCTCCCTGTCACTCAGCCGAGCAGCATAGGACACTCCCAGCCCGTCTGAACTTTCCATCCCTGCATCTCTGCTCTGACCAGGCTCACGCTCCCTCCTGTCCACCCTCCCCCCGCATCCAGCACTGGCGCCCCCCGCTCCCATCACACCTTGCTTGCGACGTCACCTTCTCCGAGGGCTGTGTTTGGAACAGGCCGTGAGCGCATGAAGGCAGGACGCTTGCATATGCTCATTCGTCATTTGTGTTCACAGTTCCAAACCATACCAATGACAGCCTACGCGGATTATGAGGGGAAAACATTGCTTCACGCCGACTGTGCCAAAGGAGGAAGCGAGGTGATGGTTGTGTACGCAGAATGGAGTGGAAAAGGAAGACAATTATGTGGATGATTCAAAAAGCAAACCCACTTTTTCGGAGGAGGAATTTATTACGCGGGTTCATCAGACGAGAGGTAGAAAACCGGAACCACGCAGACGGTGGCCCGGTGTCCGAGTCCCCTCGGAGCGGGCCAGAGGGAGCGGCAGTCAGGGCTCTGTGTGTGCCAGACTCGCTGGGAGCCCGGCTGGGCGTGGCTCTCTGGGGACCCGCCGGCGTCCCCGCGCTCCGTCCGGTCCCTCCCTGGCTGAGCCGGGCTGAGCGCCGAGGGAGGGGTTCAGGCTGCGAGTCGCCCTCCGGTTCCGCGTGCTGTCTGTCTCTACCGCTGACCGCTGTCCTTCGGCATTCATTTTATATGATGTTTTGCTAACCAGCTCTTACGAGTCTCATCTCGTCCATGGGGTCGCAAAGCCCGTGAAGCGAGGTCCGACTCCCACTTTCTCACCTGAACCGCACACCTGCCGGACCCCGCAGTGGGGGTCAGTGCCCCGGAAAACGTGGCATTGCAGGATGGGTGCCGTGAGGTCACGGCAGGCCCAATGTCCTTACCTGGCTGCCCGCTGCTGTTACCTGTGGAGCATCCGCCGCAGGGGATCTGGGTTTGTCCCCAGCATCGGCATTTTATTAAGAGCCTCAGGTGATTCCACTGGGGTCATGAGCTCCTGCGGTGGTTACACATACACCTGCCTGTGGGGTATGGCTGTGGCCACCTGGCTCCTCCGTCTCATCGGAGGAGGTGATGGCAGCCCCCCTTCCATGACGACGAAGCTGACGGAGCCTCATCGCGACGCCTCCTCAGGGCCCGGGGGTCTTGGCCTGCCACAGAAGCAGCGGTATCTTATGGTGACCAGCGTCTTCTGGTACATTTTAATAAAACAAGTCTTTGGGTTGGTCCATGTTCTACAAGAGAGAGTTATTGGAAAGTTCCAGCATCTATTGACTTTGAAGTGTTACAGCCAAAGAAAGAAGATCAATTTTTTAAATCAAACTTTAAAAAGATTTTTTTCTTTTTTTTTTTTTAAAGCATTAATTCACAAGATGGCCAGCCTTGTGAAAGACGGGAAAATAGAAAAAAACCTACAGAGCGTCAATTCCGGGCTGACCGTCTGGCACACAACCACTGTGGGCTGTTTTGAGAGTGACGCTGGTCTTGGAGACGCTATCAAATTATGATGATGGCCTTTGTCCAACACTAGCACCTGCATTTGGGTATTAAGCAGAGGCCCCGGGCAGGGCAGGCCTCCTGGCAGGCAGGAGTTCGCAGAGTTTGAGATTCTGTTCTAACTCCCCCTGGCTGGCCGGCCTCGTTGGAGGCGCCAAGCTTCAAGGCTGGTGAATCAGCGTTTGAGGACGGATTGGGCTAAATTTGGAGATTTTGACTCAGCCATCCGTAAGACTCAGCGGTTTTCTCCTGAAGCTTTATGTGACCTTTGGGTTTCATTCAAGTTCAAACACCAAAGGCAAAGGGAGAGTGGATGAATTGCAAACTCTTGAGCGAAGATTGGACAATCAAGATTCTGCAATCAGCTCATCTGCGGCAGAACCGAAACAGATCACGTTTGCCTCGGTTTCCCTGAGGCAGGAAGGAGAGGGAGCAGAGAAGGGTGACGGGGGGCGGTACATGGGGGGCATACACAGACCCCGTCAGAGCCCACTCCCAGCGGCCAGCTTCTTGCCCTCGGCAGGGCTCAGAAGCCCCGTCACCGAGTCCGCCGACGTGTCCCTGTAAATCTGCAGTTGAGAATCTGAGCAAGTGTTCAGTTGACACTAAGTGCTTTCTGCTCTCAGCACAATTATGTATTTCTGAGCAACGCTCAACAGCACCCTTCGGAGGTGAAAATGGGTTAGATCGAACCGCCAACGTGTACCCGCTTCCCCGACCACCCTTTTAATGTACTGGTGCTTCCTGACATCAAGCGGAGATGCGAATTTAGCGGTGTGCTTTTATGTCTCTAGTCTGGGACTCGTTCAGGCTGCCGATACTCACAAACAGAGGAACAGCGGAAGGACATAAAACATTCATATTGTGCCCGCACTGAAGTGCGGGAGGCGGCAGACGCACGTGTCAGGCTGTCAGGAGGCTGCATGGTCAGAGACGAGCTGGGTTCTCCGTTGTCCCGTGGTCCAGGAGCCTCGCTGATGCTGTTTGTCTCCGTGAGCCACGCTTTAGCGTCAGGGTCTTCTCCTTGAGTCTGTGAAGGATTACTTCTATTTCTTTAGGGTAAATTTCTCTGTTGTTGTTGTTATTTTAATTCTAGAAAAACGGTGTGTCCGTCACAAACAATTTAAGTGATATAAAAGTGAATAACAACAAAAAAGAAACCGTTATAGATTTACCTCGTTCAGAATGAATAGTCGTTTCTCCAGATATCTTTATGTATATATACCATATATATGTATACAATAATTTGTTATTATATTTAATTTTGCTATATCATACAAAGGGCATTATTTTACAATTTTGAATAATGCATTTTACAGTGTTGAATAATGCATATTCAACAACTTTCCATGAATGTATATTGTTGTTTTGCAGAAAAATTATGTTATAGAAAGATAAACTAAAAATATATCATGAAATACCTATTTGTTGGGTGGCGTTAATATATTAATGACATATTGATGTATTATTAAGAATGTATTATTGAATTGTACACTTGAGACCTACATAATTTTATTAACCAATGTCACTCCAATAAATTTAATAAAAAATAAAGTCTGCATATTTATTTGGAGCGATGATATTTAAAGAATAAAATACGATAGAAAAGTATTCATGAAACAAATATCTGGCTAATCTCCCCCTCAAAATGCCCCGCATTTCTTCTGTTATTGAAGATGACTTTGTCTTGATTTAAAAAAGAAAGAGAGAACTCTGGCTTTGTTGGGAAATATTGCCTTGGCAGTCTTCACAATGGGCCTTATTTTTTAGGGTGACCCAGGTGTGATTTTAAGGGGAGCCGCTCCCCCCCTTGCTCTCCCAGCTGAATGACAATGACGAGATGGTCTCTGTGAGTGACCATCATCCTTTGTACTTCTACTTTTTTTTTTTCAGCTCTTTAAAACTTCGAGGAGAACTAGTTTTAACTCTAAATGCACTTTCTTTTTGAAAAAATATGAATTAAAAAATTTCAGGGAATAAAATGCTTGACAATGGATGGATTGCATATAAAGGATTTAAAACTTTACTTGGGATATTAAATTCCAGATGAAAATACTTTGATTTTCCTGCCTAGCCAAGGAATATAGAGTTGTGGCTAACCCTCCATAAAACAGCTGGAATTCCCGTTTTTAAATGTGTCCTGAGATGAATTCTCACCCCACTTTGTCAGCCCCCAAGTTGGTCAACTGATCCGTTGTCTACACAGGCCCTTAAGCCGACCACCTAGGAGGTGTTCTTGTGGAAGGTGGCTTCTGCCACGGAAACCAGTATTCTGCAACCTCTGTAGCTTACAGCGGCGAAAACTTACTTCTCACTCACAGCCAGCGGTCGGAAGAAGCTTTCTGGCTCTGCTGCTCAGTGAGGGTCTGTGTGTCTTCTCGTCCAGGACCCAGGATGGCCGAGCCGTCTCTCCCTGGGATGTGCTCTGCTCACGGGGCAGGCGGAAGCCGAGGAAGGACAAAGAAACAAGTGATGCCTCCTATACCCTTGGCTGTGTGAGGCACACTGTCACTTCTGTGCACAGCCCATTGGGTGGAGGAAGTTACGTGACCGAGTCCAAAGCCAATGGACACGTGCTCTCCCCTGGGGCGGACACACTCCCGGTGAGGCGGGGTAACTGCTGAAAATGGCTCGGCCGGCCACAGCTCTTGCCCGGTCCCTCATGTGTGTGACTTGCCCCTTCAGAACATGCCCAGCCTGCCCTGCCCTCGCGTCTCCACCTGCCACCGCCCTCCAGGACAGGCCACCATCTCCGTCCTCTGGGAGAGACGCTCTGAGCCTGCACTGTCCACCCGGCCTCCAGGTCCACTCTGCGTCCTGGAGTGATCTAAAAACACACAGCAAAAAGCAGAGCAGGCCATGTCCCTGCCTTGCCCAACGCCATCTTTTGGCTTCTCGTTACCCTTAGAATGAGACGCGTTCTCCTGCCCTTGGCCGTGGAGCTGGGTGGGGCCTGGTCCTGCCAGTCCCCTGATCCTCTGGCCGGCGCCCCTCCCCGCCGCCCGGCCGCCCCCTCTTCCGCGTCCTTCCAGCGCTCACAGTGTTCTTGCTTTCGGGGCCGCACGCCAGCTCCTCCTCTGCAGCAGCCCCTTCCTCCTGCCCTTTTAAAAATAAAACCCACCTTCACGGGAGGCTTTCCTGGGCCGTCAGTCTACAGTGTCCTCAGCTGGGCCCTTGGGATCCTCTTTCTTCCTCCTTGGGTGTTCATCGTCTCGCTCCTCCCTGCTCCCAGGATGCCCACTCCGGGATGCCGGGCCCTGGGCACCCCAGTGCCTACACGAGTTCCTCCACTCCAGGGGGACGTGGGGACATGGCTGCATGGACTTTAGTTTCCTGATGGAGTTCATGGCACAATGTTTCCTCCAATTATTAGGAGAGTTAGAACATGCGCTATTTTAGGTGCACGTGCAGATAGGGAGTAGGATATTGCTCCAGTGGCTGATACGGTCTGGAGTGTCAAGCCGGGTCACGTGATGGCATGAGAGATAAGCTCATAAGGAGGAAACACGTAGCACCTTCACTCCAGAGGGGCTGTGCGGTGGGGGACAGGGGTGACGGGTGGGGACAGAGCACATGGGAGGCGATCCAGGGAGCCCCAGGGCGGGGCTCTGCCTCCTTCCCGCTGTGTCCCGGACTACGTTATTTTATGCCATTTAGCTTAATCCTGAGAGCCTTGTGAAGTACGCATTATGCAGATCTCATGGAGGAAGAAGCTGAGTGTGACAGATTATATATAGCTGGTGTCTGGCCCAACACAGAAGTTCAGTGAGTGCTGGTCCCCTACGAAAACCAGGCCAAGTTCTGCTGTTTTATAAAAACGTGATGTATTAAAATTCTAAAACCTTACAACCAGAAATAAAACGGGATAATTCTGAAATTATAAAAATGCTTCTCCATAGGGGAATTCACCACAGAGGATCTGTAATTACAGTGCTACCCATTACGTTTTAATGCGGTGCCAGGGGAAGAAGCCATGGGGATGTGGCTTTCAGTCTTAGCTCAGTGGCCTGGGAGTAAGGGGCTGGTTTCCTGCATACGTGATACAGGCGACGCAGGTGTCACCCTGCGCTCCATCTCGGAGAGGCCAACGAGGCAGCTCCTGTCTGGTTTTCTATTTGCCAGTCCTGAAGCTCTGCTGACTCAGTGTGGTGACCTCGGGAGACCGCCTGGGACAGCTTGGTTACCCCGCCCTGGATCTGGCTGGCTCCCAGCCCTTCCCACAGGGGTCATACTGATTTAAAGCCACATCAGTGATGATTAAAAAGAAAACTAAATGTTTACAGATATTAGGACTTTTTTTGTTGTTGTTGTTAAGAACAGGGGAAACTAGTTGACAGTAATTAGCAATTTCTGTCTCGGGTTCAAAAAATTCTTAATCTCTCCCTCAGGCCCCACGCGAATCGATAAACTAACCTATGTTTTTGTTTACAATCAATCGATGAGCCGACTTTGTGCAGCATGCACCATAATTCTGGAGACGCGGCTGCACACACTTTAGAAACCGGACGATGGGTTTTTGGGAAGGTTGAGGGAGCTGCCCAGGTCACACAGCTTCCAGGTGGCCATCAGCACAGGTCCTGGGCCTCAGACCACGGTGCTTCTGTTCCCCATGATGACAGTCTGAGGCCAGCTCTGCATCATTTTCCTGCGGCAGCTCTAGCAAATCGCCCCAAATTTAACAGTTTAACAACACAAATTGATTGCCTTACAGTTCAGAAGGACAGAAGCCCTACGCGGATGTCACAGGCTGTGTCCTTTCTGGAAACTCCAGGGGACAGTCCGTTTCTTGCCTTTCCCGGCTTCTGGGAGCCACCCGCATTCCTTGGCTCACGGCCCCTTCCTCCGTCGTCAGAGCCCACAAGCCCCTTCCCGTCATCACACCTCTCCGCCTCTCTTCAGCCTCCCTCTTATGCTTTGAGGACCCTCGTGATCACGCGGAGGTCACTCAAGTGATCCAGGGTCATCTCCCCATTTCAAGGCCAGCTGGGGAGCCGCATTAATCCCATCTGCCACCTCCATCCCCCTTTGCTGTGGAACCCGCCAGATTCATAAGCGGATCAGGGCGTGAACGATTCAGGGGCCACCCTCCTGCCGACCATACCTCCTACGGTATTCCCGTGGGAGCTGAGTCAGAAAGGTGGGACCCCCAGCCGGGCGCCTCCCGCTACCCCACCTTCGGAAAGGAGAGGCTTTGCAGAAAGCTCGCGTTCGCCGAGCGCCGGCGTGAAGTGCTCGGCGTCTGTCCTCACATCTTATTTGAATTTCGCCGAAATAGGAAAAGTAAATGTGTGAGACATTTTCTATTCAATTTCAAAGTACTTTCTTAAAAGTGACTTCTGATAACTGTCATTAAAAGGAAATAGACACAGTATGAAAAAACCCGAAATCTCATAATATAAAAATGACTTCATTTCCTCTGCTTTACCACTGCTTTAAAAGGGAAAAAAAAATAAAAAAATAAAAAAAATAACAAGCCCCTTTTCTACTTTGAGCTGGTGTGATCTTTGAATTTATATGACTTACGTCCCTGCTGGCCCTAGCGCTTCATATATACAGTGCCTAATGCAGTCAACAATAAAAGCATAGAAAATACTGCCGAAGTCCACAGATTTTGGTTCAAAAATCTCACTGCAGCAGGAAAACTTATGCACCAGCTTTATTTAGTTCAGGGCGGCTAATTCTTCGCTTTGTCTCTGGGAACAGTTCTGTCCACCCCTCCCCGCCTTTCTCCTTCTCTCCCTCTCTCTCGCTCTCTCCTCCCAAGCTCTGAAAACCATAAATCATGATCCAGACCTTTCTGTACAGAGCAGCAGCCCGGCCCCTCAGAAAGGCCCACTTTGTCTCAGGCTCTCCCTCATCCTCCGTTTCCTCGCCCTCCATCAGCACCCTCTCCGCTTCCCATCGCCGGGGGGGATTTCCCGCCGGGGGGTGGAGGGTGGGGAGGCCCACCTGGAGGCGGGGTCGAGATGACAGGTGTGGAGGATGGGGTTCCGGCTCCAGCACAGCGTTCAAGTTGGGGGTCCCCCACCGAAGTCCACCCAGAGACCTGGATTTCAGTATCTCTGGGTCCTTTTTTAATCTTTATGTGTATTGTATGCATTTAAAAGCAACATTTGCGCAAGCGATCTCCGCAGGCTGCTGGAGGCGACGCTCCGCTCCACGGTAACGAAGGCTGAGAACCCCTCGTGGAGGCGACTTGCAGGCGAGAGGAGCTGGTGCTGCCTGTGCCGGGACTCGGAGACCCCGCGCCTCGCCCATCCCTGTCCTTTGCAGTGCAACAGCCTTGGGGAGCACCTATCGAGGTGCTTGCTGCTGAGGACCCCGAGAGAGAGCACAGTTGCAAAGAGCACCGTGGCTCCTCCCCAGAGACTGGATGACACGCAGGGCAGAGGGAGTGACTTCTGTGAAGATGGCGATGAGCCTTGTGGTTGAAGAGTCTGTGAAGCTCGTGCAGGAGAACGAGGCGGGGGGAGGAGCTCTGTTTCCTCTTGGGGGGAGGTGGGGTCCTGCCTCAGTCGTGAAGCTCGGGGTCTGCTTCGAGGTGCGAGGGGGGACGTTCCACACGCAGGGGAAGCAGGTTCACAGTCAGCGCTGGTGTGCGTGGCAGCATCCACGGGCGTGTCTGCGAGTGCACACAGGTGCGTGCGTGTTTTCACGTGCAGGTGCACGCGTCTGCATGCCTGGATGCCTGCGTGTGTGTGCGTGTGTGTGCGTGTGTGTGTGTGTGTGTGTGTGAAACAAAAGCAAAGAGCTCCGTGAGGGGAGACGTGAGCTGAGCTGACACCCTGGGGTGAGCTTGTGAGTCTGAAAATGAGGGGTGGAGGAAGAGGAGGGCACTGAGTCAGCCCCCAAAAAACTGCTTTGTGACCGCTCATTTACCCACTTCAGGACTGTCTGCTGAGTTCCTACTCTGTAGTGCTCAGACCCCGTAACAGGGCATGTGCAAACATCTTTAGGGACAGCGCTTCCGAGAGAAGGTAGGAGCACCTGCGTGCAGGTGCGGTGCTGACCCGTGCGCGTGGCTGGGCCTAGTGTGTGCCGGGCGGACGCTGGGGGTGAGGAAGTGTGAGGAAGCAAGCTTCCAGCCTTCCCCACTCGCCCGGCTCCATTCTGTCGAACTGTCCCTTCTCCATGTTGGACCCCGCGGCTCCTACCTCCCTGCATGTGCAGAATCCCAGCTCGACCTTGAGCAGCAAGGTCCCAGGCTCCCCACAGCACAGTTCTGTGTACCTGTGCACACACGTGCATGAGCTCACACGCGCCTGTGCTCCAGGAGCAGTTCATGTTTTTGAAAGAATGAACGAGAGAAGAGTAAAGGAGATTCTGATTGAAAGAAAGTGGAACCTCCCTTCCCTGGGGGCCTGTGGAAATGTTTGTGCGTGACTCGGAGTCCAGATGGTCGAAGGTCGTGGGCTCCCTCCAGCCATCACGTGCGAAATCATTCTGTGATCCTGTGATAACCACGCCCGTTTGTTGGTAAATGTTATACCCACAAAGTCACAGGTAGATGCAAATGCCTATAACTCTCGAAATTAGTCATCAAACGTTTCCTTAAACAACGAGTTGCAGAATTTTTAGTGTGGGTTGTCTGGAACTGTGCAGTGCCCCCTGTTCTGGGGTGTCCTTGTCATCTCACAGTTTACTTAATTCTAGCTTATTCATTTTCTGTTTTTTTTTTTTTTTTTTGTAAGAAGTAGTAAAAAGGCTGAACATCGAAGAGCTCTGAGACAACAGAACTCTCAGTAAAACATCAGATGGGAGATCAAAGAGTCCGGAAGATTCGAAGGAAACCCCTTTGCCCGAGAAGGCCAGAGACCTTGGAGAAAACAGGAGAGAGCCGCGTGTCACACGGCAGAGGCCTCAGGGCCGGGCAGATGGGGTTGAGGCTGTGAGGAATCGATCACGTGTAGGATGCAGGGAAGAGCTGTCGCAGGACCTGTGTCTCAGCGGTGATTCTGCCACCGCCTGTGCCACACACGATTCTCTCTCCTTCTTACTTTTCTAAAGAAGAAACTATTTTCTACAGGTGTGGTGTCCCCTTTATGACCCCGGCCACAGGGACAGGTTTCTGGGAAGACGTGCGTCTGTCCTCTGAGACAAAACTCTGGGCTCCTTCTGGTAATGTATGAGCATGGTCTGATTAAATGGGGTACCTGGGATGAGTGGCATTTTAAATTATGTTCAAAATAGCTTTTAAAGTATAAATAAATAAACAGACAACATAACAAATGAGTAGCTGTGTAAGCTTGGAAACAAAACCCTCAGCCCTCCTTCCAGTGAGAGACGGAGCCGAGTCCCCTGGCCCTTGAGTCCCCGTTGATTGGGCAGCAGAGCACAGAGAGCTGATTGTCCAGTTTCTCAGCGCAAGCTAAGAAACTGGTCACTTCTCCTTCCTGCCTCTTGGGACCCTTAGTCTAGAACCTCAGCCACCATTCTGTAAGGAAGCCCAAGCCACTCTGTGGAGACGCCCACATTGTGTGGACCCCACAGCCAGCACCAGCTTGCCATCTCTGTGCCGTGCCATCTAGAAGTGGATCCAGTTGAGTCATATCAGGTGACTCCCCGTGGAGCAGGGCCAAGCCGCCCCGCTACTGAGCTCTGAGCAGCAAAAGAGTGAGCGAAACAAATACGTGTTGTTGTTTTAAGCCACTGAGCTTCGGGGCCTCTTGCTCTGTGGTAACAGATAACTGAATCTGATTTCTGAATAAGTATTATGATACAGAATGTTGTAAGCCACAGTTTTCTCCAGATCTCTTGATACTGGAGTGAAGATTTCATGGCCTTGGTAGTCAGATACAATCAAGGGTTAGAACCCCAGGTCCCTTATCTGTAAAATAAATAGTGTCCGTCTCATGCTTATGTTGGAGGGTGCAGTTACATATGCACAGTGGCTGGGGTGCTCTCGGCAGCAAGCACGCCTCGGCTGTCTCCTCCCTCCTTCCCCAAACCCACCTCCAGCCTCCAGGAGGTGATGGATTTTTGGGGAGGAGGGTTTGTTTTCAGAAGTGCCCTAGACAGATGAGAACTTGGCGATAGTCACTGTTTCAAACAAGAAGAAAAAGATACCTCGAGTTCAAGAATGGGAGCGAAACGGTCTTTCCTACAGTTCAGGCTTTTTTCAACAGAAGGGAACAGGAATAAAAAACTTTCGGAGAAGCAGCCCAGACGTAGAATAAAACCACGCTTTCCAAACAAAGCAGAATGAATTTCTAAGAGGGACAGGTCTTTCGACGAAACGCAGGTTTTAAGTCCTTCGTTGTCTATCACTTGTCTTTTAAGGGGCCTCGTGAGAAGGAACGGTGGGCCTCCCTCCCCCTGTCTGGGCCGCTGGAGGCGCATCCTGTGCCTGGTGAGGAATGGTCTGACCTGCGCCCACGTTTTTCCTGTCAGGCTGCGTCACAGACCTCAGCTGCGATGGCCGGAGCACTCTGGGAATCAGAGGCCCGATAACGAAACACCTACGAGCCTGTCTCCTTCTGAGCCGGAAGGGTCGCTCGTCTGTTGGTAGAGGAGATAAGAACAGGCCTTGGTGCCTGTCCACGCTCGGCTCATCTTCCATCTTCCTCAGCCGTCGGCAAGGCGTGGAATGTTTCATGGGTCCCCTCAAAGCACTTGGACGTTCGCCAATTATTACATGTCCTCCCGGCCACAAGGCTGGATAATAAACTATAGAACTTGATTTATATTTTGTTTCATCCAAAGACTGGAACTTATACTTGAACTTGAACCCCAGTGCGTAAGGCCTTGACTCCTGGCCAGTGAATGGAAATGGATGGGGGATGACTTGGACACAATACCGTGACTAACACTTGGGACTGTCCATTGGTGGTGGCTCATTTGGAGGTCAGTGAGCAAGGGGCGAGAACCTTGACTTTGGGGTCACCACACAATGACTTCAGGTTTCTTTGTTCTGGAAATTACGGATGAACTTGGATGGGCTCTGAGGCAGCTCCAGTGCCCGACCTGATGCAGCGTCAGCCTTGCTTCTCTCCTCCTCACTCGCACCCTCCTTTCTGGGCGAACCCTCCGTAGGTGGCTTGCTGTTGCACCTGTGGATGCTGCAGCTTGCCTTGTCCAATCCTCTCTGCCCAGATCAAATGGAACAGATGCCTGCTGGAAAAATGAATTGAATCTGGCAATATGATATAAGTTATTGAATTGTTTGGGTGGACTGCCAGGCCTAATGCAGTCACACCTGGCAGCCACGGCCCCAGCTTTGCCTGGCTGCTAATTAGCTTCAGGCTAGTCACAGAGCCCCCTCCTGCTCCAGGGGCTGCTCCTCGGCCCTGAGGGCTGCCAGCCCCTGCACCCCTGGCCAATGTTACACGTGAGGCAGGGCGGGGGCTGGCACAAAGCTCTTCTCTTTCTCCCGCGGAGCTGTGGGCAGCTTGTTTGTTCTGTAATCATGCTCCTAGCACGTCAAAGCATCTCAGATCACAGACACCAACCAACTGCACCCAAAGGGCAGCAGTTGTCCCTAGAAAGGTGTCAAGACTGTGAAAAATGTGAGTTTTATCCTATCAGAAAGCTCATAAGTTAGCCTGTCAGTTCCCTTGAGGCTGGTAGAAGACACGACACTCCTGGCTCAGAGACAAAGGAGTTCATTAAAAGCAGCACAGCGGTTCTCCCTGCCTCCGAGTTTCCAGGCATGAAACAGGTGGGCCCGTATGGATGCCTGTGCACACAGTGGGTGTGTTTTACTTGAGATAACTTGAGCTTAAAGGACCTGAATCTTCTAATAACAGGCAGTGAGCATGATTGCCCTTTGCTCTAGAGGGAGAGACTATTTGTATAGAAGGTTTCTCAACCAAGTCACCAGGACCTTTTGGGACAAATAATTCTTCACTGTTGTGGGTGTTCCTGTGCATTACAGGATGTTTGATAGCATTTTTGTCCTCTACACGCCAGAGGCTGTTAGCATCCCTACCCCAGTCATGACAAGGGACAATAGCTCCAGACATTGCCATATCGCCCTTGGTTGAGAATCACTGTTCCATAGTATATATGAACACACACTCACTATTCAAATGCTCTTGAGAAGAATGGGCACCTTTAGAACAAAGGGCAGTCAGTGCTTCTGCTCACAGGCGGGTGGCAACATGAAAGACTCATAGAGAACTGTCACTCTGCAAAGGGCAGGTGAGTGACCACTTATTTGGGTGGACCTGGACAACAGTGATGCTCAGCATCGGGTCCAAGGCCCCAAAGTGGACTATAAGGCACCCTCGTATATCGTCTTCCACTCCAAACACAAGATGCTTCTTTGCTACTGTAGAGGAAGGGAAAGTAATTCCTTAGACTTTTATTCCATATGCGATTGAGGGCTACTTACTAGAACCCTACCAAGTCACCGAGGGCCAGCAAACCTGGCATTTAAATCAGTGATGCACCGGATGACATGCCGGATGGGGAAATGCAGTTGAATATCGCCATGAGAGAATAAATTACTAAGACAGAAGAATAAACCTGAATTTTGTTAAAAATGCGATCGTTATTATTTTTGGTGGTCAGGTTTTAAGTTTTGTAGGTTGCATCTGTGGTCACCCCACTGTGTACGTTTTGACATAAAATACTTGCTCTCTTCCCACCGATGATGTTGGAGCAGACGCCTGTCGGTACGGAAAACTCCTCTTCACTCGAACGGGGAACTACTGTTAATTTAGCTTTATCCTCGCCAATACCGATTCTTTCATAATTTTTTTCATCAACGCTTCAGTGTGTGATGTTGGTATTTGAATTGATTTCTTTTTCTTAAAATCTGATATGGAAACTTAAGGGCACAGGCGTCCTGGTTTAAATATGATTCTGTACTTCCCCTCGGACCACGGAGTGCCCAGACGCTGGGTCCGACATTACTCTGTGTGTCCGTGAGGGTGGTTGTGGACGAGCTCAGCCTTTGAGTAGGCTGAGTAAATTTGATGGCTGCCCCTAAAATCGGTGGCCCTCATCCAATCAGCTGAAGGCCTGAGTAGCACAAAAATGTTAAGTAGCTGGGACCTATACCTGCTTGATCGTTTGAGCTGGATATAGGTTTTCTCCTCCCCTGGGACTGGAATTTACACCACCAGCTGGCTCTCTTTGTTCTAAGGTCTTCAGACTTAGACTGGAATTACACCGCTGATGGTTCTGGGTCGCCAGCTTGCTGACTGAGCATCATGGGACTTCCTAGCCTTTGCAACTGAACGAGCCAATTCCTTATTACCCATCTAGCTATGTATCTACCTAGGTATCTACATTTCTGTATGTGTGTATGTATGTGTGTATGTATGTATCTCCTGCCATCTGTCATCTATCTATCTCTCCTATTGGTTCAGTTTCTCTGGAAGACCCTGACGAAGAGAAGAGGCCATCTCAGAGAAAAGAATCATCTGTCATCTATCTATCTCTCCTATTAGTTCAGTTTCTCTCCTGACGAAGAGAAGAGGCCATCTCAGAGAAAAGAAGTGGGGAAGTGGGGTGTGTTTTGGGGAAAGGAGAAACATCGAAAAGAGTTACCTTACTGTGAGGGTTACTACTCGGGCTGGACTTTAACTCACTGGAGACCCAAGGAACCCTGCTTCAGAGTTGTTTCACAAGAGGACAGCAACGCTAGGACATGGATCCCCAAATCCTAAAGGTTTCTCTGGGGTGCTGACTCCCCTACTTCCAGGTAATGACTGCTTCAGATGTAGCCGACAGACGGCCCTGCGTGGCCCGGAAGCATCTGCGCGTGCGCGGAGCTGTCCACCGCCGCGGTGCTGAAGTTGCATGGACGGGGAGGATGTTGCGTGTTATTCATCCCAAAGATCCACTTACTACGCGAGTGTCATATGACAACGGGGCTATTTTTAACATTATAAGACATAGTTTTATAATGCAATGGAAAGCTCTGCGAGGACATAGGCTATTGTCTATTTTGTTTAAGGTTGTATCTCTAGTGCCTGATACATAGAAGAAAACAACTTTTTGTTGAACAAATAAATATAAAACAGGTGCTTGAGCTCATATCATCCTCTTATAACATAAATAATAAGGCTTTTCTATATGTTTCTAAAAAAAGTCTCCTGCAACACTTTGTTCCTCTCCAATTCTTTGTCACCTGCTTATCTTTTTTCCTTGGAAAAAAAAAAAAAGGCAATGAAAGGCAGGCCACAGGTTCTCCTCCCTGCGTGAGGGCAACTACTCTATCCCATCCCCACTGGCCGGGCTAGTGCTGGCTCTGACAAGACAGACTTTGTCCAGGGCCAGTGACCTTGGCTCCTGAGGCAATGAGATATAGGACAAGAAGGGGTCATTAAAAAGGCTTCAGCTAGGGCAGTGAGGTCCACTTTCTTTACATAATTGAGTTATAAGGATTTGGATGCTCACCTTGCTATTTAATTTTTATGCCCCAATTTTGTAATAATCGGACTTCGTAAAGTTGAATCAGAATGTAGGTGGGAGTGACTTTGCCTCGTTTTTAATCTTCGCTACTCTTCCTCCCTTGGGTCGTAGATGGAAATCTTTCAGTGCTCTGGCCAGTGGGATAGAAGTGCATTCTTTTCCAAGAAAGGAATTTGTGTAAGCTTAAAGGAGTTCATTGCATTAGTAAGTGGGGTATGATTTCAGCCAGGTAATAAAAGCTACAGCTTCTATAAAAGGAATGAAGTTGTACCGCACATGACATTCAAGCTTCAGGTCTGCCAGCACAGGTGCCCTGTTCCATTGATTCAAGGCTCCTGGAGGGCCTTTGTCAGCCAGGAGACAAATGAGTCTTCCTGGCTCGCACACCGCACACATCAGCTCTTCACTAGTGGGGGTCGGAAGTCAGGGATTTCATTACTGTAATGCGTTAAGGGCCAAGGCAAAAAAAAAAAAAAAATCCAATTTGCTACTGCCTCAGTGACTTTGTGTTTTAATCAAATGGATAAGAAAGAATCGTTAACTGATGCTCAGACTGATTAAAATTCCAGTGAGAAGGAAAAGAAATGAGATTGTGACACAGCCTTAGAAGGTCACTCGTTCCCTGGCCGTCCTGAGCTTACAAAGTCTCACACCGTTGATTGTTTCCAATTTGTCTACTGAGCACCTCCCCGCCCCCAGGACTCAGGGTGGGAGGGCTGATCGCCATCCCCTCACTCAGCGGCCCCCGCCCCAAATGATGCTGCCTACACTTCCTGGAATGATCTGGCGGGCGGATTGTATAAATGTCCTTCTGTGCGCTGATAAAAAGCTCCCATTTTTCCTGCATCCTTGAATCTTGATTTAAAATCACAGGAACTTTTAAAGATGTGGCCACAGTAGCGATTACCTGTGTATTTGCAGGTCATCGGAGGCATGGCAGGAAGCAGCAAACACATTTGAAAGCACTCTGAAAGCTATGAAGTGCTTTCAGATTTAGAGAGCCTGTTATTATTGCTATTATTATTTTCATCTCTATCATTACTAAGATTACTGCCAGTGCTACTATAAAGTTAAGATTGCACAAACTTTTCCACATGGCTTGTCTGCTTGACAGGCACTTGGTGAGCAAAAACTTTTTCCAAGGCAGAATTTCCCTCCCTGATCTACGGGTAACTGTCTCTGGGTGCATCCCCACGGCCTTGGGAGAATTCATCCAGGGGAGCAGATGGAGGCCTGAGCAGTGAACTCCACATGGAGGTGAGATAGACACTTGTACCTTAGAGTAGGCCGGTATCTTTCATTCATTCACTGTTCATTCATTCATTCATTCATATCTTCCTTCCTCATCACGCTCATAGTGAGTGCCTACTAAGTTTCAGGGACTCTTCTTCTCGATGCCTACACTTTTCCTGCAGGGACAAGGAGGGTAAGCCATTTTTCCGCGTGGTGAGGACCCCCGGGGGCTGGCAGGATCAGCTGCACTTACAGGGTGCAGTGCCAGGACCCCTGCCCAGGCTGGGCAGTGGGGGCCGACCTATGAAGATGTGGGGAGGGCAGCCCTGCTAGCTGAATAAAGACCTGGACTCAGAGCTCTGGGGGGCCGGTGTGGGAAGGGATGGACGGGTGGTTCCCTGGGCTCCATTTCCCGGCATCAGAGAAGTGGCCTGTCCAGCTTAGTGGTACGATTTCAGTAAAAACAAAAATGGGCTTTTATATTTGCCTGTTTTGATATCATCTGGAACATTTGTGAAATTACCACTGAACCTTCCCTGCTCTCTCTGGGTCTGCAGTTCTTCTTGGCTCAGAGGCTTTAGCTTAAACCCAAGCCAGGGCTGTGATCTCACTGAGGCAACTCGGCAGCAGGTCAAGGGGCACTTCCTTTCGGCGCCCCCGCCCCAGAATCTCTTGCCTTTCTCAGGGAGTCAACATGGTTCTTGTATTTTGAAGTTTGATTTAAGTAATCGATGCTCACATCATCGTTTTGCTAGTTAAAAAAAATTTCTGCTGGATCCCCTCTGATCTCAGAAGCTAAGCGGGGTCGGGCCGATTAGTACTTGGATGGGAGACCACCTAGGAAGACCAGGTGCTGTAGGCATAAAAAATAAAAAAATAAGGGCTTGTAAGCTGACAAGGTCCTTGCAATCTGTGAGGTCAACCAAGGGTTGCCTCGCCTAAAAAAAAAAAAAAATTCTATTCCTAATTGGAGCCTTAATTTTTTAAAAATAGCCTAAGAACACCAAAGAAACTTTCACTGTAAAAACCATCTGGTGGGGACTCCGGCGGTAGCAGAGATGGGGGCGAGAGGGATAGAGCGCCCTGTGCCCAAGCTGTTGAAGCAGCCGCCCCGCTTCCGGCAGCCAGGAGTGACCTGGGGACAGCCCTTCTGAATTCGGTAGCTGCAAGGAGGTGGCTGAGCAAGTGGGAAACAGAAAGCTGTTCCAGTCAGAAGGGACATTCTGTCGTGTCCTCGTCCCAGCGCGGGGTGTCTATGGCTTCCGGATTGAGCAAGTCTTATGCTAAGGGGGAACCAGCTCCAGGCTCCTGGCAGAGACGCGCTGTGAGAGAAGAGCAGGTGCGCTGGCCCAAGAAGCTGTAAACGGCGGAGACTTTTTGGATTGCTAAAATGTGGTCGATCCTTTCATTAATTTGTTTCTTGTTATAAAAGTAGTTCAAACTCATGGCAAAATGTCTCCTAACAGTAATCATTGAAGATAGGAGACACCCACGTCGTGCCTACTATGTATCAGGCTTCAGCGTCCTTGCTTCGTGTACCTAGGCTAGCGCGGGTGATTTCCGCGGGGCCCGGGTGAGGTGAAGCCCTGCTCACGCCTGTGGGGTCACAGCGCCCTGCGCATGTCCAAGGTCGCACGGTGCCCCGCGGTGCCACTCCTCAGAAACAACGTCATTGGGTAGTGACTTAAACCAGAACATCGCACACTTGCACAAGCACATGCATCACACACACGGTTTGTGCAACTTGCACTTGGTCACCTAAAAATAAGCCTGGGATAGCTTTTCATGCAACACATAGGGCGTTTCTTACCCTTTTCAAGAGTTTTATGGTGTTCCGCCGTACAGATGTTCCAAAGCTTATTTAATGGTTGCATATTTTGCTTGTTTCCAGTTTGTATCTTTTCATATTATTGAAAAAAAATGCTAAAGTGATCTATTTCTTTGTGAACCTTGAAAATGTCCCCCAAAATTCCTAAAGGTGAAATGCCCGGGTCAAAAGGTACATGATTTTAATAGTTTAATAGCTACTGCTAAGTAGTCCTTAGTTTGCAAAAATTTATACTTTTACCTGCTTGTCTATTTCTCCATACTCTGATTGACACATGGTGTACTTTATCAAACAAAAATATCATTGTTTTATTTTTTCCCATTTTCCTGTGATCCCAGGTCTCCACATCAATCTCAAATACTAAAGCGTCTGAATCACTAGATGAAGGAAACTCCTGGGCCTGGCTGGACCTTCTGCAGAATGCAGTGACCTGTGTACGCGATCGTTCCAGACCTGGGTTTGGTCGGGATACTTCGAGGCTGCGATTTGGCCATTTGACAGAACCCCGTTCCTGCAGGATGAGTTGGGGAGTTTGTTCAGCCTTCAAGATACCTCCTGTTTCTTTGAACGTGCCCCCAGAATGGAATGGCATCTCTGGCGTCTTGGGCTTTCTGGTGCGGTTGTGGCTGGGGAGTTGCTGAGCAGGGAGGATGGTCCTTGGCCCTCTACCATCGGGGGCCGAGGGGAGACCCTGATTATTACACATCTTCCTCTCGTCTGAAGCCTGAGAGCGGTACAGCAGATGCCTCAAGGAGAAGCCACTCTGCTCTTGTCCCTGCAGCCACGTGGCCAGGGTGGACCGGCCTTTCTCTTGGCCAGGTATTCAGTCTCCTAAGAAACCTCCCAGGATCAAACAGGTGGACTCGCAGTAGGCAAGCCGAGGAGACTGCTGTATGGCCAGTGGGCTGATCTGCCTAATTTGCCGTGCAAACGCTGGTGCAGCTGGCACGGTGCACGGATGGTTTGAAGTTGGTGAGATCAGCTCGCTTTCTATGTACAGGCAGGGAGATGCGAAGCTGGCCGAGCCGAGTGGTTTAAAGGTGCCAGGCTTAGCACCCAGTTTACAGTGGGGATCCCATCACCCCTGGGGAGGGAGGCCCACCAACCTGGCTGACGTGACCAGCTTCTCTCTGTGTCTCTTTACTTACCTCCCTCTGGTTGGCGTGGTGTGGTCCTGCCCACATCTGCCCACATCTGCCCACATCTGCCGACTGGGCTCCAGCAGGCTCCTGGCCTGCGGGCTTCTGTTCTTCCAGAGGATTCCAGGCTCTCTGCTCTGTTCATTACAGGTATGCATAAGGATAATTTGATTTTCAATTAAAAAAAGAAGCGATTCACACACACCATTTTTTTTTTCTTCTGAATTGTGTATCGTACTAAGCAAATTTGCTCACCGTGCTGTCTCTACTCAGACGTGTCACCTGGGACACGTCTAGAGCATGGCCTAAAGTGACCCCACGGTCCCCATTAATGTGACTTGCAGTGACCTGATAGGCTATTTCACATCTGCAGCCTTTTCCATCCACGACAGGATGAAACGGCGGTTCGCTTTCCCAGGAAAGCGTTCGCAAGGCTCCGCAAGGCTTTCGATTTTTTTTTTTTTAAGTTCAGTGTTTGTCTCCTTAAATCATTTGCGCCAGCCCTGAAAACACTTTAATGAGCACGTGCCTTTTCTTATAGAATTTTTTTTTTTCAATTTACCAAAAATCAATTTCCCCTCCGCCCACCATTCTGTCTCTCCTTACGAAACAAACTCAGCAACGCGGGGCTGGGTCGCTTCCTCGGCACATGCCACATGCCGGATGAACCACGGAACCGTCAGCATTGGGGGCGGGGGCGGGGGCGGGGCTTTAGTTCTTAACCACCCTTTTCGCTTCTAGAATTTCTGCAGAAGTTATATCTTAATCACAGCTTTGGATGTATCCCAAAGTTCTGAGAAAACACTTTTATTTTTACTTTTATTTCTATAGTGGTGAATAATAGAATATTTATGAAGATGATAACATGGCTTTTATGAACAGGGATAAAAACTCTTTCTCCTCTTTTACTTTTGACGTAAAAATATTAGTATATTATAGTAGCTACACTTCGCCTTTAAAACTCCTGCACATTCGACCATTGTCATTAGTACAGCAGATCATATTTATTTTGCGTAGAATCATAACGATTCACTTATTTGGTCCAAGAATCCGTATCATGAATTGGCCATAACTAAATATTTAATTATCTCTGATGTTTACCTCGAAGGCAAACTTCAGATACCTAAGCTACATTTTTTCTGCTGTTCTGTCCTCACATTGATGATTTCAGAATTTTGGAATGGTTAGTGCTAGTGACAGTGTTAGTGCAGGAAAAAAAATATCTTTTTCTGTGAATCAGACACCCTGGTGTGTGAGAGTTAGAAGTTATGAGCTCAAACATAAAAACGTATCAATGAAAATGTTCACCCACGTCACCCTTGCCTTCTCCCTACCTCCGTAGAGCAATCCGAGGGGTTCCCTCCAGCCCACCCTCCGGCTTCTGGGGGATCCCTGAGCTTGGAGCACCCCTCTGACGCTCTGACCCGAGGCGGCCCCTCCCCTAGGACTGTGATGGTTTCGTAATTCACAACGGCTCTTCCCCAAATTCGTAGCTTGGAACGCTAGCGCCCTCGTGCTCCCATCCACCCGACCTCTGGACTTCCCTCGCGGTGACTCCGCCCCTCCTCCCAGGCCTGGGCGTGTTCTCATCCACCTGGGCGCCGAGGCTAGCACCCGGATGCGGATGCGCACCTCCACCCCGCCTCGGTCCTGCCTCTTGAAAGGCTGTTGACTCCGTGAGAGTCACTGAGAAGGCTCACGGCCTTTTCCTGTCTGCCCGCAACGATGTCACACTGTGCGCTGTGCACCGACTCATTCTCCATGGAATCCCCATGACTATTTTGTTACGTTTTTACACCTTCTTGCCATACACTATATCTATATTTGTTATATCTATAACTATATCCTCTATATCTATACCTATATTGATATCATCTCTATCTTCATCCTTATCTCTACCTCTATCATCTATATCTATAGCTGTGTCATTTATATCTATCTGCGTACATGTATGTATACTCTATGTATGTCTATACATATACATTTTTAAAGTTATTGAGCACAAAGCTCTGGACGTTACATAGAGTGGTCACATGCTATGAACCAAATTGTGTCCTCTCCAAATTCATATACTGAAGCCCTAACCACCCTTCCCCTGCAAGGTCAGTATATTTGGAGAAAGGGCTTTCAGTAGATACTTAAGTTTCACTGGAGT
>NW_006440135.1:1439662-1442942 GCF_000325575.1 Pteropus alecto
CGCTCTCTCCACATGCGCACAGCAAGGGACGGCCATGCGGGGCCATAACGAGGACAGTCATCTTCAAGCCTAGAAGAGAGCCCTCACCGTGCTGTCCCCTGTGGGCACCCGGATTCGGACTGTCCAGCTTCCGGAATTGTAAGAAATAAATGATGTCTGTTCTTTCAGCCACCCAGTCTGTGGTGTTTATCATGGCTCCTGAGCTGACTAAGACACCGCACACAGTAAAATCAGTCACCGTTCATTCAACAGGTCTGTGCGCTTGGGGACAAGTCATTTATTCCCACAATTAGATTGTGGCGGCGACAGTAATACAGAGATGTGGTTTCTGAATTTTTTATTTTTTTTTTCTTTTCTACAGATCAGTTTGACCTTTAGCAGCCACAGGCTCACAAATTGCTCCAAATCACAAGGACTACGATAAAGCTGTGACAATAATACAAAGAATTTATTTTTCTACGCCGGCTCCATCCATCAGATTACACTGTAACTGATATTTGCTGCCATCTCCGTGGACAAAAATTGTTCATAAACAAAAAGAAATCGCACCGTCTTGGAAGAAATCAGCTTGTTACATGGGTTGTGTTTTTCTCCCTAAACAACAGAAAATTTGTAAAACACTTCGTTGTGCTAAAAAAAAAAAAAAAAAAAAAAGGAAAGAAAAGGAAAAACAGAAAGGAACAGAAAGGAGAGGAACCACTGGACATCGAAGAAACGCTCCTGGAAGCCCCAAGTGTTCAGACCGATAACGTGGCATGTCCTTTGGCAGAGGGCTTATTTTAACGGGGTGCGTGATGGGACACTTTTCGAAGATGTATTAACTAATAAAAGCAGCTCTGTCAGCAAAGACACACGCGAGTCAATTGGAATCGATTTACTCTGCAGGCAGAAAACTTGGCAATTACCAGCTATCGATAGCCAGGGTGAGCGTCATTCTCCTGGGATGTCATTTCCCCGCGTGTGAGCCGCCTCTCTGCCCTGCAGAGGCAGACGTGTGCGCTTGCTTGGGGTGGCTTTCTGTGTGACGAAGCGAAAGGCGCGTGCAAATTGCTCTGGGATTTTTCAGTAGAAATTGAGGTGCCCTACAACCATCACCATTCAGCCAGGACTGGGCCACCCACCAGGCCACCCCCGAGAGGGCACCTGGCCGCAGCTGTGCAGGCCAACATAGACTGTCCCCGTCACTCGACTGCACCTCTGCCTCCTGTACAAATGGAGCGGCAGGTGGACATTAATCCTCCGAACCCGCTCTCGTCAGTGCTCTGAACTCCTTGCAAGTCTACGCTGTTGTCCTCACCCATCCTGATAAATTCTGTCCTGGATCGATGCCAACATCTGTCACGAGCCACCCCGTGAGTTCCAGGTGACTAAAGGAAGACACACACCAGCTTTAGAATATTTTATTTTTGTCTACTGGGACTCTGTAGGAGCTGGGAAAGTTGTCATCTTTGGTTTGGCTCAAAAAAAAAAAAAAGAAATCCTAAATAAAGAAAGAGAACGTACCCCTTTCTACCCCTGCAACACGCCACAATCTCCCGCCTCTTCCCCTTCTTCCCAATGCTGTCACAGCCTACAACTGATGACACTGGACCCAGGAGGCACAGGAGAGACGGAGAATGCCGGCTTGCTCCTGGGAGCTGCCCTCGTGACTGTGAGATGTCGGCTGCGGTGTCTTGGCATTTGTGATTTTCCACCCGTTTGACCTGCTTGCTCCCAACATAACCAGGCATTTCGGCCCCGATGCATCACTCGGCACCCTCTTCATGTCTAGCATCAACCGGCCAGAAAAACAGCATCGCTTCGACAATAAATACATTTTGGGGTCGAGTGAAGCTAAGACATTTCGGGACAAAAGTGAATGCAAGTTACACGTGTGATAGAAAGGGAAATGTAAGAGTCTTGGAGGAAAATAAGAAATGGGACTTACACACACACACACGCGCGCACACACACACACACACACACACACACACCCCGGAGTCTGGAACAGCTGTGCGATTTCAGCTGAGGCACCGGTACCAAGACCTGCCTCCCTCCTGCTGTGTGCGGGCCATCGTGCGCCCTTGGCCGGGCTGAGGCAGTGAGGGCGAAGTGGGAAGGGGCCTGTGAGGTGCCTCTGCCTCTCCTCGGCAGGGCTTAGCAACTGCTGGGCCTGTGAGGTGCTCCTCCGACGTTCCCCTGGCTCAGCACGCCTCGTTGGCCCGTGGGCAGAGAGCCCCGGGGATGCGGGGTTCATCGTTCCGTGCTCCCATGCGTCTCTCTCTGGAATCAGCTTTCTTCCAGAGCGCCCTGAAGCAGCCGATGGGCCTCTGCCTCTCCTCGGCAGGGCTTAGCAACTGCTGCAGAATGAGCTTCTGAGCTTGACGAAGGATGGAGAGCTACGGTCCTCAGCAGACACTCGCCCCCTCCCTTAGGACATTAGAATTAAGAACGGCTCACAACCCCTCAAACCAACCAAACACAACTTGGAGATCTTTCTGGCAAAAACGCAAAATAATTAAATTGGCTTTTGAATTTACACAGGGCTTTCATTTCCTCTGAAGTTATTTCTTTTAGGCAGAAAATTATTTTGTTAGCATCTTGGGAGAAAGAACAGATGGAAGTGGCTAGATTAAAGCCCCTCTATGCAAGCAAAAAAATTTATAGCGATATTGAAATTGCTTTAGTCTTTCTATGAATATGGGAGAAATAAATCACGCGGTCGTAAATATAGAACAATAATCACACGGCTATGACTTCAGCGCTGCAAACTCTGTCATTTATTGGCTCGTGGGGACGTGAGGCTGAGGTCTGGGGCTGGTGGGGGAAACCGAGCCCTCAGCAGTGTCTCCGAGGGTTATGTGGTTTTATTCTCAGGTCACAAGATGGATTCTTTCAGTTCCTGGTGGAACGTCCGTGTATAAATGTGCACGTGCTGGTCTTGTGTTTGCCATGAGTTTCTACACATGGGTCACGACTGGAAGGGGCAGAGGACTCAAGAGCACCGGCCCAGTGATCCTCCACACAGCGGTCACCGTTTAATTTAAGACAGTGTCTGTGTAGGTGGCAGCGGTCTGGGCGAGCATGTGACCGTGACTGCTGCGGGCTCCAGCACGCCGCTGGCGCTAAGCCACTCGACATGCCATTTTATCAGGCATAATCCCTTCCCGGGGCTTCAGAGGGCAGTAGTCCCGATCAGCCAAAGTGCTCTGCGTGGTGTCATTATTTCTAACTGACCTATCCACTCACCTCTCTGTTTCCTAATAAAAGTCTCATGTTATTTTTAACTATATAGCAAGCA
>NW_006440135.1:1442965-1451374 GCF_000325575.1 Pteropus alecto
TCGGCATTCTGGACATAGCGGGCGAAGGAATGTGCGCTGGGAGTGAGAAGCTGGTAAGGAGCCTCTGTCGGGGGGACACCCCAGCTGGGCTTGTGGGTTTAGAGCACAGGGTGTGGAGATGGGGTTCACTACCCTGCTGCGGCCGCAGTGGGGGCACATCCTGAAGGACTCAGCTAGAGGGGAGTGTGGGCTAAGGGGTGGTCCTGCTGTGCCCACGTGGCCACAGGGGCCGGGGTCCGTTTCTGGGTTGACGGAGGCAGCAGCAGCCATCCCTCCTGGAGGACTCTGTAAGTGCCCCATTTCCCTCACTGGGGTGGGGACGAGGAGGCGCAGGGCGGATGTGGGGCCAACTGCAGCAGCTCCAGTTCGTGCGTCTCCGGCCCCGACGTCCTTGTGTCCTGCCAGCCCTCGTCAAGCAGAATAAAACCCACATCCTCCTGGGCCCCGGTCTGCATTCTAGTTTAAGCACAAACATCCACGCTCAGACCCTGATGCGGCCGGTCCTCGTCATTTCCCTCCCCCCATAGTTCCCCCACCGTGCGCCAGACCCTCAGCCTCCCGCCTCGGGAATAGGGGACATGGGTTCCCATCCTCGGCTTTGCACTCCAAACGATCTTGAGAGCTCTGGCTTTGGATTGCAAGAGATTGTGAGGAGGGAAACCTTTTATGTGTTTATTGTATTTTGGTTTTTGAGTGACAAGTCTTGGCCTTCGATATTAAGAGTGAAGTCCAGAAGATTTCTCATAAAGGCTGCACCGTAAGCCACACGGAGGGGAGGGGCGTGGAGGGCGCAAGAGCAGGTCCCTTTGTGGGAAGCAGGCAGGAGCTCTGCAGGGCTGGGGGACACCGGAGGGGCCTGGGAGATGGGAGCCAGGCCTGAGTGGGGTGCTGCGCCCCTGCCTCGTGAAGGGGAGGTCCTGGGTAAAGAGGGGGCACAAAGAGAGGTGGAGGGTCCCTCACGGGTGTGGGGCGACCACCACTGAACAGACAGGTCTAAGCAGAGACAGGTGATGTCACACTTGCCCCCAGCCTGGCTCTGAAGACCTCAGACTGGGCACACAGGAGCATCTGAAAGTTCACCAACGACATCCCTTGCCCCCTCCCCCCGCCCCCACAGAGAGACATGATGCCAGTGGCCTGTATCCGGCTGCTGGGGCTCGTGGCCAGAGGCTGTGGGAGCCGCGCTGGACGCCTCTGCCACTGTCGCAGAAGGCACACTTGAGATCAGACACTCTTCCCTGGACACCAGCAGGACACGAAATAGCCACAGACCAATTGTCCCTCTTCTTTGCCACCATGATGTGATTATATCAGCTCCCCTGCGCCCAGGTGTCACTCACGTGGGCGGGAAGGGGATGTGGGTGGGACGACGTGGACAGGACAGGCCACCCAGTGGTCTGAGCAAGAATGACTTCCATGGAGTCCATTGTAGAGCCAGAACCGTCCATTTGTGAGCGTCCAGGTTTGTGACCACGCATTTTGAACTTACCACGTTGCTAAGCGACACGACTATCTTATCTGCTGTTGGACAAGATTTTCAGTAAATCGTAGCCTCCCAGGTGAGTGTGGCAGGGCAGTTCTCAGGTAGCTTTGATTTGGGACATATTTTGCATCGAGGGTACTTAATGCGGACGTCAGCGGGGCTTGGCTTCGGGAAAAGAAAAGAGGAAAGAAACCAGAGACCGACCTTCCCCATCTCAGAGGCTGCAAGAAGTGTGCTGCGCATGGTGCCGGAGCGGGCCGTGGAGGTGGCGGCACCCGAGGAGGAGGGGCCTCGGCAGGGGGGCGGGGACACGCCTTAGTCTCCTGGAAACGCCCGCACAGCTCGCTGGGCAGGTGCCACATTGCCTTCTGGGCCCTGCTGACCACAGGGCCACCTCCTCCTTTTTTGGGGGGGGTGGCGGGGGTGGTGCACATCCTTCTCGACTGAAGACAATGCCTTGCCTCCTGTCAGCCGAAGCTAGCTGGACCGCAGGGTCCTGAGGGCACCGCGACACCCCTGCTCTTCACGACTGACTCAGGCCTCCCCACCCGCTTTCCGGGCCTGCGCGGCCTCGTCTGGTGTCAGAGGGCTGGCCCCATCCACCTGCTTCCCTTCGCAGTCTGAACCCTGGTTCTGAAAATAGCGCTGGCTCAGGGCCTGGGGAAAAGTCACCTAGTCAGAACAGCAAGCTACAACTCGGAATGTCGCTTAGCGAGCATAAAATTGGAGCCAAGAGAGCTGGATATCCTTCAGGGATGCTTCCGGCCTGCTGCAAGCAAGGTAGCAGGAGCCGGGGCCTTTTTCAACGCTAGGGCTATTTCCAGAAAAACGTCTTGGGAGGGGTCATCTAAAATTGGGGCGCCCATCCTCCCCATGGGGCGGTAAGAGCGCGTGCACACTGCCCTCCCCGCTTCTTTGGAAATATTCCTGTCGTTCATCAAAGGCCCCTGCAGTCACAGCGTCACGCAGTCCAGGTTCGGAGACTGCATTTCGTCTTTTATTAGCTCTGTCTGCATCGCTCGCTTCCTGATGAGATTCTGGGGCGGTGCCTGCATCTCACCAGCGATGTGTTTACAGATCTCGACGTCCACCGGATGGCTTCTGGGAAGATTTTTGCTGGCGAGTGGATCTTGACACCCCCAGTGTCAGGTCCTGAGATTCCCAGTGGAGACTAACACCCGCGGACCAACTTTCACGGCCTGGGACCGGTCACCTGGCCACCTCGGGATCACAGGCCTGCTTCTGGCCCTGCCTCTAGGCCTGTTAGCTCCCAAGGCAAGCATGGCTTCCTTAGGAAGCTAGAGTCCGTCTTCTGACCGAGAAAGGCTGGTGTGAGCCCCACGGCACTGCGCACCCCGCTTCACAGTGCTCGGCGGTGATGATTGACCCACGTTTGGGGTTCTGTTTGACTCATGTGTATATCAATCTCCTCATAGCAAAGTGCCACTGGCGCCTAAGAACAACGAATTTTTATTGTCTCGTGGTCGTGGGGCCAGAAGTCTGAAATCGGGGTGTCGGCAGGGACGCCTCCCTCTGAGGGCACTCGGGGATCCGCGTCAGGCCTCTCCCCTAGTTTCCAACAGCACCAGGTGCATCGTGGGACGTGTAGATGTGTCACTCCACCCTTTGTGTGTCTTCACATGGTCTTCTCTGTGTGCTTGTCTATCTTTGTCCAAATTTCTCCTTTTTATAAGGATACCAGCCATATTGAGTCAAGGCCCACGTCTAGTGGCTTCGTTTTGACCTGATTACTTTGGAAAGACCCTATTTGTAAATAAGGCCACATTCCGAGGTGCTGGGGGACAGGACGTCAACATGTGACTTTTTAGGGGACACAGTCAGTTGATAGTGTGCCACCTCCCTGGAGTCAGAGGACTCGTTTGTTGTTGCTTTCAGGGGTAGCCCCTGAGCCTCGCATGCTGTCTGACACAGAGCGAGTGCCTAATTAGCTATCGATAAATGAATGAATGGACAAATGAATGAGTGAATGAAAGTTGGTTACCTAAGATGAGCTCACCCTCCCTCTGCTCCCATGGATATGCGATACCTTTAAAATAACAACCGTTCACGGGTATCTCGAGATGACCCCAAACCCAGAATTAAGCAGATCATCAATGTGTCCTGCCTTTCTATTCCAGTCCCAGCATTTGAGAATCCGAGTTTGTGGAAAAACACAGTGAATTTGCTACTTTCTTCCCGTCCCTTCCCCAGACTGATGAACAGTGGAGAGAGCGGGGGCCACAGAGAGTTTGGTCTTAGTAAACAGTGGGTTCGCAAATGGACACGTAGGATGCCCAGCTACATGTGCACTTCCCAAACATGACTGGGACAGACTTATACAACAAATATTGGTTGTTTATCTGAAACACAGACTTAACTGGGCGCCCTGTATCTTGTCTGGCAACCTGGCTGTGGTGGGCTTCCAGCTGGCGCACTGGATTACCGAAGACGGCCAGCAGATTCCTCTGGAGAGCGAGGAGCAGAAGGCGGCTTGACGGGGACTCCGAGGAGGGGCGGGAGGGCCGAGCTCCTGGCAGATGTGCTTTGGCTGTTTTCTGCCTTTTATTCGGTTCCTGTCACTCGCGTTCACACAGCTCCACTTGCCCCTTTGCTTCTCCTTTCACCCTCTCCTCTCTTTCTGCCCCTTCTTTGCCCGCTCTAAGGCAGCAGTCCCCCTTGGACAGTAAGGGGTGCGTAAGTACGCACCACGTACACTAAGTGCTACCTTAGAAGTTGTAGTGTTTTCTGCTCCAATCTCTTTCTGAAGGTAACTGACCTCACGTCAGAGGCCCAGGATGCACCCTGTGAAGTCCAAAGAATGTTTCCACTGTGAGCTGACCTCTCATTGTTTGCGGAAGACTGCAGATTCTCCATACTCAAGGCCAATCTGCATTTGAGTTTCTTCCCGTCTCTTTTCAGCTAGGAGACTAGGCCTATTGCAATTCTCTCCTACAAAACGGCACCAGCAATAGGCCAACCTCACACATTGTGAGGATTAAATATAATAAATTAATCCAGGTGCCGTGAATAAAGAATATAGTAATCATTCAAAGATATTAGCTGCAATTATCATTCTCTTCATCACCACCGCTATCAACATTAACATCACCATCACCATCACCATCACCATCACCATCATCACTGTCATCGACATTATCTCCCATGTCCATCATCATCATCATCATCATCATCACCAACGCCATCATTATTATCATTATAGTTGAAATCATCATCATCATCATCATCATCATCATCATCATCACGGTCCTCATTATTATCATCGTTATTATTATTAACGTTATCTCCCGTCTCCATCATCATGTTATCACCGTCACCACCACCATCGCCACCACCATCATCATCACCATCAGATATCTGGATCACCATTATCACCGTCGCCATCTCCATCATTATTATCATCCTTTTGCAAATTCACGATCATCAACATCACCGTCATCATCATTTTACCCAGTATATCTGCTAGGTTGACTTTGCCCCTTTAACACCTGGATTGAGTTGTTTAAATCCTTATTCACCCCTGTGGAAATACAGGGCTTTCATCAAAATGTCGATAGTTTTTCTAGTGGTGGACATCCTCAGGGTTGCCCGTGGACCAGTAAGAACCTGCTTCTACGGACTGAGTTGAGTGTAGCGATTATCTGACCAGTCAGCATGTGCGATCCTCAGTCTGCATTTGATCCCGACATGGCATTTATCACTTATCCAAGCATTTAACTATGTGGAAGACTTTACAGAAACTTTTAAGAACACGATAGAGTTAATATTGTTTGAATAGAAATTTAATTTGATGCTTCCAGTCCCGGAAACCCCTCTCCGCTTCGCCTCATTCCCCGTCGTTCTGCCGCTGTCTCTAATCTTCAGTTTCTTTCCTCTGGTCATTCTATCCGGTCTCCACCTTCCTGCTCCTGTCTGCCGGATCCCCTCGTGACTTTTGTCTTCAAGGTCTTACATTTCTTCCAAGTAGCTTATCAAAACGTTTTCCAAAACACACTTCCCTTTTTAAGAGAGTCTGGTGGAAGCTATTCAAATTGTAAAATTTTTGGTCAACTACGATTAGTTCGAAAGGCGCAGGGAGCAGCCTGAGCTGCTGTCCTTTAAAGGACTTGCTCCCCCTTAGCCTGAGAAAACAATTCTATTCGACTTTTGCTTTTACCATGTGACATCAAGTCACTTTCCTCTCAGAAAGTCAGTGACTTCCTAAGACTCCAAAAAACATCTTTCTCTAATATGCTCAGTTCAGTTATCAACACTGCATCATCATCATTTTTAATGACTTCGTACGAAATGTTTTTATTTGCACTTAATGAATGAAGAGTGATGGTAGGAAATAATTCCATTTAAAAAACTCTTGTTAAGATACAGTTGGGAAAGTAGATTTAAATGTGTGCTGGCGAGAAGCCAGACTGAAGTCAGCCTCTGAGGCTGGCCTGCCCTGCGTGCAAACGGCAGCTGGAAAGGCCGCCTGGAAGCCTTCGTGTGATTTGGTCCCGAGGCTTGAACGTCAGCGTTATTGTTGGAGATTGGCTTTGCTTCTAAGGGAGCGGTGAGGATTTAGGAGGCCGGCGTGGAGCCCCATCGATCTGTTTGGATGATTTCAGCTCCCTGAAGCATGAGCTTCCTGAGCCAAGGGATGTTTTTGAGGCTCCAGCACTAAAACTGTTCATTTTAACTCCTCGGAACCACATCTCATCTTGCAGAAGGGCCCAGGAGAAATAATTACACTTATGACTGGGAAGGAATACACCTTGGGGTCAACAGAGGCTTCCAAACTTTGTTATTACTCTACTATTTTGAATTAAGGATTGGATTCTAACGTTGTTCCTACAGTTAAGGCCAAAGGACTCTGGAAAAGTGATAAATAACGCCTTTATGGGGTAAGACTTTTTAGGTAGGGAAGCTGCACAATTCCCCAAGTCAGCAGCACAGTAGGGTTACGGTGAAATTTCACTAGGCATGAAATCAAGCACGGCATCGCATTTTCAGTAAATGCAGCTTGACGATTCGAGGTGGCATGAGCTTGAGTCGAATGCTCTTCAGCCTGTGTGACAGGAAAGAAAAAGGTGACACAAAAGAAAGACGAGCCGGCTGCACAGGAAGCAAGCTCTGTCCTGTCTGCGCGCTCTATCC
The DNA here is from genome assembly GCF_000325575.1 of Pteropus alecto. Classification (NCBI taxonomy): domain Eukaryota; kingdom Metazoa; phylum Chordata; class Mammalia; order Chiroptera; family Pteropodidae; genus Pteropus; species Pteropus alecto. The sequence goes on from NW_006440135.1 coordinate 1,449,597, forward strand.
TGTGACGTCGCTGGCTTCAGCTCTCTTCCTCTGCCCCAGTTTGTTAAGTCTGGGCAAATTTAAGGCCTAGAAGCTGTCCTTGGAGGATTCCAGAAGGCTAGGTCAAGAAATGAAAGGATTAGCTAAAATGTTCTTATGGGCCCAGGAGTAGAGGGCAGCTGTCTGGGACGAGGCTGGTCTGACAGTCTGGCAAGCCGCACGGAAGGAGGGTGTGAGAACAGAGTCAAGGCCAGGAAGAGCCGCCAGTGGTCACGGAGGTGCTGGAGGTCGGTGTCGACATGCGGAGCAGGCAGTGGCATGTCCCTGGCCCTACTTCCACGGCCTTCCTGGCCAATACTGTGCTGCTGCTTAAAGCATTAACGTTCTCAGGTGCAGCGAGCTGTATGTTGTCCCTCCGGAATTCACGCTGGAACCTCAGAATGCCACCTTATGTGGAGTAAAGGTCTTTGGTGATGTCATTAAGATGAGGATCTCAAAATGGGATCATCTGGATCAGCGTGGACCCTACCTCCAATGACAGCATCCTTATAAGAGAGAGAAGCACCAGACCCCCAGGGAGGGGACAAAGTCACGTGAAGAGGGAGGCAGAGAGCAGAGAGATGAATCGACAAGCCAAGGACTGCCAAGGACTGCCACCAGCAGCTGGAGAGAAGTCTTCCGCAGCCTCCGGAAGGAAGGCAGCCCCTGCCGATGCCTGGGCTTCGGGCTTCCGGTCTCCAGGTCTGTGAAAGAATGGATTTATGGTGACCGGGCCACCATAGGAAACAGGGCACCAGTCCTTGTGAATGACCTAGAAAGATGAGAAAAGAGTGTGTGTTTCACCGAGCACCTCGCCTGTGCTGGAGTCGGAGAACACAGTGCATCGGACGCTCCTGCGGGCAGAACCCAGTCCGGTTTGGGACACACAGGAACGAGACTGCGCGTCATGGCCAGGACAGTGGTGGAGGCACGTGCAGCCTCCTTGGGCGCCAGAGGACTCGCTCTGGAGTCCCAAAGATGGAAAGCGGGTGTTTGTCTGGTGGAGAACAGGCGAGGGCCTGACAAGCACACACAAGAGGAGATGGGGAAGCACGTGACCTGTGTTCAGAGTGGCAGGGCCGGGTGAGGCTGGAGGCTGCTTCTTGGTGGGGGTAGGCGGGGAGATGCAGCGAGAGAAGAAACTGGACAGAGACAGAGAAGACAGAAATGTCTCGAGGCCGTGAGGTGACCGTCTCCCGTGGGTGCTTCGTAATTTTGAACTTATTGTTCACGCCTGTCACGCTTCAGGTAGCATCCGAGGCTTTGTCCACCTCCTGGTGCCTCTTGCCTGGACGCGGCAGCCACCTGCAGTGGTCTCCTGCGCGCAGCCTGGGTGGGCTCGTCTCCAGTCAGGCCTTTCCGAGCAATTGGACCGGGGCTCCCACAGCCTCCAGGCCCGTCCCGACTCCGAGCCGCGGCCTCGGGGCCTCCGGCGGTCTGGGTCCTTCGTCCCTGGTGGTAGGATGGTGTCCTGCACGGCACCCGCCGTTCCTGCCGCAAGCCCGCCCCGCCCGTCATTCCCGCCATGCTTTCCTCTCAGCCCTGGCACAGGTGTCTCCACCTGGAATGTTCTCTGCCCTCCCCATTTTTCAGGGCTCTCTCGTACCATCCAGGGTTCTGAGCGGCACCTCCGTCCACCCCCGGGCCCCTGTCCACCTGCATCCCGCGTCCCGTCCCATCGCCCTGTGGTCGCCCTGATGGCTCCGGCTGGTGCTGTCGGGCTGTCGCTCGCGTTCGCGCGTTTACCGCCCGTCGCGGTC
>NW_006440135.1:1451669-1462741 GCF_000325575.1 Pteropus alecto
CCTGGGGAGAAGAGTCCCCAGTCCGTGCAGGGAGCTTGCGCCATCCTGTGTGTCCGAGCCCCGGCCCTCTCTCTGGCCCTGTGTGGGCGCCATACGCGGTTCTCCTCCACCAGCGACGCCTCCCGCCGCAGGCAGAGGTGCTCATGGTGGGGGTGGGGTCCCTGAGCCCCTGATGGGACCCTGGGGAGGGGGAAGGAGACTGTGCCTCGAGAAAATGCTTCCCATCCCCCACGCTTTGCTTCTTACACAGCCCCGAGCACGTGTCCGCCCCACCCGATTCTCGAGATGGACGAGTTCCCTGCTGGGGACGTGGAGCGCTTTATGCTGATCTGAGCCCGTTGGCTCCCAGGGAAGCACCTGCAGCCGGCGCCGGATGGAGGAGCAGGGAAGGAGGCCGCCGGGTTCGGTGCGGAGACCCTCTGGCCCCTGGCTCCCTCTCCCCGCCGACCGGCCGCTCCTCTCCGTCGGGATTCGCGGCGCTGGAGCCCGGGCCCTGGGCGAGCTCTGAGTGAAGAACACGCCCTGCCGGGCCAGAGCGTCACTGTGGAGCAGCGAGCACAGTGGCTCCTTCATTCACACGCAGAGTGGACGGAACGTGTAGACGTGACCGAAGACGCAGGGACACCTGCTGATTAAACCCAGACCCCTGTGGTCTCATAAGCAGAGCGGTATCCGGCCGCACCCGAAGCACCGCACGCACCAGTCAGAACGCCCGCGGGAAATAAGGGCGCTTTCCTTTTAGAAGCAACCCCGTTATGATCACCTTTGTACCTAAGTGCTCATCTGCCTTTTGACAATTTTCTTGGGACAGAACTCTAGAAAGTCCTGTTTCTGGTTACCGCGTCAGCGCTCCAAGGGGCATTTATTTTTTCAAAGCAGAACTTTGGACAACATTATGCCCTAAGTTGCAGAAAGAAACTCTACTTAAGAGAAGGCACGGTTAATGGAAAACATTTGTCTCCCTTCACCACCGGTCACCCATCACACGTGGGTGAGCTAGAGCCTGGTTCATTATGCCTTTGGGAGCTCACAGAAAGCTGCTTGAGCAGGTCAACAAGCCTTCACGTCCTGGGAGAGCTTCGCCCTCCCTGGCCGGGCCGCTTCTTACTTGGGAGAGACATCGATGTCTTCAGCCTCTGGTCAGCAAGTACTTGGAGCCTTCTGGGGCAAGTTCCCTGCCTACCGCAGGGGAAGGGCACACGCGTCCGCAGGTGATGAGAGCTCGGAGGATCACACGTGCCCCATCGCTCCCCGTTTGCCAGTTTTCCCAATAAACCTTACTTTCTGTGGCACCAAGCGGTACTATCGGTATGAGATGACGACACCTTCGGGCGAGTAGGGTGGTAACTTCGTGGAGCTCTCTCAAAGTACAGTGTACCAGGCAAGCACATGGTTGGGTGAGTGCTCCCCATTGGTGCCTGGTCCCCTAGGGGGTCACCTTTTGTGTCGTTAACGGAACAGCTGCTGGCTGTGGAGCATCGAGAAACTCACTGGGGATGAGTACCAGTGGGGACAGTACCAATGGGGACGGTACCAGTGGGGACGGTACCAGTGGGGACGGTACCAGTGGGGACGGTACCAGTGGGTGGCCTTGTGAGAAGAGGACCCACTAAGTGAGCCTGGCACTCAGCGACAACTCACTCATTGACATCATGGAATGCCTTCTTATTGGAGGTCTGCATTAGAGGTTTTATATACACTGTTGCATTTTATTTTTAATAACAAGGATATTAAAAGTAGTATGATGATAATGAGAAGTTTGGAAGTATAAAGATTGAAAAATAGGAAAAACAAAACTTCTGTCACGGATAACGTGATTACGGGGTACATAAATAGATGGTTGGAATTTATAAGAAAGACAGCCGGGTTGTTAAATTAATGTATACAAATTAAAAATGCTACTATATATAAACAACGCACGGTTAGGAAATTAAATTCGAAAAGATATTTTAAGTAGCATCAAAAATCAACCATCTAAGAATAAATAACACAAAAACATATGTAAAACTCTATGCAGAACGCTATTAACGAGAGGAATTTAAAACTTAAGTGGAAATGCAGACCATATTTATAGGTGCAAAGATTCCATATTACATAGATCTCAGCTCTCCCAAACTGACCTGTATGTCCAAGGCAATCGCCGTCAAAATGCCAATGGCCATGTGTGTGTGTGTGCGTGTGTGTGTGTGTAACTTGAAAAGCTGATTCTAAAATTAATATGCAATGCTATGCCAAGACACTCTTGAAAAAGAAGAAGGTGCGATCACTCTTTTCTTCTGAATACTAAACTTTATGAAGCTGTGAGGAGTTTGCGACTTCTTAATCCACTTCTTAACCTGGATGGCGGTTACATTGGTGTTTAGTTTGTGATATTTTACTAACGTTTTGTTTTTCTTTTGTACACTCTCTTTAGGTATAACACACCATCAAAAGGGATTTTTAAAAGAGATGACATCAGATCCAAGAGTGACCACATTCCTCCTTGAAAGCAATACATGTTCTTTGGCTCTTAAAAATCGACCTCGTTTGTCACATGAGTAAACGGTAAGTTGATGGACAACCAAAAAGCAGTGGAATGCCACATTTCCCCATTTCCGCTGAGACAAGGCGTGCTGCCCAGTGAGCAAGCTACCTTCCTGGCTTGGGCTCATGGAACTGAGCTGAGAATGGACAGGATGAAATGACAGCATCTTCCCTCCCCTCCTCCCGACTCACCCTGGGCGCTAGTGAGCAGGGCTGGTCTAGTGCACGGCTCTGGGAGCTGGTGTGGGAGTGAGAGTGTGGGTCTGGATCCGCCCCGGGGTTAAGGTGTGTTTGACAATGACTGCAAACGTGTAACCAAGAAGCACTACCACGGCAGCTGGCAAGCACCGGGAACACATTACATTAATCACAAACGAACACCTTGATGCTTCTCCTGGGCTTCCTCCCATGGACGTGGATGCACATTTCCACATACGCATGAAACATCATGCCCGCTTTACTTTTGCCTCGGTGGGTGGGGATTTGAAGGTTAGTTTTAATTAAACTTTGAGTTCCTCTAGGGGGTGGTTTTAACTAACACAAAAGAAAGCAAGAACAGTCCATGTAATTGGGATAATGCTAGTGAACAGTAATGAAAGAAATTCAAGCTTATGTGCATAATAATTCTATAAAAAAGGGTTTTCTATAAATGCAGGGCAGTATTATACTGGAAGTAGAACTTTCCTCTCAATTTTCTTGACTTAAATCTTTAAATTGTATTTAAAGACATTATTGATGGTGACATGCTTTAACGTAGTAATTTTTTCTTCTAAAATAACCTATTATACATACTGAGTTTTAAACTGGGGAAGTATTCTTCAGATAATAACTCCTTTATGTATTTTGAGCCTCTATCTTTGTAATAAAATGTAAACTACTTAATCCCCTAAGCTGCACAGTCTTTCTGTAATATCCACGGGGAATCACAGGTATTCAATTAGCTACAAGAGGGCTTTGAAAGTGTTCTCCAAATGCCATAAAAAGATACTGAGAAGTCAAGAAAGATATTGAGAATTACAAGAAAAAAAAATTAATAATACCAGGTAGTCTAAGATTGAAGTACGGTTTGTTTATATTATGTTTTCCACTTACTTGGAATTTTCTGAGTGGAAGGAAGTAAATACCTGATTTCAGGGCTACAATCCAAAGCTGGTTGTTCACGGCCGAGCTCGCTCGTGGCACTCGGAGAATTTAAATTCATCTCATCTGTTTCTTTGGTGGAGGCCGGACTGACTACCTCTGCTGGGATGCTGGTCTATAACTTTCAGTGACACGCGGTCTATAAACCGAATATATATATATTCTCTGAATGTAATAGGATTGTGGGAATTATGAGGTAAACACTCATTTGAGCCTGGTTATTGGTGTCCATTTGGGATCATCAAGAAAATAAGCCGGGTCCATTAGAAAATAAGCTGTCCATCATGCTGGTTTAAGAAGGATAATTGATGTGTGGTGCTTTGTCCCACTAGAACTATGAGAAATAATTTTTTTATATTTATGTCTTAAATTTCTTCACTGTATTTACCTGCTAACAATAAATTCAAAAGTTAGAGGGTGGGAAACCCACCCAAAGCTGGTAAATTTTTTTAAAACAATTAAAGTATAGTTGACTTACAACAGTCTATTAGTTTCAAGTGTTTGACTATTGTATACATTATGATTTGACCACTACGGTAAGTCCAGTGGTCATCTGTCACCATACAAAGTTATGGCATTATTTATTTTATAACTGGAAGTTTGGACCTCTTATTCTCCTTCATCTTTTTTTACCCATTCCTGCACCCCTTCCCTGTCAGCTACCAGTTCGTTCTCTGAATCTATAAGTCTGTTTCTGTTTCTGTGGTTTTTTTTTTTTAGATTCCACATGTAAGTAAAATCATACAGTATTTGTGTTTCTCTCTGACTTATTTCACTTAATATAATACCATTTAGGATCATCCATGTTGTTACAAATGGCAAGATTTCATTTTTTATTTTTCTGAGTAATATGTATATGTACGTGTGTGTGTGTGTATGTGTATATATATATGTATATGTGTATATATGTGTGTGTATGTGTATGTATGTATATATATGTGTGTATATATATGTATGTATGTATATATATCTCACATGTTCTTTATCCATGGTCACCTAGCTAGCTTCCATAGTTTGGCTGTTGTATATAATGCTACCATAGACATGGGGTGCCTATATCTTTCCGAATTAGAGTTTTCATTTTCTTTGGGTAAATACTCAGAATTGGAATTGCTGGCTCATATGGTACTTCTGTTTTTATTTTTTTAAAGAAATCTCCACCTGTTTTCCACAGTGGCTGTACCAATTTACAATCTCACCAACAGGGCATGAGAGTTCCTTTTTCTACACATCCTCACCAACACTTGTTGTTTGTTGATTTATTGATGACAGCCGTTCTGACATGTGTGAGGTGACATCTCACGGTGGTTTTGATTTGCATTTCCCTGATGGTTACTGATGTTGAGCACATTTTCATATGTCTACTGGCCATCTGTGTGTCCTCTTTGGAAGAAATGTCTATGAGGGTCTCTGCCCATTTTTAATTAGATCGTTTGATTTCTTGATGTTGAGTTGTATGAGTTCTTTATACATTTTAGATATTAACCCCTTATTGAATATATTATTTGCAAGTTTCTTCTTCTATTCAGCAGGTTGTCTTTTCATTTTGTTGGTGGTTTCTTCTGCTGTGCAAAAGCTTTTTATTTTGATGCTAGTTCCACTTGTTCTGTTTTGCTTTTATTGCTGGTTCTCAGGGAGACACATGCCCCCCGAAAGCTGCTAAGAGTAATGTCAGAGAGTTTTCTGCCTATGTTTTCTAGAAGTTTTATAGTTTCAGGTCTTACATTTAAGCTGATGGATTTTTAAGAACAAGGGAGATCGGGAAGATCCAGGATCCCCTCTGGGAGGTTCAGCACCATGGCCAGTTCTGGGATGGGCCTCGGTGTGTGTTCCCCAGCTCTCCCAGCCTCTACCGGAAGTGGAGAAAAGAGAGTTTAGAGGTCATTTAGTAAAGGATGCTGGCGGATGACTGTGACATACGCCCGTATTTTCTGTTCAGGATTATCAGAAAAGAGCTCCAAATCCGACCGGGTCTCAGGAAGGGCAGGTCCAGGTTACGAGTTCACTCACACGCCTTACCTCACTCTTGGCAGTACTTCTGATCACAAGCTGCGGGAAAGCGAGGGGCTATTTATGGACATCTGCTTCGAGGACAAAGCAGGGTCTCAGATATTGAATTTGCTTCATTCATTGCGTGTCCCCAGTGTTGCTAAGCGTTTGCTGAGTGAGTGATGGAGTGAGGAACCCGGTCCCCGGTGTTGCTAAGCGTTTGCTGAGTGAGTGATGGAGTGAGTTGTCTAGAGGGCCTCCTCTTTTTTCTCTTACCCTCTGTTCACTTAACACTTTTTTTTCTCTTGAAGTGTAACACACATACGGAAAAGCACACACGCATAAATGTGAAGTTTAATAAATTGCACAGTGACACATACCGATGAAACACCAAGTAACCACTCACCAAATTAAGACGGAGAATTGTCTTAACCCACTCAGAGTGCTGTGATGGAGAACCAAGGAATGGGTTGCTTAAAACACAGATTCGTTTCTCTCCGTGCCAGGGGCTGGAAGTCGAGTGCCAGCCTGGTGAGGAGAGGGTCCTCCTCTGGGTGGCAGATTGCTCTGTGTCCCCACATAGTGGAAGGGATGAGGGAGCTCTCTGGAGCCTCTGTTATAAGGGCCCTCATCTCATTCCCGAGGGCTCTACCCTTATGACCTAATCACCTCCCAGAGGCCCCAACTCTTAATACTATTATCTTGGACATTAGGCTTTCAACATGTGAATCTGGGGAGACACAAATATGCAGACGATAGCAAGAACGTTCGCAGCACTCCGGAAGCCTCCCTCTGCCCCCTCCTAATCACTGCCCCGTCTTCTCCCCTTAAAACCCACTGGCATCCAAACTGGCATGGTGACCTCCTCCCGGCTTCTCTTCACAACTGTACCTGGGAGGCACTATCCATGAACCCAAGAGCTGGTTTTTACAAATGGAATTAACCAGTACGTCTGCTTTTATGTCTGGTTTCTTTGATCACCTTAGCACGTGATGTTCATTTGCATTGTTGTGTGTTGTCGTAGTTCTTGAATTGTCTCGGCAGCTTAGTGTTCTGTTGTATAAACGCCCAATACTTTATTGAGTATTCTACTATCAATGGACATCTGTGCTGCAGACGTGCTTACAAAGAACCCTCCCTGAGCATCACTGTCCCCTGTACAAATGGTTCCGTAGGGAGGTACACTCAGGCAGTGCTGCCCCTGGACCCAGGCAGGAGGGCCCTGCCCTGGGCTGTGCATAGGAATGATAGAAAAAGGAGCTCTCATACGCGGCTGGTGGGAATGACTACTCTGGAACACAGTGTGGAGGTTCTTCAGAAAACTAAGAACTGATCTACCATACGATCCAGCAATCCCTTTTCTGGGTATTTACCCCCCAAACCTGAAAATATTTATGCAGAAAGATATATGCACCGCGATGTTCAGAGAAGCATTATTCATGGAAGCAACTGAAGTGTCCTACAATAGACGATTGGATAAAGAAGCTGTGGCACATACATGATAAAATATTACCCAAACATAAGAAAAGATGAAAAACTGCCATTTGCAACAACATGGATAGATCTTGAGATAATCATTCTAAACAAAGTAAGTCAGACAGAAAAGTTGAAAAACACATGACGTCACTCATCCGTGGGACATAAAACTGAAAGCAACAAACAGTCATGATAAACAGACACTCATGGACACGGACTGTGGATTAGCAGTTACCGGAGGCGGGAAGGAGGCCGTAGACACGGGTAAAAGGGGTCAAATATTGGTGATGGAAGAAAACATAACTTTGGGAGGTGAACACACAGTGCAATATATATATGACATATCGTTGAGTTGTACACCTGAAACACTTTGATTTTATTAGTCAATGTCACCTCAATAATTTTTAATTAAAAAATTAAGAAAAGGAACAACACCGACAAGCACATTTATTTGGGGACACAGGGACATGTCTCCCGCTCAGCACCTGTCCCTGGGCCCCGGGCACAGCATGGCCCCGAGCCCTTGACCTCTCGCCTTGTGGCCAGCACCGTGCATGCCCCAGGACGAACTCTTCCACACCTGCCGCGTGTTCTCAAGGCGAAGGAGACGGCTCTGAATGCTGGGAGGGGTGCAAGTCACCCCAGGCTTCACCGCGAAGGAGCCGCTAGGGGCGGAGGCACTGGAAGGTCCAGATCCGCTGGGCCGTGTTGCGGGGACCACGGTGATTCTTTGCACTGTTCTCTGACCGGTCTCGCGTGAGAACGCTTTCCTTCTGTAAAAATATTTAATGGTTTTAAAAAATTACACAATTACAGTTTTATACATAACTGATTTAAAAATTTTGAGTTTATTAATTATAATTTGTGTCTGACTTAATTTTAAAAGGTTTATTTTAGAAGAAAAGTAACTTTTTAAAGAAAATCTTAAAAAGTATTTTTAAATCGTCGATTTTAAATGTCATTTTAATTTATATATTTATAGACGTCTATATTTCATGTACATAATTTATATTTTTGATGGAAATATATTTAAATTTATGCATTTCAAATATGTTTCATTGTATATTCTAATCTGAAATATATATTATAAACTAAAGGATTATTTTTGAGCATGGAGAATAAACGTTAAGTTAATTTTTTTGGCAGAAATAGAAATTTTGGAAATAGAAAAATAGAAAATTATAAAAATTTATTTTCATAAGTGAAAAGCTGAAAAGAAAATAGGAAAATCTTCAAAGAAGGAGCTCTGTTTAAATTTCAAAATAATCTGGAAACAATGAAATTGAACAGACTTCTGTCAAATGTGCACGACATGAGCTTTGCAAACAGGATATTATAAATTGTATAATTAGACAGATTTAATTACTGAAAAAATAATGATGATGAGCAAGAAAATTATTCTCACCAAATGTAAAATGTGAACGGGTCAGATAAAATCTCTTCATATTCATTACTAAAAGAAGATTGATTTTTTGATCAAACAATAAGATTGAAAAGAGTAATTCTTATCAAATCCATAACAAGAAGTGAGAGACACAGCTCCAGCCGGCTAGAAGATGAACAAAATGATATTCATGAAATTGGTAAATTGGGCAAGAAAGATGAAACCTCATCAGATCGTTTTGATAACGTGTGAATATTTCTAGCAGACACACTCTGTGATTCAAATTGATGATTCTGATTTTCTCTGTTGGTAAGCCTGACAGAAAATTTAGTATTTCATATTAAAATTATTTCAAGTGGAAAAAGAGTATAGAAAGCAATTTTTATATTTTAAGTGTAAAGACAATGTATTTTGTAACTATTTTCGTATTTTATAGTGTAGTTTTGGCTAAGATGATTTCTGTGGTTGGAAACATTCAAGTTGTTCATCGTAAGCACGTAAAACATACTTGAACATAAAAATCACACGTGTGCAATTAATGCCATGAAAAAAAGTCTGAATAAACAGCAAACAATCAGCAGCGTTTAGGAAAGACATGTGAACATCGAATTACCGTGAGGTAACATTTTCAAAAAGTAATATTATGTGTCTAATATTTAGAAAGCATGATCATATGTTTTTTTTTGTGATGTCACTAGTACAACATTTAGAGGAAACAATAGAATTTTCCTAGTTTTGTAGAAATGATTTTAAAATTAGGTGATAGAATGACTGAACTTCAAATACACACAGAAACATTAAAGCATATGAACATTATCAGAGATGGACTATTCAGATGAAATCTATATTTTAATGAATACTAAAGAAAGTATACTAAATATTTTAAGAAGTAAATATTACCCATTTCAACTAGATTGTGCCTCGGGCAAATGTTCCGTCCAAGGACTAACGTTTATGGTTTGTAGTGTTAATCACAAGAAGAGAGAACACGGGGAAATTAAAATTAGCGGCTATGTCATTGGTTTTAAATTTATCGTAAAATGTGTAGGTTTTGACTTAAAGAAAAGGTGAGGAGAACAACTTTCAGGTTTTGGCATTCATTTAAAAGGTAGTTTAGTGCCTATGGTACAGGCAGTACTCATGTCGTTAGAGAAGAGTTCGCAAGCCGGTATTTTGGCTAAAAATCTGTTTGTTACTAAGAGCCACGACTCATTTATACCCACAGTGGTAACATTTTTGGAGCAATGAATGCAATAATTACATATGCTATTTTCTGGATCTTCCCCAAAATAGCATTGCTTATCAAATTTGACCTTTAAATCAAATTAAGTGTTAGAGAAATTAGATTTAATTTAGACAAGCGAAAAAGTTTACTGGAAGAGTGAAGTAAAACAGCAGATGATTCTCAAATCAAATGTTAATACGCTCGGTCATCAGCGCCCAATAAATTAATGTCGAATCTATGCTATACACAGTTGTTGGGTACAAACTATTGGATGCTAATGATCTGAAGCAAAAAGCTTACAAAGAAACTAAATCTAAATTTAGATATTTTGCTTTTAGGATTCAAGTAGTTTTGAAAATATTACTTTAGAGAGAAGTGGGTTCTGCTCATGTGAGACCTGGAAGACGACATGTCAGTAGAATTCGAAAACTGGATCCAGGAAATGAAAATGCTCCCATGACGATGAAGAAGTCTGCATCGATGACTGCGAAACTCCTGTCCATTGTGAATCTTGATACGATCTCGTCTGAAAAAGGATTTGAGCAGATGCAGCAGCACTCTGTCAGTCTGGGTTGTCTTTATGATGTCCCAGAATTGACCAAGTTCAAGGAAGATTTCAAGAAATTCAGTTAATAATGAAATAAATTAAGCCAATGACGAATTAAGGAATTCATTGATTATGTCATTTTACAACTTTTTTTACATAAACTTTTAATTATAAAGTCTTTTTATTTTATTTTATATTTTATTTTATTTTACTTTTTTTATTTTTAAAGACTACAGCACCTGGTCTTCCTAGGTGGTCTCTCATCCAAGTACTAACCAGGCCCGACCCCGCTTAGCTTCCGAGATCAGACGAGATCGGGCGTGTTAAGGGTGACATGGCTGTAGACTGTAAAGTATTTTTAGAGTTACAGGAGACTTGTGAAGATAATACAGAGAACTTCCATATACCCTAGACTCAGCTTTCCCTATTATTAACATCTTACATTAATATGGTATATTTATCATAGTTAATGAACCGGTCTTGATATATTATTATTAACTAGAGGCCATACTTCCCTCAAATTGTCTAAGTTTTTGCCTAAGGCCTTTCTTTCTGTTCTAGGGACCATCTAGGATACCACATTACATCTACTCCCCACGCTTCCTTAGGCTCTGCTGTTTCTTCAGACTTCCCTTGTTTTTGATGACCTTGACAGTTCTGAGGGATGTTCTGGTATTCTGTTGCATGTCCTTCATTTGGGATTTGTCTGATGGTTTTCTCATGATCATTCTGGGGCTATAAGTTTTGGGGAGAAAGAGGGCATACATACCGTATCAGGGGTCCACAAG
>NW_006440135.1:1462795-1492129 GCF_000325575.1 Pteropus alecto
TCAGCTCTGTTGCGCGGTCTCCCGTCCCTTTTTGTACTGCGCTCCTTGGAAGGCAGATGCCACATATGGCTGTTCACGAGCGTCGCCCACCTCACCTACCTGCTTCTTACCTGCAGTCTCCTACTGCTCTAGGTGAGTCTCCCGTGCCTTCGAAAGTTTTTTTTCCCCATGGAGTTTGCAGCTTTCATCGTTTTGAATAGCATAAACGGATACAGACTTCTCTATGATTTCTGAATCAAGAAATATCTTTCTTTACGATTCAGCCTGCTTCGTCGTCCAGGGATTCGCGTGTCTGTAGGTGACGACCTCCATCGATGCGATAAAGTTCCGAGCCGCGGTCCTTTCAAATGTCGTGTTTTCCTCCACCTCCCGTTGTTCCAAACACGTCTGCGCCAGACCTGGTCACTGTGGTGTCCCAGCCCTGGGAACCAGGGGACCACAGGACACAGGGCGGTCTACACGCTGGAACGTGCTGAGCGAATTCGAACTCGCGCAGTGGTGGTCTAGCCGTGTTCATGTTGCGAACGACAAATTAGTTTCAGTGAAATAACATAACTCGTAGTATTACATTCAACAAAACTATGTAACTGATAAATCAAAGTTAAAAATGACAATTTAGTTTTTCGACCTATCTCGGTGTTATAGTTGTGTACAAATTATAAGCATAAAGTTTTCTTATTTAGCTTTATTCATCTTTGTACTTGTTTAAGTATCATTAAGTTAAAAATTATATTAACACTAGGAGTCTATGTTTTAATTTGATATGGTTCACATATTAACAAGCTTATTATACAGCTTTATGCCATAAAAGCCTTAGAATATATAACTGAGAATGTTTTCTGCTACATGTTTTAAATTGTGAGCTGTATTTTTATACCTCTGTGCCAACCTGAGTTAAATAGAACTTAAAAAATGGTTAACTATCAAATAAAACAAAGGAGGTAAGAGAATTTAAGGAATAATTCTAATTAAAGTTCATTTATAATTATAGTGGAAAAACTAAGTTTTTGGAGATTCCGGACGGTTACGCCTTATTCAAGGTTGCAAGGATATGAACTGAGCTATGTCTTTAACTCTGCTGGGCAGGGTTTGGGAGAGCTAGGGAAGCCATGTTCTTAGCAGCTCCTTGGAGGTGGCCTGTCTCCTGCTGGGTTCCCTGGCAGCCAACGGGAGAAGGGAAAGCGGCAGAGAGCCTGTGATGAGGGGTGCCGAGGGTGCCGATGCTGGGACAGCACGTGGCAGGTGCGATGGCTAACGTCGAAGTCTGCGTGATGCAGAAAGAATAGGTTTTTTATTCTCTCCCCCTTCCTCTCCTCCCTCCGCTTTCTTCTGAGGCTGCTTCCTATTTTTAAGATTTTCTACTCCCCAGTCTGGTAGGGAAAAAGATGTACTGGCAAAGTCCCTTCCTAACACCTGCCGCCCCTTCCCCTCACTCGCTCCATCCTTTGCCCAACCCAGACACATCAGTGCAAAACCTGAGAAGTGCTCAGGGCCAACTGCTTTTCAGAGCAAAGACGCAGAAAGCGTAAGCCAGTAGCCCACAGTGGAGACGGCTGCACGCTTACAGCAGATCCGGGCTACTTAGTCCGCTGGATCTTAGGTGTGAAGAAGGTGAGACCAGCCTGCATGTCTCCTGGTCCCATTTACCCTCTGTGATTTTTCCACGGGTTCACTTTGGCTTCTGGGGCTGAGGACCTCTGTTTCCTCTCCCTGGCCCCTTCTCCCTTGTAGCCGATGGAAGGGGAGGTGAAAGCCAATCTTCTTTGTGGTCCCAGGGCAGGAATACCAAAGCTGTATTGACAATGGAAGAAGGAGCTGCATCAAAGAGGTCTTTCTGAGGGGTAACTGCTGGCCTGGGTGACCGGGATCGGGAGAAGGGCTGGGGGCGTATAAGCAGAGGTAAGAGAACGGATTTCACAGTTTCGGGCTAGTCAACCGGGTGGATTAATCATTGAATAAATAGGCTTCGAACATGTCTCAAAAATGGATCGACCCCGCCACGATGTTGTGACTGTGTCTGTGTGTCGCAGTGCGCGCCTGGGAGGGGAGGGAAAGGACCCCTCGCGGGAGGTCACCGGGAGATATCTCGGGGACAGGAAGGTGCCAGGCTTCTCCTTGACGGAGAAGCAGAGGAGACAGCCGGGCGTCGGTGACCTCTCAGCCCCGCCCCCGAGGCGGGGAAGGAGATGGAAGAGAACAGCAAGGCTTGCTCGTAAATCTCATTGCAGTGCTTTGCTGTGAAAAGAAACTCAATAAAGTCATCGTTTTACAGAAACAGGAGGCTGCTCTTCTGCAAAATAAATGCTATTTTCTTCCTTCCTTTTTTTTTTCCCCCTGCACTAACAGGAAAAAAGAATGAAGTCGGAGTCTAGCTCCAAAAGCTGCTGTTATATATTCGGTCGCTCTCATCCCTGTGATCAAATATTGAAGGTGAGCTGGGGGAGACGGGTTCCGGGGTGGGGCGCAGGCTTCAGTGGGAGCCCGTGAATGAGACATTAAGTACCACACGTCAAGAGTGGAGTTTGAGATCCTAGGCCTACTGAGGCACTGCTGTCTGAAGTCTGTTTTGAAATTGGGAGAAATCGATATGAAAAAGTGTACATCAGGAAGGACTGTGAAAAACATGCCTCTAGTGACTTAAAAAGGCAAGACGCAAAGTGCTCGCTTTGGTTAATTTGAGGTCTGGGGGGCGCGCCGATGCCACGGAAGAGAGAGGAGGCTCTGAAGGAGAAGACAGACGCTTTTTCTTTCATCGGCCCGAGCACGGCGAGTCTCGTGAGTTCGTCGTCGCGGTGAGCAGCGTGGGTCCAGGACCTGCGATCGTTGGGTTCACGGGAGCAGGAAAGCCCATTTTTGAAAAATGTGAAGTTTAGAAAGAATGCGGCGTTATTACCTTTAAGTCCGTGGGCTAACGGAAGCTGGCCGCTGACAGCGCCGGCCGCTACGAAAGGACTCGATTTCAGGAGGAATCCTTCTCGTTCCTGTGCGAATTTCGGAGCCCTGTTTGCATTCGTGGTTAGTTCACATGCATCTAAAAGCGATTCATTTTCTTGAGCGGGAAAGCCTTCTTCTTCATCGCCGTACATTTTAGCTTAGATCCTGCTTTTTCTCAAAAGTCATGCGAAGCGGTGCTTTGCGAATGGCTTGTCGGCAGGTCTGGTGGCTTGGGTGGTGAGAACGGTGATGGATGGGCACTGCCTCCAGGTGGCACATCGCCGCCACCCCCTGACCCCCGCTAAGGCTCTGTCTGCAAACGCTGATGAACCTGGCAGGTTTTCCCAGCACTGGGGGACCCTCCTTTCTGATCCCTCCCACGCACAGTTGGCGCTGATGAAGGACTGCGAAGGGAAATACGCACATGCCTGTCCTCAGGCACCAGAGTCCAGCTGGTCATGGGGGGCCTGGACCATCACATCAGAGCTGAAACTGGGCAGATCCCTGGGGCTCCACTGCCTCCTAAGGACAGGGTCAGCCTGGCAGGACAGACGCTGGGGGTTTGAGAAGAAAAGACTGGGAAAATCAGCGTAAAGTACGCAAAGAATGCCAAGCAAGCATCAGTGGCACCCGGTTATTTTGACGTCTTCACCCCATGACGGCATATCCAGGGCAGTTATGAAATTAAGACCTCGAGAGGGGGCACATTACAGGTGAGATACTCAAGGTGAGCTGGGACGTGTAAGGGGAGATTAGGGATGGATCAGATTGGCTCTGATAGGGACCATCCCTGAGAAGGATTACCTGTTAGGGACACGTAGGCAATATCGTGTTTAGTGGCAGATGCCTTTGGCAGATCCATAAATTCCTGATTTCAATCTGGAATAGTTCACAAGACAGAATCTAGAGAGATGGGCTAGAAAAACAAATGTCGCAGGCTGGGGAGCTAAAAACAGATAAAAGGGAACAGGGCATTGAATTCCAGCAAACCATGCTGACCTTCTGCTTAGTGGGGAAGGCGAGAAATAGCTTAAGAGCTGGTCGAACTGTTAGAGACTCAGCTGAGCTTTCCTGAAAATAGTGGCAGAAGACAAGAGGGAAATAAAGCACCAGAGGTATGTCTCACTATTTCAGAAAGAAAACCGACGTCATGAAAGAAATGGTAAATAAAGCCTAGAACGCAAGAGAGCTGACGAAGCTCCCTCATCACACGCCCTTAGTAACACAACAAACATTTAATATCATGGATGTTTAACCATTTGTTTCTTCCCAACCGTGGCTAACGGGTCTCTGTACATACAAACTCTGTGTGTGGGTCCCATAATGATGCGTGAGCCTTTGTGCAACAAATATATGTCTGTCCTAGAATGGATATGACTCCGACCTTGGCCCTTCGGAGGTGGGAGAAGCTGACCACTTCCATTTATTGGTATTGCTCAATGATAGCATGGCGTTGGGGACCGATGACCCTCTATACTGTGATTTTCATCACGGTCAGAACTGGTTTTCCCCTTACGTGATTGGCTAATGTTATTGAAATCAAAGATTTAACTTTTTTCTCCACGTCTGTTTTATAAAGAATGCAAAAAATATCTAAAAAAATTGCCTAAGGTGTCACCGCCTTAGGGACGTCTGCTGGGGAGTCTGGAAGAGCCCATTGCCAACCTCCAGTGTCTACCTCTGTTTGGGGACCACGAGCGCCAGGACAGATCTCTGTCCCAGCCCAGCACTATTATTAGGAAGCAAATGGAACAATGGTGCAAAGTGATTTTTCTCCAAAAAGAGTGTCTTCGTGTGCCGGATCCTGCACTGTGTGGGAAGCTGTGTTGTGTCGCCTTTATGAGGTCGTTCCTGGACTGACAACATGTTGGGGATGTTGCAAGAAATGAAGGCTCCGCCTGGGTCTCATGCAGGGCGGTCGGTCCCCTAGCGCTCTGAGGTTCGAGGTCTGAGCACGTCCACTCCCGTGTCTGCTGCTCCTTTGCAGGTTGCTTCTCCAGGAAGCAGACTCTGAGATGGAGTTTAAGGTGCAGGACATTTGTTAAGGAGGTCCCTTGGGGTCATCCGCTGCAGAAAGGAGGACAGATAAACGGGACTGGACAGACAGAGAAGTGAAAAATGATGTCGCAGTCATCTCTATGAGAGCTCTGGGGCCAAAATGGCCCATTGGATTTGTCCCGAATGAGATGAAGCGGCTGGTCCTTTATACCCCTGTTTCCACCAGGCATTGGACGTGAGCCACCCCGGGGGAGGCGTGACCTTGAGTGAGGAGATTTTGAAAAGCTGGAGCCATCCCTGAGTAAGCAGAGGAAGACTGTGTCGGCAGCTGGGACAAGCCCCTTCTGCGGAGGGCATCTAAGTAGTGTGTCATTATGCTCACCTCGCCAAACACCCTCCACACCACGCGCTCGGCTCGCTGTGCTTGTCCACCAGCCTGGGGAAGAAGGTGTGTCGGTCAGCTTAGATCACATGATGCAGCGGTAACAAAGGATCCCCAAGTCTCGGGGCTTTGCCGTGAGGGGTCTCTCTTGCTCATGCTGAGTATCTAACGTGGGCACCTCTGCCTCTGGCCTGCATTTTCCTTACTCTGGACTCCAGCTGACATAAGCCCCGACCTTGAGCATTGCTGGGCTCCAGGCAGAGACGAAAGAGAGACCACAGAGCCTGTCATAAGACCATGGCCAAAGTGAGTCATATGCTCACGTCAGCCATCTGTGGGACCAGAAGTATAACCCTCTCACAGGCTGGGTGCAGGAGCGGGGGACAGTGGATGTTTTGATGATAATACAGTCTACAGCAAAAGCGCATCAGGAAGTTGGGGTGATCAGAGCTCATCAGGGAGGTGGGGTGTGGGGGATGGGCACGCTTGTCACGGAACTAGAAATTCTCAGACAGGACACAGCTTCCAAAGGAGCCATAAAATTTTGCGATGGAGCCAGAATATTTTTTTGGTTTAAACACCATCCTCGCTCCGAACATGAAGGGCTAACCACAGCTCCTTCAGCCAGTGGGCACATGGCCAGAAGCAGAAGCGGAGTTCAGCAGAGGGGGCGTTGTCTTGCTGGGGACCCCTCACCCTCTCTGCTCCCCAGACTGCTCACTGCTCCCCTCCTCGGGCCCTTTACATTCGCTCTTCCTTCTCTTCCCAGACCTGCCCTCAGAAGGAGCTCCTGGCAAGCCCTGGCTTCTCCGACCGTGACCCCTGGCAAGAAACATCTTTTCTCCCATGATCACAAAAACAGAAACGCAATCTTTACATCATGGTACTGGGCCTTACTACCACAATTTGTGACCAATTAACTTGATTGATTTCACAAACTGCTGATAGGTTTGTGTAATTTTGCCAGGCTGCTGTAGAAGATTTCCACCAACTAGGTGCTTAAAACAGCAGAAGTTTATTCTCTCACAGTTTTCGAGGCTGGAAGCCCTGAACCAAGGCGTCGTCAGGGCCGTGATCTCTTTGGAGGCTCAGGGGAGAATTCGCTTCTGGTGGGTTCCAGCCGTCCTTGGGCTGAAGACACATTGCTCCAGCCTCTGCCTCTGTCATCACGTGGCCTTCTCTGAGCCTCTGTTCCTCTTATAAGGTCACAGTCATGTTGGATTAGACTTGCCCTAATGGTTTCATGTTCTCCTGATCACCTCTGCCAAGACCCCATTTCCTAATAAGGTCACATTCATAGATGCCAACAGTTAGCATTTTTTTTTTGGCGGGGAGTGGGGGGGACATAATTAAACTCAGTACATGGTCACAATTGGAAATTTGAAAGAAACAGTTCATTAAGGTAAACGTTTCTGATAAATCAAAGTTAGACGGCCACTCTTAAAAGTGATTATCTTTTAAAAGAGTCGATGGCCCCGTGGACAGGTGCAGCCCCTTCATGACATGTGTGCGGCTTCCGCCGGACAGCGGTCCCCCCTTGCTCATGAAGAGTAACAGTGCCAGGTTGGTCCCTTCTGGTGCCCCTATAAGGGGATTGGAGATAGTTAAGGGTAAGACAGTCTTGGAGTCATTTCAGTAACCTTAAACATCCCAAGCCAGAAACCCAAGAGTAAGCGTCTCGGAAGCCCCGTCCTTGAAATCTCTCTCTCTCTCACAGCAGAAGCATCCAGACTCCTTTAGTTTCAAAGGAGCAATTTGTTGTCAGGCTTGTTTCCCTCTGCTTAGCACCTCAAGGCACACTCAGAGAGACTAAGGTAAAGCTGGAAAGTCTTCTCACATTCCAAATAAAACGTATCAATACGATTTCGAGGGAGGTCAAAAAGGCTCCCTAACTGTTTACGCACGGAGCCGGCCCCACGCACACACAGTGTGGAGTCCTCGGTGTCCGCCAGCTCCCAGGGAACGGCTGCCATCGACTTCCTGCTCTCTCCACCCGAGTGAGTGACATTTACAACCTTCAGATTCGGGATGAAAGAGGGACCCTGCCCGCCTCCCAGGGGGACGAGAAGCTCCGTGGAAATGCCACTCAGAAGTATTATTACTTCCACCCTCTGAATTCCATTATTTTAGCGTAACCTTCTATTTCTATTCAGAATATTCTCGAACATGAACTCCAGATTGAAAACTGACTCACGTCGCTTCCATGCAGAGGTGCATTTGTAAACTGCTTGTTAGAAAGAATTCGTGCCTGCCAATGAAACAGGATTAATCCCTGTTTGCAACAGACTTTTTTTTTTTTTTTTTTTTTACAGATTAAACATATAATAAAACATACACGACCTTGGCCATTTATACATAACCATAGAATTTATTATGAGTGGTTAGAGTGGCAAGACCCCTTCGAGGTCATTTTATTTGAGATTATTTTATTTATTTGCGGGGTAAAATAATCACGTGCAACCTCATGACTATAATTCCATTCGTTTCGTACAGCCTTTCACATGTGACAGATTTTTTTTTTCTGGTGATGTAGAAGGCATTTCGCGTCGAGCATGAAGGAGGCGACAGATAGATAGGAAACAGCAAATGAGCCCATCAGGGTCTTGGGTTCCCTCGGCAGCAGCCGCTGGAGACTGAGGGTCACCTGGGCCCCCCCACTCTGCCCAGCTTTCGGGTTTTTTTGCACTGTAGCCTGTGTCCGTTCCAGGTCGCCCCAATTAGAATGTTAAAAACCATGCTGACCCTTTACCCCATTGCAGAAATACCCTCGTCCATAGCTCTCTGCTCTGTTTTGCAGAAGGCTGTGTTCTCGCTCGGGCGGTGAGCACACGTGTACCTGAACTAGCCTTAGGCAGGAGAGGCTGTTGGGGGAGGTGGTGTCGCATTGACCGATTAGAGATAAGGCTTAGATTCCAGCTTTGGAATGAACGCTGTCCATTGTCTTTATTATCATTATCATTATTATTTATGGTGACATGTAATGAAATCTAATAAGTTCCAGCTGTACACTTTAACAGTAAGGCATATATATATTTACACTGTATGTTGACCTCCCAGAGTTAGACTTCTTTCTGTCACCCCATATTTGACCCCCTTTAACCTGTCTGCTTCCCCCTCCCCCTCCATTTAGTGTATGCTAATAAATGATAATTTATTATCATTTATGTAGTGTATTATCTTTAGTGTATGCTAATAAATGATAATTTTAAGATAGAGTAAAATAATGACTCTTATAAATACATAAAATATCCATCAGAGTTTTTATTTAACTCTTTATGATGTTGTAACTGGGTCCAAGGAAAATTAAAACAAATGCACACGTATAAACGATCAGGAATGCAGGACTATAGAAATGAATTTTAAAGTAGATGCAAAATTGATCAATACCCGTAGAGTAATAATCAATACACAGACACAGCTTGCTCTTCTACAGGCGAGAAATCACTCGAATTCCGTCGGTGTTCCACAATACCCACAACTGCGTGCTGTAGCTCAGACACGATGAAAGGCAGGCATCGCCTGGCGGGGTGCACTGTGGGGCGACTATGCTTGCTCATGTCAAATTCTTTTACCCTTTTTCGTGACACTATATTTTAAATGTTGCCTCTGGACTCAGATTTAATGTCTCGTATAAAGTTGGCCAATAAAGGTAAAAATGCTTTCTTTTTTTTTTTTCCTATGTCTAACTCATCTGTGGTTAAATAAACTTAGCAACAGAATGATTTTGATTTACACAAATATTTCTGTTGGCTAAAATCATGACTTTTACTTTTTTTGTTTTTCAGTTGGAAGTATTTAAATTTAATTAAAAATACACCTAGGCTAGGCTAGGCTAGTACACCAGCACAGGTTTGCTCTCCGATCCGCACGGGGTGCCCCAATAAAGCCACTAGCGGTGTCTAGTAGGGAAGCCTTTGGATGGAGATCTGTATCCTCCTTTCTGAATGACTGCATGACCTTGAACGATTTCGGGGCTTTCTCTGGATTTCGGCCTCTTCGTCTGTAAAGCAATCATGCTTTTTAACTCACTATTCTATCGGCATGAGATCCAGTAATTTTCTTTAGCCTCTCCACAGTGGGTACTGGATGCTGAGCCCAGTTCTCAGTCAGCACCATCTCAGTCCCTGGCCAGGGCAGGTAGATATCCCGGGGGCCTGGCCCACTGACCGCTCTCTTCCAGGTCCTGCTGACTCTTCATCTCTCCTACCACGTTTTTGCCTTCCCTTTTAGATATAATTTTGAGAAAGACATAAGCTTTCTTATCAAGATATTCCTCTTTAAAAACATTGAGAACAAAATAATTATCTGTGGACACGCTTTTCCCCATTAAGTAAAAAATGTGAAACGTGGCACTAGCTCATAAACAGGAACCGAAACAGCCCGTCGCTATGCCATGCACACCTTCCGCCTCTCCCTTCCAATCGCCTTTGCAGAAGGCAGAGCCAGCGTCTTTAAACGCAAACTCTTTCCAGGCTTTTCCTAGGCACTTCACAACTGGAACTTATTTTAAACCCATAGGATTCAGAAGAGTAAACCGATTTTCCAGGGCTTTAAAAGACTCACCGGGACTCAGCTCACAGAGTCCAGATCAAGCGCTGGACCGGGAATTTGGGGCCTCGGCGTGGAGACGGTGGCTTGTTGATGTACCTGTGGTACCTGCTGCATGTTATGCTCCACAGCTCGATTACCTAAACGAAGATAAAAAAAAAAAAATCGAGGTCCAAAGTTGATTGAAGGCGGAGCCTTTGGCTTGTACCTTGAAGTGTCTTCCCTATGAAGTGTCTGTCCCCAGCTGGGGCAGGAGCGAGGGAGCAGAAGGGAGGGCTCTAGAGCCCTCAGCAGGGTGGATGAATGTGCCATGATTGATAGCTGTGTTGCTCAATCATTTAATTTAAAAAAAAAAGGAAAAAACCTAAATACTTAAAAAAATTGCCGCCTCTCCATTAACATTTGTGATCTAAGGAGCTGACTGATGACCGTCTCTATTACGTTCTGCGGGTCCCACATTGGGTTGTGCAAAGTTTGAGCTTTCCTAAGCTTTCCGAACGTCATGTAATATTGCCAGGAAAGTACAATCTCGACCACTCTCTCCTGCCCCCGAGCTTGGTCATCGATCGGGCGATCACACAAGGCAATGCAATATTTTCCCATTTGGATTTGGAAAAAGGATTTAAGAAGAATAATAAACATGTTTTTAATAAAAGTTGAGCAGCAGGCTGTCTGCTTATGAAAAAAAAACTTGTCAAAGGAAGAGAACATTATCGTGAAGGCATCAACTTGCTTCAAAGGGCTTGTGTTGGCAGCTTTTTTCTATGATGACATCGTCCAGACTGGAATTATACCCCAAATTATTTTTTTCTTTATGTAATTATAAAACTAAATACAAATATTGTAGGTTATTGACCTTTAAAGAATAAATCTGAAATACAGAAGAGTCGTTAAGATGCTCCGTAGTTTGCTTGGTTACACAGGCTGTCTGTGCAACCTTGGGCAAGTTACCTAACACCTCTGAGCCTCCATGGTCTCATCTGAAAGTGACAGAATAATAGTTCCCACCTCATTTGGTTGCTATGAGAACTAAAAAAGTTAACATTAGCGCATTCCAAATGTTCAGTAGGTATTTTTGTTGGTAATCGTCATTTTTTATGGTAGATAATGAGAACAATCTTAGATTAAAAAAAAAAAAACCAAAAAAAAAAAAAAACGCTGGATGATGGTATTGAAGGTTGCAGGACAAACATATCAGTGTTGGTGTTTCCTAGCATAGTGCACAGCTGGTAAGTCAGGCGAACACAAAGTCAGAACCACACTACCATGTTTGCTGGCCTATAAATAGCTACCGACTGCCGCTGGTCCTTCATCTAGAAACACTGCAGCGTTTATCAATGCTGGGCTGAAATGATCTAGTCTGCTCATTTTCTCCAATTGTTTGGAGGTTAGGAAATTCACATCTGGGACTATCGGGGTGAAAACTGGGAACCCATAGAGGCTGACAGTTTCACGCATGGAAAAATTCGGCTCCCAAATAATGCCATTATGAGCACAGGGCTGATCTTCAGCTACTGCTGATGTGAGGACTTCGGTGCATCCAGAATGACTAAATTAATGAAGCAGAAGTTAAAGTATAAATTATTTCTGTACTTTGGTAGTTTCATCAAGTGTGATTTTTAGTGATGATTTATTGATTGATTTTTTATTCATTCATGAATAGTAAACGCTGTTGACAAAAAATTAATTACGAATGATGCACTGATCGTGAAAAATATTTTTGACTCAAGTTGTTTTTCAATTACAGGTACCAGTGAATAGTTTACATTTCCTCGAAGTGAGGGCCTTGCTTTTCATCAAGATTACTTTTTTCTCAATATATTATTCATATTCATTGAAAAGTACCTATTCAGCTCCTAATATACTTTTGTTCCTTGCTGGTGTTGAGAAGCAGAGTTGAGACACCGAGGTGACATCGCTCCCGGCAGCAGGAGCCCAGCCACGCACCTCACAGCGGCCGCGACAACCTGCACCAGGACCCAGCCTCCGACCCCAAGAGACTTGCAGTATGTGGCCGTTCCCCACCGGACACGTCCCGAGGTCTCGTGCAGTAAGCAGGAGATACGCATTGCGTGGTTTTGGAACCAATTCTTGACCAGTGAAGCGACCGACTTGGTACAGGGCACGTGATTATTCGTGGCAGAATCCAGTGCTTTAGTTCAATGCGGCGGGTGCTTGTTGAGGACACATGGTGTCACAGCACCAAGAGACACAGTCGGGCCATCATCATTACCCTCCCCACACACAAATTCAAGTGCCTTTGAACCTCTCTGCTACGGCTCCTTTGCTAGACTGTGAGCCCCTCGCAGGCAAAGACGAGGGCTCAGCCTCTCTGCACCTCCCGTGCTGGTCACCTGCCAGCGCTCAGAGCTTTGTTCTCGCCGCGGACAAGGGCAGCGCTCAGAGAGCATGATACGTCCTTATCATTGCCACCATCACACGAGGTCTCAAACCCAGTCTTTGCCTACGTCACCTCTCCAGGGGAATCCCTTTGGAGGAAGCGAGAATCACCCCGTCATGTGTGGGGGTCACCCTGAGCCCAGTGTCCGTCTTAAAATGATGAGCGACCTCCCCTCTCCTGGGCCTCTTGGTCCTGTTCTTGCTGACTCGAGGCTTTTCCTTTGTTCTTGCCATTTGCCTCCAACCTTCTTCGGGTATGACAGGTACTGTCGCCCACCCCGTCCCCCTCAGTGAAATCGCCACCCAGGAAAGAGTCAGACGTCAGGCTCACGGGGTCACTCCGTCTCGGCTTCCTCTCCCAGGTCTGCTCGCTCTCCTGCAGGAAGGTTCACGGTCATGGTCAGGGAAGGGCGAACTGCAATCGAATCTCGATCATCCAAATCGCCTTCTTTATATTCGGCTTCATCTCCTTTCCATGTTTTTCATTATAAAAGTATTGAAAATTGACAGGAAAAAGATAGAGAAAAAGATGAGACCACCATGGAGACCAGGTTATATCAAGTCTTAATATTTCACTGTATCCACTTCCTTTCTCTAAAGGCATAAAGTGTTACATACAGCTGAGTGTTGCCAGTCTCCCAAACGCCTCCGCCACGTGTCACTCCCAGGCCGATGTTTATATTTTAATACCATACATGTGTCTCCGTAAACAATGAATAATCTCGTTTTGCATGTTCTTAAACTAAAATAACTGGTATCTATTTCGAAGGTCCCTAAGCCCACCCCCGGGGTCGGTGACTCCCCAGGAGGATTCGCGGGACTCGGCGTGTAGTCACGCTCACGGCCGTGACTGACCGCAGCGAAGGCGTCGGAGCGACACCAGCAGAGGACAAAGGCTCGTGGGACACGTCAGCGGGAAGCCAGGCGCCAGCCCCCGAGAGCCCTCGCCCAGGAGGGCCACACGAATGCTCTTCATTCCTCCAGAACCGGCTGTAACGACATGTGTGCGGTGTGTCGTCTCCCTGGGAGCTCAGCAGAGACTCGGGGCCCAAGGCTGTCACTGGGGGCTGGTCACGTAGGCGTCCTCTTCCTGGCATCAGAACTCTGGACTCCCAACAGGAAAGTGCATGCTCAGCGTAAACCACACAGTCTGCACAAGTAGCCTGGTCACACTGAGCCCCTCTGTCATCGAGGGCGCGGCGGACTCTCAGGATGGCAGTGTCAGACCCGTCACGTCAACCGTTTCCTGCACTGTGTGCATATCACACCTTTTTAAATGCAGCATTGTGGCTCTAAGATTCATCTGTCTGACGCGTTTAACTCTGGTTGGTGTACTGAATTTCCGCAGTGTTCCATGATGAGCGTCTAAGTCGTTCCCCATTTTTCACGGTTGCAAACACAACCACAGCAAACGTTCCTTCGACCGTCTTCTCGGATGCACCCGGGTGTCGCCGGCCGCGGGCGTGTGCATATCTTCGCCGCTGCCAGGCCCCGGGAAGGGTCCCAATCGCATCCAGGTGCCAGGCCCACGGCCCTGCGAGTGCTCGCTTCTCGCCCGCTCCCCCGAGGCTCGGCACTACCAGACTAATCTTCACCCAGCCAATCAGGAAGAGGAGAGGATCCCCTTAATCACAGTCCTCTAGCTGTGCGAACGCCTGGGAAGCAAAGATGCTCACGGGGCTCGGAGCTGCCGGAAGCGGCGTATTCGGGCTCGGCGCCAGGCAGAGCGGCAGAGCAGGGTGGCCGCTCCCTGCCCGTGCCCGTGTCTGGCCAGGGCGCCCCTGAATCAGGCCGAAACAGCATCGAAGGAGGTAGCAGGTCATGAGCTACAGCACTGAGTCATCATTCATCAAACACGGCCGGTTTCTGGGTACAAAATAATCGAGTTTCTTTCCTGTGATTCATACATTACTCAGAAATTCCCAGGTCCCTAGGACTCTAATATTAAAGACTCTAAGCGGTCGTTCCCAGCAGCACTTTTTCTTGGCCGAAGAACACCAGGAAAAGGGCCAGTTGGAAGGGCAGATGTTCTGCAGATCTCAGCAAGGATTTCTGGGGCTTTCTTTCTGAGTTTCCTGTGATGGGGGGGTGGGAGCGTGGTGTCCATGCGTGCGTTTTACGGATGTCACTGAGCGTGTTGGTGCTGTGCCTTCCCTGGGGATACTCTGTCCAGTAGATGAGATGGTCCCGGTCTAGGGGGCAAAGGACACCAGTCCTCAAATGTCCTGTCTGGGACAGGGAGAAGGGGAAGATGGTTGTGGTTCGCAAAGACCTTTCCGACTTAGAGGAGCTTTTTTAAGAAAGCAGAATTTAATACAATAATATCAAGGTGTGTCGATGGCTGAATCATGTCACTCCAAAATCCACATGTTGATGTCCTCACCCCAAGCACCTCAGGATGTGAATGTATTTGGAGATGGGGGTCTTTATGGGTGGGATTAAGTTAAAATGAGGTCATCAGGGTGGGTCCTAATCCAGCCTGACTGGTGTCAGAATGAGGATGCAGACAGGTAGCAAGGACAGGTGAGGGAAAGACACAGAAAAAAGATGTTCACCTGTAAGGCAAGGAGAAAACCCTCAGGAGGAGCCAGCCCTGCTGACACCTTCTCCTGGGATTCAGCTTCCGGAATCGTGGCCGAGGTCCCTGGTCTGCGATTCTTCACTCTGGCAGCCCAAAGACACGAGCATAGGGCACGTCACGGAGATGTGAAGGAAATGACAGGCCTTGGGAAAGGCTACGGGGACAGGCGCAGGGTGTGCCCGGCATCCGCTGTAAGGAGACCCCCCCCCCCCGCCGTAACTGAGACCTGAGGATGTGGGGGAGGGGAGGCACGGCCAGAGCACCCAAGGTCTGGCCTGGATCTTTTCTCCTTTTTTTTCCCAGAGGATGGAAGGGAGCTGAGTAGGGGAATGGCAGATTCAAGGTCGATCCCACTTAGCTCCTTGGACCGATGGCTTCTGAATCAAAGTGCTGGCTAAAAATCAAGCAAGAT
The DNA here is from genome assembly GCF_000325575.1 of Pteropus alecto. NCBI lineage: Eukaryota > Metazoa > Chordata > Mammalia > Chiroptera > Pteropodidae > Pteropus > Pteropus alecto. The sequence continues at coordinate 1,478,051 of NW_006440135.1, forward strand.
TTATAGCCATACATAACCGAATAAATCAGACTTTTTGGGGTGGGATCCAGGAATCTAAAATTTTCACAAGCTCTTCAAGTAATCCAGAGGTGCAGTGGGGATTAAGAATCATTGACAGAGTGTCTATGGGAGACTAACCTGGAAACTGTTGGCCAAGATTTTCCCGGCCCCGACTCCTTCATCGCTTGCTGCGTTTGACCTTCTCCTAAGTAGAACAACACCTCAATTGTTTTACAAGGCAGGAGCATGTTTGGATTGTATTCCACAGCTACAGAGGAGGCTATGTGTGCGTGTCCACGTGCACGCATAGAATCATTTCTTACAAAACCCTCGAGCATCTGCTATGTGAAGATAATACTGCTTCGGGCGGGTGGGGGGTGGGGGAGGAAAATTAAATAACAACAAAACCCTAGCTGAAATGGAATGATCAGAATAGCAGAACAGTTTGCGGCAAGGCCAGTTTGTGACCCTGTAACGCTAACGTAAGGCACGCAGGACACATTCGGAGCCCTTCCTAATTTCCATCAGAGGGGTAGACAGGCAGCTCTCTCGTGCGAGGGTCTGCTTTCAGAAGGAATGAAGACACTTGATTTGACTTTGCTGGGATGTCGCCTCCCTGCCAGGCGTCCTGTTTCCGTGACGGTGTTTGCGTGAGGGCTGTTGCGGGCCCGGAGTGAATCATTCATGATGCACAGCACGTTGGGTGTTGCTTGGCAATGATTTACCTCTCCCGGCTTTGCCTCCTTGCACAGGCGCAAGGCACGTGCACCTAGAAGGCACGTTCTCTCCAGCGGCTGTCTGTGGAGGCGAGGCAGCAGGACCTGGGCAATGATGTACGGAGGGTCCTGACAGTGACATCTGGATGATACAGGACGCAAGTGTGTGTGAAGGCCGGTGAGAGGGTGTGAAGAAGAAGCTATTGCCATTCTTTGGACTGGCTCTGATCCATCCTCGGAGGGCGATGTCATCTTCCTCTGAACGATGAAACTCTTTTCATTCACTGTCTGCTCGTCTGAGGCTGCGCATTAAGCGCGTGTCGGCTCAGTGGATTCCTTGGGCTGGTTTCACTCCTCATCAACCAACATTGCAAACAAGTTAGAGATCAGGGCTGCAACGACTCTGCCTGGTGGCTGTGACTTGGCTCGGACATCTTAGCAGCACTCAGTAACGCCTGCGAAATGTCCTGGGGACTCTAAAACTCTGGAATAATACTAGGAGTAATTATTATTACTATTATTGCAGTCGACTCTGGCCCCCAGCGAATTCTGTCAAGCCCTGTGCTGTCAGAATCGGAAGCTTCTCCTCTTTAAGAGAAGGCTTACCTGCACCCAAATATCTCTCTCCCGAGCTGCCAGTAGGAGTTCTTGGGTTCAGATTTGTGATTCTCTAGAAAAATAGATTGCCCGTAAGAAGATGTTCATTCAAAAATCGGTCATTGAGACAGACACTGCACTGAGCCCTTGGATACAATGGTAAAGCAAATTGGGGGTGGTCCTTGCCATTTCGGAGCTTACACTTTGGTGAGGAGACCGTCCTTAGTCAAAAAGTCGCACTGAAAGACGCGTTGGGCACGTCCTCTGTCGAAGGAGCAGACACCGCACCGAGAACGTGCAGCACAGAACTGGGTTCCCGGGCCCCGGGGACCGTCCACTTGCTGAGCTGTCTACATTTGGGAAGTGGATTGGCCTGGGAGGCCGCAGTGGACTCAGGAGGACCAAAGATCAGGCTCTCACGGACCAGCGGGGGTGGGGGACGATGGTGAGCAGGGGGTTCACTCGAGAGATGTTTAGGGAGCGAGACGGACGGGAGTCGGGGCTCAGGGGACACTGTGAGGGGAGGGACATGCAAGGGTCACGCCACGGCGCTGGTCTGTGCAGTCAGGTGGCCGGCGGTGCCAGTCGCTGACGAGGGGGACACTGGGGGCCTTGTCTGTGGTAGGATGGCGTGGGCGGAGGTGCGTTCAGCATCTGACGCGTAGAGCTTGAGCGGGTGTTGAGACAGCCGAGCGAAGATGCTGCGTGAACACAGGGCGGATCTAGAGCTCTGCTCTGCAGCAGATTTTCACCTTAAAACGCACCTGGGGATCTGGGGGGCGGGGGGCACGGCCACGCAGGAAGTGGTCTGCAGAGTCTGTACCACTCTGTCAACGCCACTAACGTTTTGAGTTGCCGGTGCTCCTGGACCCAGAACTTCCATGAATGAGCGCCCACAGGGAGCATGACGTCGTCGGCCTATGTCACTCCGACTGCTACGCAGGGAGGGGACTGGCAGGGGGCCATCGGCGCCGGAAGGCTGGGTGGGACGCCGTTTTGATCACCTGGGGGAGAGATGGGGCAGGTTGAGACTCGTGGCAAACGTGGCAATTGTGAGAAGGTCGTGGCCTTGGGGTACGGTTTGCAGGCAGAGTTAATGGGATTCGCTGCAGAGCTGGATGTGAGATGTGACAAAAAGTTAGAAATCAAGAACGATTCTGAGCTGTTTCTGTCTGAGCCGCTCGGCCTGCAGTGCTCCGGTGCATAACGCGGGGCCTGGAGGAGCTCTGGGGAGGACTACTGGGCTCGAGATTCCCGCAGGCCACGCAGTGGCCCTGCCTCAGCGGAGGCAGCAAGGAGAGGGCTGGCTCTCGGAGTCTGTGCCGAGGCGAAGGGTGGAGTCCCGGGGCAGCCCGACCCCGCAGACGTCCGAAGGAAGGAGAGGATGCCCAGCACTGGTGCATCGTTGCCGAAGTCGCCTTCCCCTGCTCTGCCTTTGGGACACCGGGGGCTGCAGGTTGCAGCTCTGTCTCTCTCGCCCCTGGCTGCACTGACACATAACTATTCGGATAAACTGAGGCTGCTCTGGATGCAAAGGAGACTCAGCGTTTCCACCAGTCCGTCGGTTCCTCCGTCTTTTGTCCGTCTCCGGAGTCTGAGAGGGAGAGGAGAGAGCGAGGGGAGGACCGGCTTTGTCACAAACATCGACACCCGCGGGAGTTCTCGCTCCTCGCCAGAGCTCTGCGACGCGGTGGCCCTGCCTCCCCAGTGGCCTCATTTAACTTCCGAAGAGGCTGCTAGATGTTTGGAAAATTCTGGAGCTGGTTAAGACGCAGTCCGAAGGGTCTCTTGTTGCGCTTTTAATATCCTGCCTGTTGGTTGCCACGGCCACCTGCTTTGCCAAAGAACCTTTTGGTTATTGTCTCAAAAAATAGTCTATTCTCTGTCCAGCTGCCTGAGTCGCCTACTCATGCTGTCCCGGGCCCTTGCCTGGCTCTGTCCAGGGACCCGCATCTACGCCGGGACCCGTGACGGGCTGGGAGGTGGCCGGCATGTTCCCCGAGCCATTCTCTTCGGTTCCGGCCTTAATGCGCGCGCTCTGCCCGGATCCCCTTTCCAGATCAAGGGGTTTGTCTGCTGGTATAGATGCAGTTACCTGCACAACTGCGACCCGTATTTATTGTAAAATACCTCTTAGCTCTCAGGGCAACCGAGGTGGCAGGAGCGGCTTGTGACCTCCCTGGTCAGCTGTTGGTCACGTTTTAATGCTTGGGTTCCTGGGTGTCAGATTTCTCTCGTGTGTCGTGATGTCACCTCCCCAGAGAGCTGGCCGCATTGGTCCTCCCGTGGGGAGTCAGCGTGGGCTCGATGTATACCCAGACACACACTAGATTGTGTTTGTTCCCAGCAAATGGTTGTCAGTTTCCAGCTCTGTAACCTGGCCGGGTGGGGTGAACCTGGATTTGAGATCTTTCTTTAAAAAGAAAACAAGTCATGAAAACAAGTCCAGGCTATAGGAATCTTCCTGTGTGGCCGGGGCAGGCGCCCCATCGCTCAGGTGTGGGGGGCGCAGGGACTCTGGGGCAGACCTGGAGTGCAGGTGTCAAGGCGAGGCCCCCCGGGACCGGAGGAGCCGGCAGCCTCGAGTCTCTGGGCTGGGGGGTCTCAGATCACTTTCGGGTGGAGCGTCCTCTCTCTGACTCTGGGTCTGCGGTGTGGGTGTCCGGCAGCCTGAGGCTCCGGCAGATGGGAACAGCGAGTCACTAGTTCTGCTCTTGACCCAGGTGTCCAGGGCCCCGTGCAGCTTCTGGGCTGAGAGATGTCACAGACACATTGGGATGGAATAGGATATTTCTGCCAGTTTCCAGTCTTGACTTAAATCCAATTTCCAAGTCGATGGACTATTTTTAACTGTTTTTTTTGGGGGGGGAGGGGACAAATTCAGGAGTTTTGCTCCTCCCCTCCTCCTCCCCACCCTCTTTCTCCTTCTGTAGAATCATTTACCTCTTTCCTCCAGCCTCTGATTCATCCATAGAATCTTTGGAATAAGGTCTCGTGGTATTTAGATCACTGTGAGGCTGGGTAACAGCAAATCAGTCTTGACTTTCTGCTTCATATTTTGGAAACCTTATTCCTGTAGTCTTGCCATTTATTGATTTGAGACAAACGGTGCTATCTTTAATTTGCAAGTTGCCTACTTCAGCGTTGCTTCCCCGGTTGAATACTCCGTGACCTAATAATATTCCTCCCAAGGAGGATTTCTGTAAAGGGCATTAACGCAACGCTACCAAAAGTCATTTCGGAAATCAAATTTATTTCGATTGCCATAAATCTTCATTTCGATCCCCACAAGAGCTTCCCGGAAATCTTTCATGGTCTGTTTCAAATTCGGTTCTGTAAGATGTGACATATTTTTCAAAGGGCCTCAGAATGACAGGGCCAAAGCTTTGTTAGGTATTGTCGCCACGAAAGCCCTGTGTGCCCCGACAGAATTTCCTATATGATGTTCATTTACCTCCTGGACCAGTTTTATGGTAGGAGAAGTCGACTGCCGATTTCTTCTGGGAAACACATGAGTCCAGATCTTAATGCATTCTTTTGCCAAGGAAACTTCGCGAAGTCTCAGCTTTGTGAACATATATAACCCAGATCACAGGATTTGTTTGTGGAGTGGTCCAAATCCAATCCATTAGCCAAATCCTGAAGTCCCTGTGTGTGAGGAACAACCCCTGGAGTTTAAATGGATCAATAGGTAGTCGCGTCTTTAGGCTCCGAGTTATTTCGGAAGGTGTGGGGTTTGGCTGTAATTTCTAAGGCAGTCGGGTGAATGGCTGTCTTTAGCACAGACGTTTCCATCAATCGTGACATTCGTGTCTGTTTACCTCTTAGTTATGAGTAAAAAGTGGGTGCTAATAAAACCACCATGCAGGCGGATGACCCAAACATGGTAGCCGCTAAAGAAATGACAATTGAGCTGCGAGAGGCTGCAGAGAACAATTGAACTGGGAGGCTTAGTTCTCTAACGGGGCCTGAAGTCCTGCTGGGTCGTGTGTCCCCAGTGAGTCTCCCTCGGGACATTCCACCGGATGCTGCAGAGAGGCCCCTTCCTGTGAACCGGCCGGCTCTGTCCGAACTCAGCCATCACGGGGTCCCAGCGCACGCCCGTGGCTTCGACGCGGGCTGCCCCCGGATCGCTTTCTCATTAAATGTGCCATTGGGTTCCCATCCGCTGAGTCACAGTGGTGGATAAACCACGACAGGGGACCCTGGAGACTGCGTTTCCCGCCGCGCCCCGCGCAGCCGGGGGCGCTGTGGGGGGATGGGCGGAGCGATGCCCGAACCTCCGAGTTCTGCCCTGAGTTCCGAAGCCGCAGCGTCGCATGCCCCAGACCCTCTCCCGTCCCCTCCCGCAGCTGCTCTGCAGCTGGCCAAGCCCCAGGCTGGGCAGGATGCGGCCAAGGCCAGAGCTCGGCTCCGGAGCAGGAATCCAGGCTCTTCTGGGCGGGTAGCGACGGTGCCTTGTTGGGAGGCGGGTACCCCAGACGGGGCGCAGGGTGACGCGTGGCTTCTGTCGGAGCTGCACGTCAGGGAGCTGAGATGCCAGTGGGAGCCACGGGCCACTCTGAGGCAGGACCCGCACCCACGTGCTTGAAGCTACTCGGCACATCGCAGATGCTCAGAGTCACTCAGCCCCCCAAACCCACCGCAAGACAGCACCCAGCGATGGAGTCCAGGCCAAGCGCTGGCTCGCACCTCGCGGGGGCCGACGGTGTTCTCAGCGATCTAAGGCCCCGAGAGCTCGCTTTAAACGGCTCCGTGCCCCAAACTGCGTCTTTTATCCCTTCAGCTATCGAAAGCGATTTCAATTACAAATGACATCGGGTCTAAATCAGGATCTGAGGAAAGCAGCTTCCTTTTAATCAATCACTCAAGTTTATTGCTTTCCGTGCCTATTGGCAAAAAACAGATTCGGTCCATTTAATAAGGCGGCCAGCCCGGCGGGTTAGGTTGACCTGTGAGTCCCTCACCCGGGGACAGCAGGTGGGGATCCGGAACAGCCGGTCCCTGCAGCGTGGCCGGGAGTTCCCGGGGCTCCTTGGGGCGCTGTTTGTGACCACGGGTTCCTGACTGACACTTCTCATTTACAAGGTGACCCTGAGCACGGAGCCCTTTTAATTAGCCCGCAGATCCAGCGTGCTTTGTGTGGGTGACTGTCAGTCTCTTTGCTTTCCGAGGCCCTCTGTCGCTATGGTGACGGTCTCTTAACAATAGATTAGGCCCCGGCAGGGAGAGAAGCGGGGAGGCGGCGGCCGCGCCAGCTCCCAGCCGCGTAGTAAATATTCATGATAAGACCCTGAGTTTAGAAACTGCATTGTCCACGCGTTCCATAATTCACGGTCAGCATTAGGCTGTGCTGGGGGCGGAGACAGAGAAAAAGAGAAAAAACCGGTTTATCTTAAGGCTCAAACTCTGGAGAAATTCCCCCGCGAGTGTGGACACCCCTCGCCGTTGCGTTTCGACTGCATTAACGTGGACGTAGAAGGACTTTGGGACACCTTTATTCACAGATGATGTCGCCTTGCCCAATCTGCTTGTTTGGTAATCCTGGGTCACAAGGAAATGTGATTAAAACCCCAAGACTAGTCGACATGGAATTAGTCGTCTCCTGAGCTATGCAGGCAGCTCTGGACTGCCGAACACGCCTGCACCAACCTGTGAGGACATTTTGGGGTGAAGCAGTCCGAGGGGGGATGCTCTGTCCGTGAGAAAGACGGCCACTGCCGACCGCATCCTTCAGGCAGATCCCGGAGATGAGAGATGGTCGCCGGCCTCGGGCATCTTCGATCCAGCCTGAACGTGGCCTTGAGCACTTTGTCCCGGGCGCCTGACCCCAGAAGCTGAGCCCCAGAGGCCAGCAGGAAGATGCTAGAGAAACTGTCACTTCAGCCCTCCCCTCCTCTCCCTCTCCTCTGCCAGTTCGATGGAGCCCGAGACACGTCCTCCTCGGGGGCCCGTGTGCTCGCCTGCTGCTCAGGCGTCTGCTCTGTGCTCCCTCTTCCCGTCACTCGGGTCTTGGATTCCCAGGGGTCCCTCGGGTGCTGGCTGGTCCCACTGCTGGTTGGCAGGGCTGGGCTGATGCCAACACAGCACAGTCCAGGCCAGAGGGTGACAGACTGAGGTCCTTTTCAACTAATGATTTAGTCCCCTGAGGGCACCACACGTGGCCAGTTGGATCCCTCTGTCCTCACAGGAAGGTCACCCTGCAGTCTCACGGCGGCTTCCGCGGAGGGTGATGTGTTACCGCGGAGCCCGTAAGAGTATTTCATTAAGTGTTAAGTAACTATTGTCATCGTGGTAACTGCAGCTTACTCGCTCCCTTCATTCAGTCTGTCGAGGAATTAATTACTCTGTAATCAGTGCCGTCATCTGGAGGACAGGCGTAATCACCGAGACTCGGAGCTGGTAATGACACGCTTCGGTCTCTCTCTCTCAGCCTCCTGTGGGGTGACAGCTGGAGGCCGCGTCCTGATCAGCGTGCCGGGTCCAGATCCAGGTGCCTGGGGGCTGGGTGTCGGCGGGCACCTGCGGGGAGCCGCTCTCACGTGTAGCTGGTTGTGGGAACATTGCCAGGCTCGGGGCCACTTCCCTGGTGCCCCTGGATGTAAGCGGCAGGAGCGTCTTTGACAGTGAATGTCACCGTCAAAGCCCCCAGTTGATCAAGGCTATACAAGATGGAAAACCAAAGCCATATTTAAAAATTTCCAACAGGCCAGTGTTGCTCGAAGGGGAAGGTTGATAGGTTTTAAAACTCTGCTGCGTGAAAGACACTGTGAAGGGCATGAGAAGTCCAGCCACACATCAGGAGACACATCTGGTAAAGGACCGCTATCCAAAAGAGAGAAAAATCTCTTAAAATTTAACAACGAGAAGTGAACAGCTTGGTTAAAAGATGGAGAAAAGACCTGAGCAGACACCTCACCAAAGGAGAGAGGCAGACGGCCAAGAAGCGTGTGAAAAGATGCTCCACATCCTGTGTCGTCCAGGACACGTCAACTGAAGCGACCACGAGGCGCCACTACACGCCCGCCCACGGGAGCGGCCACAACCCTGAACGCTGATGGCAGCAAATGCCGACGAGGGCCTGGAGCCACAGGAGCTGCTGGTCGTCGCTGGGGCAAGGCAGGGCGGTGCCGCCACTTTGGGACACAGTTTGGCGATTTCTCACAAACCAAACAAGCTCTTACTACACATTCCAGCAGCTGAGGCCCTTCGTATCCACCCAGAAATCTGAAAACTGACGTCCACACGCAAGCTTGCGCGCGAATGTCGATGGCAGTTTCATTCATATTTGCCAAAGGTGGGAAACAACCAAAATACCCTTCCGTAGGTAAATGAATGACTAAACTGTGGTCCGTCCGCACGATGGAATATTATTCGGTGCTAAAAACAAATGAGTTCTCAAGCCTCCAAAAGACATGGCGGACGCTTCAACGCCGGCGGCGGCGGGAAAGAAGCCCGTCCGTCTGAAAAGGCCGCGGACCGGGCGGCTCCCGCCATCCCGCTTTCCGGACAAGGCAAAACTATGGCGACAGCGAGGTCAGTGGTTTCCAGGTGTGGGTGGGGGCGGGATGAACAGGCCGACCACAGAGGATTCTTGGGGCAGTGACCATACTGTCTGACAGGGCAGTGGCGGGGACCTGTCGTCATACCTTTATGCAAACCGGGGCGGCCCGTAATGAGGGACCGCGGTGTAAGCCGCGGGCGGCAGTGGCACCGACATTGAAGACATCGAGTCATCGCAGGGTCCCCGCCGGAACGCGCGCGCCCTCGGGGGGCAGTCAGCGGGGCCGGGGTGTCCTGGATCCCTCTGTACTCGCCACACGGTTTGCTGTGAACCTAAAGCTGCGCTTAACGACAAGGTTCATGGATGACAAAGATAATACACAGGGAAGCGTGTGCCGACGAGCAGAGTCCCAGGGACGGCCGCGCGGGAGAGCCCCCCCCGCACCCCCGGGCGGCCGCAGAGCCGCGGGGTCCCTGTCGCTGTGGGAGGGCCGCGCACCCAGGCGAGGGCCGCGCTGGGCCGCCGGCGTTCTGCGTGTCTGCTTTCTTACCCTTGCGAAGCTGCTGGACGCAGGGAAAGCTGCTGCGTGCGGTGGCCGGACCGCGACAGTGCCGGAGCGTTCTTGGCTCCGAGGCCGGCGGGGTTCTGAAGGGAGACGTGGCTGGCCAGCCTCTGAGAAGGCGCGACTTCCCTCCGTGGGACGGAAGCGACCCTCCTGGGCCCGGCGTGAGGCCCGAGGTTCCGCCAAGCGAGGCCAGAAGGTGCCCGGGAGGCTTTCTCTGTGCGTGAGCTTGACTCGCGTGTGACACCCTCACGCGACCTCGCTCTCACGGCCGTTACCGCGCGCCCCGTATGTGCCGGGGACACTTCGTGTTCGAGCAGCTCCGTGGGAAAGGACCACCCTCCCTCTCACAGCGAGGAAGGGACGCTCGGCTCGGGGAGGTGAAGCGACGTCCCCAAGGTCTCACACACCGCGGGCGTGAGCGTGAGCCGAGCGGGGCTGCCAGTTCTCGTCCGGTCAACGTCAAGGCTGATGTCGTTTTCGGGGCACATCCTGCAGTTTTCACCCTGTGCGGACGCAGCACGGGGCCGTTCCGGCTCAGCCACCTGGCAGACGTCCCCGTGCATCTTCCAGAAGGGCCTGCTGCCGCGCTGAGCCGTCTGTTTGCAGACGGGCCGGATCCCGAGGTCACGTCTCTCTCCCTTTCACCTGGGAGGTGCCGTTTGCTGCCAGCCCTAGTGCGGCTCCATTTCTTGGAGCATCCAACTTTGTAAACCAGCGTCTGCTCCGGGTCATCTGGGGATTCCTGACACCCCCACGGTGCTTGTCGACACGCAGAGTTCTTGCAGCTGGCATCGCAGCGTCCACGGGAACGGGTCACGCAGCCTCGACTCCGCCCTCCTGAAGCCAGAGAGCCCAGTCTTACCCCCAGCACCTCGCTTATGCGCAGCGGCTGTGAGTGTGAGGGAGCCCTCGCTCTGCTCAGCCGAGCCTCGCCACCTGTATCTCCCTCTCGTCAGCGGCTGTTCTGTTTTCATCCTCGCTCAGGATGACGCCCCCACCCCCACCTCCCAGGACGGGGCTGGAGACCGTTCTCAGGCTGCTCCTCTGTGTCTCACAGACCGAGGCGAGCACACACCACCATCCCGACTGAGCTCTGAATTAAGGGGATTTTGGTGACGTGGACGAGCCTGAGCACCTTTCGCACAAGTCCGCCTGGAGTCGTTTCAGGCTCAGTGTGGACAGGAGGAGAACACAGATTCAAGGGAGCAAAGCCAAATGCAAGGCCATCTCTGAACCGAGATGGGAGGAGTCGGATCCTGGCCTCCCCTGCTGGCCCGTCCCCTGGCCCGTCCCCTGGCCCGGACCCTTCTGAGTTCCATGCCTGTTTCATGTCTTACTTTCTATCACTGCCCTGTGCATCCTCCTGGGGAATATGTCCCGACCTTAACCTTGAGAGGAAGTAAGTGTACACACTCACTTGACTCGTGTGGACATTACCAAAAACGTATGAAACACCTAGCTCTCAGTTTCAGCTTTTTAAGGAAATTCAACAGATCAAATGGTGTTTTCGCCACAACATCGAGGTATGGAAATGCTGTGTGTTTATCGCCTCAGGAATTTAATAAGTTAAACTTCCCCTGTTTTCTCTCACTCTACCCCTTTTATCTCTAAACTGTGAGGAAATAGGAGACAACTGTTTTTTCTACAGGGAAGTCACTGTTTTTTTTTTTACATGCTTTTATTTCATTTCTCAAAGTATATTCTGGAAGGTAGAAAAGTCCCATGTGCTTGTAGATCCCTCATTAATATAGAGCACATGTGGCTTGATCTAAGAATTTCTTTGTAGGCACAATGATACAGTTAAACGTTTAATTCATTTCTTTTTTTTTTCCCGTGGATGACCATCTGGTATCTGAATATCACTTCTTACTCGGATGTAAGGAAAAAGCCCTTTCTTTAATAGCAAAATGAACGGCTGACGCATTCCACACCTCTAATTCTATTTCATTGAAATCCAGGCATTTATGTCACCTGCCATCGTTTTATTACTGCTTTACCTGTAAGATGAATTAGAGGGCTGCCTTCGTACTTCGAAGCCACACGTCTTACTAGGTTGGAATTCCAGAGTAGATGACAGGTTGGTGCTGATCATCAGAAATGCAAGTCATCAGTGCACGGGACAAGATCTTAACAGGTGCGGAATCTGTGCTGTCGCTTTTATGCGATTTAATTTCGAGATTCAAATAGTGGTATTTTCTGAAAAGTTCAGAAGAAGAGGCTTGCTGTGCCAGGGATTGTGGGGTGCATACATCAGTGAGGGGAGTGTGCGGGCGGGGTCGTTCTGAATGCATGGCAATCTGCGTCTCAGCATTTAGAGTTGTCTCATACAAATGAGGGGCAATTTCAGTTCTGCCAGCTCTGCAAGAAAGGCTGACATGTTTTGGCGTCTTCATTTAAAACGGCGCATGCTGTGTTCAACAGGATTTCTTTTTTTACGCTAGATGTGCTAATCTATCATAATGAGAGTCTATAATGCACAGGGAGTTTCGGGTTTCGTAGCCGGGCAGAGAGTGCAATGAAATTGAGAATCCGGTTTTTTGGCACAGAGCACAGATTACGATTTCCATAATAGGTTGCAGTTCCCTGTAAGATGCTTCCTATTTACTGAAAGTGAATGTTAAATCGTTAGCAGTGTATTTCTCTGCATTTCTCAAATTATTATTTTATGGTAAGACGTGGAATATGGATTGTAGTCATAAAGGCCTTTACACTAAACATCAATTCAGAGGAGCTTGCTGTAGCAAGGCATGGATCAGTGGTTGACAGCAGTGTGGACCCAGCAACTCCAGTGCTCAAAGTTGCAGACAGCCTGTCGGCTGTGGACCTTGGGCAAGGCCACTAACCCGTAACACGCTTGCCGATCCCAGCTCAGGGGGCTCTGCAGCAACGGCCATGTGCTGTGTATGCAGTTGAACTCTGCATGACAGTCGGCGGAGGTGGGTGAGAATGCGTGTGTGTGTGTGTGTGCGTGTGCGTGTGTGTGTGTGCGTGTGTGTGTGTGTGTGTGCGCCCATGTGCTGTGTAAGCCGAGCCTCTGATTCATGTTTGACTTGATGCTGCGGTTTCCATGACACCCTTGTGATGCTCTCGTCTCTCTATGGGGATGAGCTGCATCTGCTGCTGCCACTGGTCCGAGCCTCAGAACATACGTCCAAGCTGCCCAGACGTGCACCTGCGCGGATGCAGCAGAGTCCTGGAGAACTACAGTTGAGTCCAGGGGGGAGAGAGATGAGACGGCAAGGCAGTCCCAGGGTGCCACAGAAGGCTGACGTGGGGGCTGCTTCGTGCGTGTGGCTCATCCGAGCCCTTTGGAGGAGGGTAGAGCCGTGGATCTGTTTCCTGTGGCTGTAATCGGAGTAACACAAATTTGACGGCTTAAAACAACAGAAATTTATTGTCTGACGTTCTGGAGCCTAGAAGTCCAAAATTAAGAGCCCAGCTTCCTGTGAGACTGTTCTCTGTGTGTGCTTGTGTGTCTAAACTTATAACAACAATAGGGCTTACTCTATCCACTATAGCCCCATCTTAACTTGACCACAATGACACGCTCTCCCGTTGACACACCCACTAACATTCTCTGCCCCTACCCTAGCTATAGGTTGAAATTTTAGGACTCCAAGCAAAAAAAAATGTCAAACATTTTATCGTGGTATAATCGACATTCGAAAAACCACTTGCATTTAATGTACACAATTTGATGAGTTCGGACGTAGGTAAATACCCACGTTACCTGCACGCAAGCCGAGGTGACAGATGCTTCCATCACCAACGGTGTCCTCGTGCGCCTCCTTTTCTCTTTATTTCTGCATTAAGAAAGCAGTGTGGGATCTACTGTTTTAACAAACGTTTACGTGCACCATCCGGTATTAACTACAGGTGCACACAGCAGATCGCTAGGACCACTCACCGTCCGTACCTGAAACTGTACGGGCCGAGCAGTTCCCGTTTCCCTCCCCGCAGCCCCCGATGACTGATGCCACATTCTCTGCTTCTCCACGTTCGCCTATGTTTATAATGCATTTCAGCTTTTAAAAATTGCGGTGAAATATACGTAACACGCGTTAACTACATTCACATTGACGTATCAACATTTATGGGGACGTGGTTTGTGACTTGTATTTCCGGTTCTAAATTTTAATTGCAAATGTTTTTTATTTTTATTTTTTATTACTTGCCCATTTAGGAAAATTAAACTGAGAGAATTCAAGATTTATGGCGAACAGAAATTAACTGACTTGATAGCTGACTGATTTTTCAACTGGCTCAGGAATAAATTATCCCAGAACTCTATTTCTCAGGCAAAGAGAAGCGCACCAATATGCAAATAAACAAACAAAAACACCAACAAAAAATATGGTGTCTTCTACATTTTTGAGTTTGACTATGTTATACATCTCATATAAGCGAAATCATTCAGTATTTGTCCCATGACTAGCTTATTTCAGTTAGCATAGTATCCTCCGGGTTCATCCGTGTTGGTACAAACAGGGCTTCTTCCATTAAGGCCGAATACAACCCACTGTATGTCCACACCCCATTTTCTTCATCCATGTATTTGTCAAGGGCCATTTGGCTTGTTTCCATATCTTGGCTATTGTGAATAATGCTACAATGAACATGAGTGTGAAGATATTTTTATAGCTAATGTTTTCACTTCCTTTGCATAAATATTCAGAAGTAGTATTGCCAGATCATCT
>NW_006440135.1:1492398-1507289 GCF_000325575.1 Pteropus alecto
CTACAATGAACTTGAGAGTGCAGGTATCTCTTTGAGATCTCGATTTCAATTTTTGGGGGTATATACCAAGAAGGCCAACAGAATGGAATAGAGAGCTCAGAAATAACCCACACATATATAGTCAACTGATTTTCAACAGGGCGACAAGAATACACAATGAAGGAAGGACGGTCTCTTCAAAAACTGTTGCTGGGACAACAAAACATCCACGTGTAAAAGAACAAAATTGGACCCTCATTTTATACCACAAAAAAAATCAACTCAAAATGGATTAAAGATTTAAACGTAAGACCTAAAACTGTAAAATTTCCAGAAGAAAACATAAACGTAGGTGAAGAGCCTCATGACATTGGGCTTGGTGATGATTTCTTGGATGTGATACCAAAAGCACAAATAACGAAAGCAAAATTAACAAGTAAAACTACATCGAATTAAAAAGCTACTGCACATCAAGGAAACCATGGACGGAGTAAACAGGCAACCTACGTAGCCCCGTAATAGGAGAAAATATTTGCGAATCATATGTCTGATACAGGATTAATATTCAAAATATATAAGAAACTCCTACAAGTCAATGGCAAACAAGCAACGAACAAACAAGCAAATGACTTGAATAGACATTTCCCCAAATAAGTCATACAAGAGACCAACGGCTACGTGCAAAGATGCTCAGAGTCACTGATTGTCAGAGAAATGAAAATCAAAATCACAAGGAGATGTCACCTCGCACCTGTTAGGATGGCTATTATTTAAATAAAGAAAAAGATCACACATATTGATAAGGATGCAGAGAAGCTGGAACCCTCATACACCGTTGGTGTGAATGGAAAAGGGTGCAGCCGAGGTGGAAAGTGGTAGAGATTTCTCAAAAAGAGTAGAACTCTCTTCGCTGGGATCCTGAGCTTCTGCGCAGAAGACAGCGTGCTGGATGGTGGCCTGGACTGGCCGCAGATGCCGCGAGAGGAGGGGGAGCACACCTGTGCTGGGCCCAGCCTCCGAGGGGCAATGCAGGCTCCTGGCCGATGAATCCGGGGACATGTGGAGCAGGTGTGGCCCGCCCCCTTCTCTCAGATGGCGTGCCCGCGGACCGATGTCCTTCCCTCTGTTATCCATGGGCCAATTTCACGTTCAAGTTTATCGCAGCATCAGTCACTATATTCAATCACTATATAATCTGTCAATAAAGATCTGGGAGACAACCCAGATCTTTATTGACAGATTCTGTCCTTGCCAGGTGGCTCTGTGCGGGCCAGCCCTGCTAGTGATGGTTACTAGGAGAATCCGGCTAATTCTAAGGCCAGGGATTGATAAGTCCTCTGGGCAAGCTGAGGAAAGCCGTGATTTTTCAATGTCAACTTAGTTTTAATGAAAGCACTATTTTCATACCAATGATTTCTTCTCGTGTTTTCTCCCAGGCGGTTAAAAATGTAGGTGGGGAAAAAAAGGTGACATTTATCAGTCCCTTCAAATCCTAATAGAAACATTATATCTATAACACAAAAGCTTTGACATAAAAATACCCAGAATAGTAAATAGCTTTTAGGGTATAAAATAATATTAATAAATAATAATAACAACAGTTCACATTTACATATTATTTACTATGTGCCATGCATAGTTCAAAGCACATTTCGTATGTCTGCCTGTCTGTCCGTCTACCTGTCTCTAATCTCATTTAATCCCTGTGACAACCTTCTGAAGTAGATACAGTGTCTCTCTTAATGTTTTTACTGATGAGGAAGCTGAGTCACAGAGAGGGTAGGAAAGTGTTTTCGATTTTACAGAGGAAGAGGGTGATGAGGTGGGATGGGTCTTGGGTCTCCAAGAGATGATCTTTCAAACATTTTAGTACCCAGTACTCTAATCCTAAAGCAAAATCAGTGCTGTTTCCCGATGACGACTGATGAGCAGGAAATTGAATTTAATGCATATGACTGAGAGTTTCAGAGATGGCCTCGGGAAAAGCCAGACATCACTCTGCAGGATGACACTGTAGAAATGCTGTCTGGCTTCATCCTCTCTGGCCACGTGATTCTCAGCAAATTGCTCAGTCCACCCTGGTGTAAGTTTCCTCATTTGGAAACTGAAATTAGAAAGGTATCTTTTTAGTATGAATTAATAGACCTTTGGGCTTAGAACAGTGCCTGGACATCATAATGCTCAGTAAATGTAAGCAAATGATGATGATGGTGGTGATGGTGGTGGTGGTGATGATGAAGATGATGGAGAAGATGTTGATGATGATGATGGTGATGATTAGTAGTATTAATTAGCTTTCGAACATTGGGAGGAAACACTCTTTAGAGTTCTCCGTGTGCACTCGCCAGCATCCATATTCTCCTCTTTCAAGGTCCACGGCCTGACAATATTTTCCAGGTCTTGCATCGATGTGGGGCTGGCTCCATCACGGTGATCGACGTGGTGCCATGGCCATCAGAGTTATGGTAACAGGGCCACAGGACTGATTTTCACCAGTGGGGTGTGAGACGAAGCGGTGTGTGAAATGTCCAGTTTGAGGCCGTTAGATGTGGTTGTGCCTTCTCCACCTGCTCACTCTTCCCGTGTACCAGGTGCCTGCAGGGCAGAATGAGGCCTTAGAGGTCGGTGGAAGTTTACATGTGTCTAACGGCTATGTCATCTTGATTATAGTTTAGGAGTTTGTGGTTTCGAGGAATGGCTCCATTTCTTTGAAGTCGTTCAATTTATGAGGATAAAAATTGTTTATAACATTCCCTTATTATCTTGTTAATGGCTGCAGCTCTATAGTGTTATCCACTATTTTATTCTTAATATTATTGATTGCATTTTAAAAAGTTCTCAAGTCATAATCCTGCTTAAAATAATGCGATGGATTTCTAGTACCTACGAGGTAGAGCTCCTGCTCATGCAGGCTGCCCAGGGTACTTGCCCACCTCCCTGGCCTTTCTCCCTGGCCTCCCCTGCCATCGGCCTCCCTCACCTTTGTCACCATCCGGGAAACACTTGCAGTTCAGAGCCGATTCCTCTGCCCGCCAACATTCATCTCCTCGTCTCCTTCTTTGCTTCAGTTCCTGGAGGATCCATCTTGCCGTCACTTCCTTTAAAAAGTCTAGAGTCAGAAGCAGCAGAAAAGAACACGAGACATGATCAGGCAGTAGCTCGTAAGAATAATGTGTTTCCCTGCTTCGTCGCCACACTTTTCAAATCTTGTTCTGCAAACTGGCGCTGATGGCATTGTCTTCTTCCTCTGAGGAAGCAGATGATGACGGCATCAACAAGAACCATTTAATAATGAGTTACTATGTGCGTGCTAATGGCTTTAAGAGTTTCGTTGTTGTCGTTGTTATTGTTTTTATATAATATAACCTCAACCCTATGGAATGGGCATCATCATCTTTCTTCTTTTACAGGTGAGGGGTCCAGGCTGGGAATCTTATTTCCCAGGGGGGAGGGGGAGGGTGCCAGTCTCTTCCGTTCGCTCCTCCGCACCCCCCTCCTGTTTCCTGCTCTCTGCCCTCGGCCTCCATTTGGGGTTGTCCAGTAGGAAGCTTTAACGGGAGGTGAAGCCATCCTCCTGGGGTCCTCTCTGGGAGACCCCTTCGGGCTGGCTTCCCTCAAGGTGACACGTCATCAGGATTCTCTGTCTGCAGCCTGGCTCCTGCATCTTTTCAAGCCCTGGATCTTCCGCCCCCAGCCCTGGTGTCCTGAGCCCTGCCTTGTGGTTCCCCTGCACTGGATCTTGGTAATTGATCCCCCGGGCAATGGAATTCTCCGGAAGGGCTCCAGTTTCCAGTGCGCCTTCTCTTTCATGTTGGAAGATGACAGCGTGGGACAGATGGAAGGACTGGGAATTTGACGCTTGACTAGAGTTTCCAGGACAGGTCTCCGACCACTGCATGTAGCCACCTCCCACACGCTTTCTCCAGATTCCAGTCACGAACACAGATTTCTGGTCCCTGATGCTACCTGTGCTGGTCACTGAGCATTTCATCAGCTTAGATTCCTTCTGGCCGAAGAGGTAAATGTCGCCAAACCGAAACGAATTATACCGTTTCAACTTTGTATTCCTCCTTGGTGTACTTTTTATTTGGACTGAAAGGCCTAAAGGCTGATAGTGAATAAGTTGTTAAAATGAATACCTAAAACAGAGGGAGTCAGCCTCCCGGCTGATTTTTGTGGGGACCTTAACGCCCTTCAGGTACGGAATCCTGGACATCCAAGGCACGCAACGAGCAACGTGGGGATCAGCAGAGCCTTGGCGTCGTGAGGTGGCACAAGCAAAGAACTGTCATGTGGCGTCCTCGCAAATAATTCTGGAGTGGCTGCGAGGCCAGCACGCATTGTCCCAGCTCGAGCTCCGAGGGCTCTTGGCAGAAACGAATACTTTTCTTATTCGGTGACTCCTATTTTTTCCCCCACTCCATCAGGTGTTTTCAGATGCCCTATCTCATTAATCTAAACGACAGCATTAAGAGGCAGGTGCGATTGCACCTATTTTTAGAGAAGTAAACAGAACTAGGAGAGGTGAGCTGATTCGCGAGGGGCCACGGAGCTGGCGAGAGGAAGAGCCATTTTCCGGTTTTCTGAGACTGTGTGTTATCTAGCCAGGGACCAAAGAATATTGGCTCCAGGAGAAATGAAGATTCAAGGAAGCTCATTATAAGACAGATAGTAATTACATTGCTCTGCCGTGGGACACATATCTTCCTGAAACATAAGAACCGTAAGCAACTGATCAATACATAGTTCATACAGAAGTCGTTGGTAGCCCCGCGCCCAGCCCCCAGAAGCTTGTCTGGGCGTCGTAACAGAAGGGACGTTGGAGCTGTCCAGTCATCAGTGTGAGAATGCCCTGGCCACTTCCTGTTGCACGAGTCACACCTTTGGAAAGTAGTGGCTGCAGGTTCACACATAGCAACGTGCGGTGCTCATCCAAAGAAGCAGAGGTTTGGCTTCGCTTCGTATTTTAAAAACAATTACGTAGGACGAATGCTTTCTGGAGAAACACTCGGTTGCTCCTGAGAAAAACTGTGGATCCTTAGAGACAGTGAATTTTCATAGTCTTGGTAGTTTGTCATTCTCCTTCGTCACCAAGGCACTCTTTCTTACCCATCAGTCCTTCTAATAGGTCTCTCCATCTTAGGACCCGTCAGCCCGTGGCCGTCAGTACCTGCTTCGTCTCGCCTGTAATTCCGCCCGTGCGGTCCTCACTGCGGACGTTGGGGCTTGTAGCCATCCTTCCTCTCTGCAGCATCGCTCCCTCTCCCTGCCCTGGTCCAGTCCCGTCAGCCGAAACCCGCACTGAGCTCAACCTCGTCTTCAGAAAGTCGAGCGATCAAGCACACGCCTGCCGGGCTCTGCCGAGCCTGGCGACTCCAGTGTGTAAGGGTTTTGATGCGACGTGTCCAAAGAGG
Source organism: Pteropus alecto (assembly GCF_000325575.1). NCBI lineage: Eukaryota > Metazoa > Chordata > Mammalia > Chiroptera > Pteropodidae > Pteropus > Pteropus alecto. Next base: position 1,497,792 of record NW_006440135.1, read on the forward strand.
CTGCTGTTACCTCCCGCCCCAAACAGTTCTCTCCGTCCTCCCCACCTCCACTGCTGGCCGGACGCTCAGGCTCATGACCCTGGACTTGTCCCTGAATCTCCCTCTCTCACACCCCACCTCTAATGCATAAGCAAGGTTTTCCAGTCTTGGCTTCGAGATGGGCACAGACTTGAACCTGTCTTGTTCCTCCTAGGACGTCTGCTCTGACACGACTCACTGGCATCTCTCACTGGGTCACCACTGGCTTGTCTGCCTGCTGCCGCTCACGCTTATCCATGACGCTTTTTAATAATCGACTCACTGGCATCTCTCACTAAGTCTGCCGCTCACGCTTATCCATGACGCTTTTTAATAATGGCCAAAGTGGTCTTTTAAAATGGAGCCATCCTAGTCGCTCTCCTGATCAAAGTCTCCAATGCTTTCTCCTCAGCTTCAGAATAAAGTCCAACTTCACTGCCATGGTCTCTAAGACTTGGAGGAAGCAGGGCTCTGCCATGGTCCTCACCAACCGGCCCACCCCACCGTGCTCCCGCCCTCTGTCCACGCTGACTTGAAGCACGAGTATTCCCTCTGCCCCTCTCACGTGCCTGGAGGGGGTGTCCGCTGGGGAGGAAACGGGAGAGGACAAGGACCCAGAGCAGCGGGAGAAGGCATTTTAGCTCAGGAGAGAAGGGAGCATTGGGACTCAGACCCGCTGGGAACACGTGAGAGTCCTGAGCTGTGGGGAAGAGCCAGCCCACCTGGGCTGCTAGCCGGCCAGGCAGTTCTCTCCCGGAGGGGCAGGGAGCAGCGGGGCCGTTCTTTTGGGATTGTGTACAGTACTGGGACAGGGCGGAGGTGAGGGAAGAAGACATTAGGTTAGAGTTGGTTTTTCGGGCGACATGTCAGACACACAATGTGACAGAATGTGACTTTGTCCTTCCACTGCATGACGTTGTGGAGCATCAGAAATCCACAGAACTCCATAGTACCGATCATTGTTTAAAAGACTGGTAGTTCCGATCACATATTTTTCAGGTTTCCTCTCAGGTAATACTTTTTTTTTTTTTTTTTTTGGTTTTTAAGTGTATTAACCAGTTACATCCCTGACTCGTGGATTTGATTGCCTATTTTTTTAATTAGAACCCTATTTCATTCTCAACCGAATATCGAAAATAAAATAAAAAGAATGGATTTATTTGCTGCTCTTCAGTCTTGTTCTCATGAAATTAAATAATGATATCAAGAGCCAATCTATTTTCAAAGGAATTCTTCCAAATAAATAATGTGTTTGAACATAATTTGTTCTTTTAAAATAGTCTATTAAATAAAAAAACACTCCAAGCTTTACACGTTTTACTTATAGGTTTTTTTTTTTTAAAGTTTAAAAGTAGAGATTATTAACTTTGATACACAATTATGATTTTTATCCATATCTAGGACATTTTTCATCTGAATTTTAATAAACCTTAAACTTTAATTTTTTGTAGTTTAAAGACAGTAGGTAAAAAGAAATGTTTATAAAATGCACAAGTCTGAGATATTAAATGCATTCATTCAACAGTGTTTACTAAGCAACTTCTGTGTTCCAGACACTGTTATAAACAGAAATCTCTGTTCAGAAGATCTTACAAAACAATGCATCCATTTCTTGCACAGAAAGATAATAGATAGCTTAGATGCATAGATAGGTAAATGTATGTGTGTATCTGGTATGCTTGTTTAGACGGATGGATGGATGCATGGATGGATGGATGGATGGATGGATGATGGATAAATAGATAAATGGGCGGATGGATGGATGGGTAGATAGATAGATGATAGATAATAGATAGATGATATAATAGATAGATGATAGATAATGGATAAATGGTAGATGATAGATGATGGGTAAATAGTAGATGATAGATGATGGATATATTGTAGATGATAGATGATAGATAGATAATAGGTAGATGATAGATAAATAGATGATAGATGACGAATGGCCTGAAACACCGTCAATATAGTCTCTTCAGTCTCCACTATTTTCAGCTCCCATAATTCGATTCTTGACCCAAGAATTTTGTAAGTTACGTTGAGATGCACAGCTCCCTGTGTGATCGGAGGGGCCTGCGCAGGTCTACAGAGCTGGGGAAGACCCCTCTGGAGCGCTTCCATCATGTGAGAGTGAACGCGAAACAAGGTAGGCTGGAGAAGGCCCCACAGAGTGGACATGGACTGGAGGAAGCAGCATGTCACTGCGCTCACGTTTAGTGCTCTGAGGCAGATAGAATGCGAGAATCTCTCTTTCATCTGTAAACATTCGAAGTGGGGAGAACAGTGTCACCCCAGAATTCATGTCCACCCGGAACCTCAGAACACGACTTTACGGAAATGGGGTCTTTGCAGATGTAAATAGGTTAAAGATCTTGAGCTGAGATCCTCCCGAATTTAAGGCGGGCCCCGAATCGCGTGGCCGGTGTCCATGCAGCTGGCGAGGACTCGCAGTGGGGTAGAGAAGAAGACGATGAGCGGATGGAGGGGAGACTGGGGTGCTGTGTCCGCAGACCCCGAGACGTCGCAGATTTCCCGGAGCTGCCGGCAGAGGCGGGAACAAGGTCTCTCCTGCAGCCTTTGCAGGGAGCGTGGCCCTGTTGACACCTTGACTGTGGTCCCAGAACGGTAAGAGAAAAAAAAAAATCCGTTGTTTTAAGTCACCAGTTTTGTGTTAATCTGTCATGGTAGCCGTAGGGAAATAATTCGGCATTACAAAAAGTAAAGCTTCTCTCTCTCTCTCCATGACCGAGCAGGGATAGGTATCGGTTGAACAGACCTTGATCATTGAAAACTGGGAGGAATAGGGTCCACATCAGTTTTGTGCCAACACAGTAAAGACCCGTCTGTCCTTAGGGGAGTGGTATGGCCACCCTATGTCTTGATTTCCTCATCGGTAGGAGCAGCAGCCTCGCGAGGTCTGCCCCCGAGCTCCCGCTCAGCCCTCATGCTGTGTTCTGCCTGACGGTCCCCAGCAGAACCACATGGAGGTGCTTGACCGAGTGCCTCTAATATCTACCTTTTTGATAGATGAAAGAGACTAAACCGTATAGACTATCTAGACATGTTCATAACAGATAAGAGAAATGAGTCATAACTATGTTTAAGAGAACCCACACGCATAATTTACGAGAATATATCTATTTTAATTATGGCTTTTTAAAAAAATGTGTCCATGCCATATACATAGGACATATTATCGAACTGTACACTTGAAACATATATCAACCAATGTCACTCTAAGAAATGTAATTTTCAAAAAGTACAAAATATTCTCTCCCAAATATAACCTCTTCTTAACTATCTGTCTATGTATTATTATGCCACAGATGTTTAAGTCGTTTGGGTAGAAGGCAGGAGTTTGAGTAAATCCAGGACGTGCTAAAGTTTTCGGTGCTGTGGGGCGGTGACCAGAAGCAAGGGGAGGTAGCGGTGAGGGTGGGCGAGGGGTCTTACCCTGGGAAGGAAGCCTGAAGGAGGGCAGGGCAAGGTGAGCGTGAGGGTGGGACCGAGCTAGTGACCTCAGCAAGAGTGGTGCGCGGCTCCATGTTCTCCCACAGGCTCCGCGTGCGGCTGGCGGTCTCACGCTCTCCACCGGGGTAATACGCACTGTTCTCATCTGGCACCAGCGGACCACTTGGGTTTGTGTTTTGATTTGTTTTGTTTTGTCTGTTTTTGTTGCTTGAAAGGCAGGGATGATCTGAAACATAAGGAGTTGTATATTTCCACCAAGCTGGGAAAAGCACAGCATCCCAAGGGCTCCGTACTGACCACAAGTGAAGACTTTTTTTTGGCAGTCAAGTGGCCACAGCTGTTTCTGTGGGTCACAAAGTTTGCTGCCAACACATCTGCTCGTGTGAAAGGAAGCCCGAGGATTGATGCCGCTGTCTGAGGGATGCAAGACATAATAATAATAAAAATAATCTCTCTTCTGCTTCTTTTTTCTTATTACACAGACATCATGGGGCTCCCCAGAATCTGAACTTCTCCTTGTTTTCTTTTTTTCCTTTAAAAAAATATTTTGCTCTTGTTCACTAATTTTGAGCAGCTCTGACCCAGACGGCCACGGTCAGGAGAGGTGCTGGGGGTTTTCACCGATGTTTCAGGCTGCTTTCCTTTTAAAAGTTTCAGCTCCATTGGTGGGAAGGACTTTGTCTCAAGTCTGCTCTCCCACAGTTATAAATAAATAGTGTCTTGGATGTGGACACTGCAGCCTTTGCTGATGGTGTTTGATGCACGTTCAGATGGGTCAGCAAATGAGTGAGGAATGGCAGGCGACTGAACGGCCACCATTTTGGTGCGGTCTGAATAACAAGAGAGAGAGAGACCGGGCTTTGGGGGTGCAGAGGGCGCTGACTTCCCCGTACTTCTCACTGGCCAGGTGCCTAGACGTGTCAAAACAAAGCTCTGGGCCACAGCCACAGATCAGGGGGTGGGCGAGTCCCCGTGAGTACTTAGGTCAGGGCTGGGGTGAGCCATCTCCCCAGAAACACCCCGAACACATCAGATTCTGTTAGGAAACCAGAATCAGAAGGAATGGGCCCCAGATGCTGGGTAAAAAGCCAAAAGCGTCTGCTACTGGCTCTTTTTCATATTTGTGGTATATGGTGTTTCTAGAGTAGAGAAGTTACATTTTTTGGACGTGGCTTCTTGGCTTCCAGTTCTGGTGTCAGAAAACCTTCTCGACGCCTAAATCCCCAAACAGTCACTTATAATTTCCTTTAGTGCTTCCGTGGTCTGAAAGCGTAAATCTCGAGTTCAGGGAGATGTAAGGTGAGTGGTGGGGTCTGCGCTCATCGGGATTCCTAGTAAATGAACTCGAGAGGTGGGGCCACTCGGGACGACCGCACCTGCTGTGGGCACCCCGGTCCCAGATTTGTCAGTGACTCCCTGGTTGAACCCAGCCTCCAGCCAGACATCAAGGTGACCAAGGGTGTCACCCCAAGGGCCCAGAACTGGGCAGCGCTGGACAGAGGAGGAGTCCACGGCGGTGGGGAGGAAGCACTGAATAACCTTCGCAGTAACCGATTCCGCCCAGTGCTTGTGTGCCTGACCCCGCATCACCTTGTCCGTCACTAACACGCTCCAATGCCTGCGTGGGGCCTGTCTGTGCGTTCCACTAAAATGGCCAGAGTTAGACAGACTATCTGACTACTCCAGAAGGCCACTTAAAAGCAGAGCGGGAGGATGGTGGGAAACCCTGCCATTTTCAAGATGGCTCACTCTCGTCCATTCATTGGTTCATCCATGTGCCAACGTGCTCTGTTCCCTTCCATGTCCTGCTGGACAGGGACACAGGCCGTAGGCCACATCTCCGAGGCAGGCATGAAGCTCGGCGTGTTCCAGGCGACGGGGTCTCCCAGGCACTGACCAGGGCGGGGGCCACGCGGGGGCTGACGGCCAGGGCAGGGAGTTCATGGGCACGTCCCTCACTGTGGGGTCCGCAAACGGTCATGAGGAGGACGGCAGGGTGCAAACGCCATCGGTACCTTGGAGCCTCCCCCACCCCTCGTGCTCTGAGCTCAGACGCCGCTTGTAGATGCTGTTGCTGGCCGTATGTCTACATGACGATGGCTGTTTCTGCATCCAGGGCACCTTCTGAAATGAAGGAGCACAGCGTTCTCGAGGCTGGAAGACATCGTGGGAATGAAAAACCAATGTGGGAGGACACGCCCTTGGGAAATCACCCAGGAAGAGAGGCAGGGCCGCCTAGCAAGCGACTGAAGGTGAGTGGCCTCCGGCTGCTGACACGTACAGGTGGATAACCTGAGATTCCGCAGCTGAGACCTGATAGCATCATAACCACTCTCGATGTCATTTTAACATAAATGAGTGTCCACTCGTTCCACTTAAAAAGAAAAAAAAAATCTTTAAACACAGAATGGATGTTTTGGTAGCATGTGCTTTAGAAATATGCATTTGTGAGTGGCTTAGGGCCAAAGAGCTGGTGAATAAATGAATGAGAATCAATGAATGCTGGCTCCCATCCAAGCACAGACTAAAATTTAGCATTCGTAAGTTTTTCTCCATTTTGGTTTTTCAAAACCATAGGCCAGTTATTATTAATTCAAAATACTTAACTTTTAGTGTAGGCATTAATGACATTAATCTAAAAAAAATGTGTTTGAGTTGGAAAAGATGATTTAGAAATATTTTGAAATGTATTTCCCAAAAAGATAAGTTTAGAAGATAATTTCAAAGGCTAGCACTTTTGTTCTGTTTGAAGTCATCATTCGACTAATTTTTAGTTAGTGGGTTAGAACAATTTAAAACCTGGAAAACTCAGGCACTTAACAAATTTCATCTTTCTCTCTCGAGGATGCTAAGTATTAGCGCAATGACGTTGTACCGTAACTTTTTGTGGTAAAGAATAGTTTGTTCTGGACACAGGATGTTTATTCGGAGTAGAAGATTCTTCAGGAGAAATTTTGCAGTGAGATTTTGAGTCATTCTTCCTGGAGGAGAGGTGCCGGAAGGCGTGCACGGCCAACGTGCGCGACGGGACAATCTCGGTGACAATCCCGAGCGCAGAAACCAGTAAAGCCAAGGAAAACAAAAAACAGGGCTGGAGAACGAGGAAGCGAGAGTGTCCTCACGCCCGTCGATGAGATATTAGACGAGCTCTTTATACATCGCATAAATGCATTTATTTGTCGGGTTGTCCAATCCATTTCTGGATGTAAACAAATATACGTATATTTTTTAATACACAGAGAAAATATCATGGGGCAACTGGTGCGATGTGCTTCAGTGCAGACGAGAACAGGCCGTCGCCTCGTGTGAGATGCCTTGAGAGTGACAGAACCATAAGTTACGTCTTCAGTAAAATAAGTCACGACTCTCTCATATATGGCGATCCTAATTGTGATGCAAAGGGCACGGTTCGATGGTCTGATTAAATTCTTGCTAGTTAAAGGTAAGAAATGATAAAAACCTACCCGGAAGCGCCACCCTTAGTTAGGAATGTACCTGGCGTGAGGGGAGAGGTGGGACGAGCCAGTCAAATGTTCCGTAAAGCAGAAGGCGCTCTGAGCTCTTTTCACACACGCAAAAAACTGTCTGAAAAGGACATGCTTCCGCGACCGAGCCTGCGTGCTGTGCAGAGGAGGCTGAGGTGGGGATGCTGAGCTGCCTTCCAGGGTCCCGTCCGTCCCAGCGGAGGCCAGCCTGGTGTCCCAGCTCCCACCAGGGCAGGGAGCCAGGAGACTGCATGCAGTGTCCTCAGCCACAGCTAACTCGCAGCCAAATGCCACTCTCGTTCCTGAAGGAGACTTGGGGGAAGCAGTACCAGACACGGCTCGTCCAGGTCTGGGGCGAGAGCAGTGGAGGTCACCAGCGTGGTGACAAGATTCATTCTGCAGCAGGCGTTCAATGTTTTGTTTTGTTTGTTTGTTGTTTTGGTCAAAATCAATTTATTCAGCGAGGAAAAACTCCCCACGGACCCTCCCATGCTTGCCAAGGCTGTTCGTTCTCCTGCGTTTTCCGGATGGATTGATTTGGGATAGGTCCGGGAGGTTTATAGCTAATCGTGGCTCCTTGCATATGGCAGAGATTTCGTAGCCCTTTTGGGAGATGAGTGACGATCCCTTCAGCTGGGCTGCCAAGCTGAACAAGAGAAGAGGATGCTCAGAAGTCTCTGGCTGCGCACACCGGGCCAAGAGCACGCGCCACCAACACAGTGTGTTCATGTTCATCTTTCTGCTCTAACACATCTCATATATTTCAGAGCTCAAAGTCCTGGACCAAAAAAGAAACTATGCACGCACATCCTATTGCAAAGCTTGTCTTCCCCTTACACGTCCAGGGCCACATGATTTTTCAAAAGGGCATTTACATGGAATTCATGCTTACAACTTCCTTCCAAGAAAACAAACTGAAACAGAGACATTTCAATGGACGTCTGACCATTTATCACCTATTATCTCTGGGCTTAATTATTTCATATATATATACGAAAAAAAAATATCCAACACACTCCGTTTTCTTTCTTATCTTCCTTCTTTTTTAAGCATCCTGTGGATTGTCTATGTTCCTCCAACATTCATACATTAATGCCTAGTCTCAACGTTCGTGCCCACCATATTTGTGGAGAATAACTTTAGGGATGATTAGGGTTTCATGAGGCCCTAATTCCATAGAGAAGACGGCCTTATAAGAAAAGGAAGAAAGAGATGTCTCTCTCTCTCTCCGCCCTGGCACAAACGAGACGCCCGTGAGGACACTGAGAAAGCCAGGGAGAGGGCCCGCACCGGACGCCCCCAGGCCGACGGCCTCATCTTGGACGTCCAGCCGCCAGAACTGTGGCGGAATAAACATCTGTCGTTTTGCCGCCTGGTCTGCGGCATTTGCTAGAACAGAGTGTGAGCCCGGCTGACTCTGGGCAAGCGCTTCTGAGGTCCCCCAGGTGCACGGACCATGTCTGCTATGACAGTCCACGGTGCTGACCCCTCCCACGTGCCACGTCACACCTGCCGGTTTCCTGTGCCTGCCGCCCCAGGTCCTGGGCTGGCCCTGGCCCATCCGGTCCCCTTAGCCCATCTCCGAAGGCGATCTCCCAACTGCTCACTGTCCATGTTGCCTTTTCTGGACCGTTCTTTCCTACGCGAGGTGACCTTCTTTTCTAAGTGTGCCCCGTGAAAGCCCTCTCCATGAATGCCGCGGGCATGCAGCTGACAGACTCGAGGCAGAGAGATGAGCCGCTTTCTTCACAATGCTGCGAAGGGACAACTCAGCGGCCTGACCCACAACGACAGTAACAGCGAATCCGGGATGGAGCGCCACAGCTCCGTCTCTGCAGGGGCTGAGCTGGACCGCAGCGAACGGACTTGAATGTATGAAAGCACACAGCGCCCCGAAGACTTCCCGCATCTCCACGGAAGGGAACGGATGCTCAACCCAGAGAGAAGCAGGAAATCCTCGCGGTGTCTCCTGGGAAGGTCCGCGTTTATGGCTCCGCTTTAAGTGGGACCAACCCCCCTGGATGTAGGGACGAAGCGTGAGGGTTTGCTGGCTCGCCGGCCGCGGGCTGGACGGCCCTGATTTTGCAGGCCTGCTCCTCAGGTGGACAGGGCACCCACGCTGGCAACCCCGGGGACCGGGGTCTCTGTGGCCGCAGGAGGCAGGCTCCCGTGCGGACTTTCTTTCTGAGAAGAGTTAAACATCGACTGTAGAATATTTGACATAAAGAAAAATAAAATAAGTCTATCGTTTTAGGGTGTTCGAGGTCTAGAGAAGGGCGTGCAGTGATAATCACAGCTAGGAGCTTTTAGGCATTTCTATGTGCCAAGCGTTGTTCTAAGTCACCTCTATCTGTCACCTCATTGGAACCTCGTGACCAGCCAGGGAGATGGGAGCTATTTTTATCCAGATTTTACAGATAAGGAAACCGAGGCACAGAGAAGCAGAAGAACGTGCCCAGACTCTGCGACGAGCGACCGGCAGGGCGGGGGCCGCGGGGCTCCCGAGCGCGTGACGATTCCTGCT
>NW_006440135.1:1507304-1520258 GCF_000325575.1 Pteropus alecto
TCGGGACCCTCGTTGAGCCCCGGTGGGAAGCTCCGAAGAGCCTTTCGTCTCAAGTTCATTCTCATTTCCGTACTCACGTCTCCTAAGGTGGTTTCCGAGCAGAGACCCAGCCGAAAGGGAGCCGCGCTGCTCTGTCCTCGCTCCCTTCCTGCTCTCGGCCAGTCGGGCTGTGACGTGCCACCGCGAGACTTGCCTCGGCTGCTTGGAGCACGGCCCGGTCTCCTCCCACTAGGAAGACACCCCCCTCCACTCGCCACAGCAAGGAACTCGGGGGCGTTTCTGATGACCCAGAGCCACTCTCACACTTGCTTGTCCTTACGTCTTGCCGGGGCAGCAGTGGCCCGGCTGGGGACCAAGCTGTCCACAGCCTGGACTCAGAGATCTCTGTGTGACCACTGGCCTGGCCAGGGGACCGCGGAGTCTCCCGAGAGAGAGCACACCCGGACGGGAGGAGATACTGCAGCTCGAGGCGCCAGGAGGAAGGCGTCAGCCCCTCGAGGAGTCAAAGGCATCAGCGTCCAGCTTGGCTCGGGTCAGTCCTAGAAGCCCCTGGCCTGCTTCCCTGGGGATGCGTCTCAGAGGGCGAGGACGGCTCTGTGAGAGCTCTTGTCTTCAAACAAGCAGCAAGGCCATTATTGGGGTGAAGGAGGTGGCCAGGACCCCAACATGCTGGCGTCACCCTGAGGTCGGAGTGTCACTTGCCGCACCCCACACCATCTGTTACAGGTTGAATTGATCGTGTCCTTTTAAGAAACGGTATGTCGGATTCTTGGCCCCCAGTGCCTCAGAGTGGACTTATTTGGATATAGGGTTTTTACAGAAGTGATCCGGGTAAAACGATGTCACTATGGTGGCCCTGATCCAATAGGACAGGTGTGCTTATAAAAAGGGGAAATTTGGACATAGACACATGCCCATGGAGAACGTCACTCGGAGACGAAAGAAGAGACCAGGGTGATGCTGCTCCAGACCGGGGGACATCGAGGGTTGCCGGCGAAGCCGGAAGAGAGGCCCGGAGCAGGGCGTCCCTCACAGTCTCGGAAGGAGCCAATGACAAGTGCGCCGCCCCACGTGGCGGGGCTGTGTGAGGGATCCTCTCAGCTTGTGCCTGTGCTTCCGGACGGGGGATGGCGCAGTGCCGGCCACACGGGCAGGTGCTGGCTTACCAGCGATGCGGTGGCTCGTCACCTCGCTGTGTCATGGGTGAGGCCAGAGAGGCAGCGGCTTGGCGGTCGTCCAGCTGGGCCCTGGACGACGTAATGCAGCTGCTGTACACACCCTCGGGGTGCAGAGGCCTCAGGGAGGAGGACTCCACACAGCTGGGGGGTCGTGGTGAAGGGGACACTGTACTGCGAGTGACCCATGACAGCATACTTCCAACACCCCCTGGGGCCCCCGAGCCCGTGCCGGCCAGGAGGGTGGGAGGCTTTTAGGGGTTGGATGCCTCTGAGAGCCCGGGGCAAACAGGCACAAGCCACCTGCAAAAGCTGCTCAGGTTTTTCTCCTTCTGCGGAGTGGCCGTGCACAGGGGACTTCAGGGTTGTGGGGACGGTGGCCGCCTCCTGTAACCGAGCTCGCTCAGTGCCAGCCACCAGCATGCACGGAGGGGGCGTGTGGTGCGAGGCCACCGGGCTTGTAGGGACGGAGATGTCGGCCAGGTGTGGACAGAGCACCGGGTGGAAAGCCCGGGACCTGTGCTCCAGGCCGGGAGCTCAGGTGACTTTGCAGACGGCACAACCTCCCCGGCCTCATTTGCTTGACGGTGTGACGAGGCCACTTCCTTTCGTTCAATGTATCACAGTTTTGCAATATGCTCGTTCTTCTCTGAGACGGGGATCGAGGCGCGACCAGGAGACGCAGCCTTGTGTCCTCAGATGCAAACTAAGAGTGAAGAGCAAGCCGAGCGTCCTGACCGGGAAGGGGTGGACGGACCCCGCGGGCGAGGTGGCTGGCCGTCCTGCAGCCAGCGTGGGGCGCGGTACGGCCGGCAGGAGCTGTGGCGAGGCATCGCTGTCCCCTAACATGCCAGTCCAGCGGTCCAGGTGCATGATCACCGGAGCCCGATGGTGGGCGGGGTCGGGGCCGGAACCCGGCAGGGGGACAGGCAGGTCACTTGGCAGGTCCCATTTCCAGGATCTCACGTGGATCCAAGCAGCAGTGGAAATAGAAGCTCTTTTAAGCTCACAGCAAACTCCTCTTCCATGGAGCCAGGTTGTGCTGTGCTCCCTGACACGTCGTTGGGACGGGGGAGGAGCCGTTCACGTGGCATCTCAAAGGTGACGTGACACGTGGATGAAGCGAGTCGGCTCCATCGCTCCCACGTGTGGGTCACTGTTAACATCTCGCCCTGGACTTTCACCGAAACCCTGACTGAGGTTTCGATTTCCCCATCGACCCACGGAAAGCTCCAGGTCTTCCCCTGTGGGCGGCGTGGGGCTGTGGTCAGCGGTCCCTCCCGCCCGATGCCACGCTGGCTTCAGAGATTCCTTATTTTGGCTCATCAGTCACCTCCTGGTGCTGGAGCTGACTCACTCTTCGCTTTGGTGCCGTTTCCCTCTGTGCCACCAGGAATGGCTTCCTACCCCTCGGTGCTACCAGGAATGGCTTCCTACCCCTCTGTGCCACCAGGAATGGCTTCCTACCCCTCGGTGCTACCAGGAATGGCTTCCTGCACAGATGGCCGAGCTCAGTCACGGTGACAGCAGGAGCCCTGGAGACGCCTGCCGGCTGGGTGCGCCGGTCCGCAGTGATGCCCTCAGCCCGCCCAGGAGCCCATGCCAGGGGTAGCACTGTCAGCCCGGAGGGCCAGCCTCGGAGCCTCTCCAACGTCCTCCCCGCCCCCACCACCCCCGGCCACCAGACGGAGACACACCAGCCTCGCACACCAGCCTCCTGCCGCACCCAGAGGAAGCAAAGCTGGGACACGCAACTTTCAGGGACGGGCCACACGCGGGAGCCCAGACTGCGGATGGTCACAGAGGGGCCAGAAAAGCCAGGAGTCAGTCCTGCCTGTGGCTGCAAAGCCGGGGCCAGGGCCAGGGCCTCAGAGAAGCCTTTCTGAAGGTGGCACCGCCCCTCTACCAGGGGACACGTGAATGCGTACGGTGGCTGCATGACGCAGGGAGAGAGCCGTCGGAGCCAGGCAGAGCGCCAGGCCCGAGCGGGCGGCTGGCTTTGTCCCGGTGCCTCTCAAGAGCTGCTGCTGTCTAGTCCTCGGCCACCGCAGACGCTCGGGTCCCTCTGAAGAGGCGGCTGTTTCTGGCAGCCCTGCCCGTCCTCTCCTGCGGCCTGCAGGCCACTGCAGCCGCACCCACCACACCTCCAAGCTGCCCAGCTCGGCTGCAGAGTGCGCGCCAGGCCATCCCCTCCCGGGGCTCCGACCCCAGGGCGCACGGAGCTGTGGCGCTGTGGCCCCCCCTACACCGAGCCGCCCCCCTGCCTGGAGCGCCCAAGTATCCAATCGCCATCCTTGTCCCGGCCTCCCCCCAAGGCGGTGAGGCAGTCCCCGGAGGCAAAACCCACAGGCCTGGGCTGGGGCATGAGGGACCAATGATTGGGGGACCGGGTGTGGCCTCGGGGCTCTCCAAATACTTGGTTTTCTTCCTGATACAAAGAGCTTTCTTTTGCTTTTCCGAGCATATAATTGTGAAATAAGGTAAATAATAGTTTAATAAACATTGCTTAAGAAAGTAGAACTGTTTGAAATATTGTCACCCTGAGCAAACTGTCATTATCAGGCGGGTGGCCATCTGTCCACAGCCCTCGGCAGAAAAATCTTCTTTCTACGTTGGTCTTAGAACTGGGGAACCGGAGAGCTTGGGTCAGCAGAGGCCACTGTGAGAATGTGAGTGTGTGGAAACTGGTCCTTGGGCTTGAGTCTGGGTGACTCACCCACTGTCAGCCCCTCTCGCATCCCCCTGGCCACCACATCCTCCTTCCCAGGAGCCTCGGCCGGCTCTTCGGCCGGCGAGTACGCGGCGCCATGACCCAGCGCTCCTTCCTCGATGCAGGTGTGGGCTTGAGAGGCCCCTTCTGAGCGTCCGGCTGGGAAAGCCTTGGTTTGGAGGGGCCCACGCTAGGGCTCCAAGCAGACCCCTGCCCTCCCCACTGTCCCTCGGGCACCGGTGCAGGTGTAGCTGTGTCCACTGGGGTCCCCTCTGCAGGAGCCTCGGCAAACGTGAAGCCATTGTCTTGTCTCCACCAGCGCGGAGACGCCTCCCTCCCCATTCGCTGCCAGAAATATTGGTCCTTCCTGCTCCAGCTCCTTGAGCTGCTGATTCACGACTGTCCTCTGGCACCCTCCGGGGCCAGACATGGGAGGGTGTCCAGACAGCCTTGGGGCTCGTCCTCTGTAGTTTCACATGAGCCCCGTATCTTGGCGTGTCGCCCCAGGGCACTTGTGTCTACGTAAATCTAATAAAACCAAGTCCCAGTGGAGGCCAACATCGTACAGATGCGGTTACGGTTCCCACTGTCCTGAGTGGGCTCCGGGGGACAGGCCGTGAGGGAGAGCGGTCCGCAGAGCTGTCTGCTGGGAGGGAGGCCCTAGGGGAGTGAGGGCCCTGGGCAGCCAGCCTCTCGGTGTTATCGCGGAGGGAGGTGAGTGGCTGGGTCTTCGCGGCCTTGAAGCCACAGACCAGTCCTGCGGACTGTCCCTGGGGGGCCTTGACCTGGGGCAGAGAGTCTGTTCTCTAAGGCAGCGGCCCCCAACCTTTCTGGTACCAGGGACTGGTGCTCCTATGAGAATCTCATGCCTGATGATCTGAGATGGAGCTGAGGTGGTTATGCTGCTGCTGGGAAGTGGCTGTGAATACAGATGAAGCTTCGCTCACTGGCTGCTCACCTGCTGGTGTGTGGCCCAGTTCCTAACAGGGCTTGAACTGGTACTGGTCCACAGCCGGGGAATTGGGGACCCCTACTCTAAGGCCAAGGGCAACGCCAGGTATGTTACTTCGCCAGGGCTGCTAGCAAAGTGCCACAGGCTGTGGGGCTTCATAGATGGTTACTGCCTCACAGCCTGGAGGCTGGAGGTCCAAGGTCAAGGTCCCTTCTGAAGGCTGCGAGGGAGGGATCTGTCCCACGCTTCTCTGGCCTGCACAGGGCCATCTTCTGTGTTTTCACTTTGTCTATCTCTGTGTCCAAATTTCTCCTTTTTATAAACGTACCGGCCATATTGGATTTGGACTGTGATACTGTGATTTATAATAAATACATATTTTGTCTTTGTCCCTGTTTCTGGCGGAGAGCTCCTAAAACCCTTCGAATGTCCTAAAAGACGAGAGCAGCAGACGTGTCTTTTGTTGTGTTAATGAGGTGACTTTGGAAGGCTCCTAAGGAAGGGGGCTGGTTGTCAGGAGGCCCAACCCTGTGACCAGAGAGTTTGTCCCACCCCACGACCTCCTGGGAGGGGAGAGGAGCTGGTGGCTGCATTGATCGACAATGGCCGGTGATTTAATCAATCGGCCTGTGTAACGAAGCCTCTACAAAAACCAAAGGACGGGGTTGCAGATCTTTCGGGCAGGTGACCATGTGGAGGGCAGGGAGGGTGACTCCTGGACACGGCACGGAAGCCCCCCGCCCCTTACTCTGCCTCGCGCATCAGCTCCATCGGGCTGCTCCTGAGTTAAGTCCTTTTACAAAAAACAGTCATCTAGAAAGTGAGCTGGTGACCTGAGTTCTGTGAGCCGCTCTAGCAAATTAATTAAACCCAAAGAGGGGGTCGTTGGAACCTCCCGTCTACAGCCGATGGGTCAGAAGCACAGGTGACAACCCGGACTTGTGACTGACTTCTGAAGGAAGGGGACGGTCTTGTAAGACTGAGCCCTTAAACTGTGAGACCTGACGCTGTCTCCAGGGAGAGAGTGTCAGAATTGAGTTGAATTGTAGAACGCCCACTGGCTTTCCAGAATTCTTTGGGTGCATGGAGATAAAGCTATGCGTAGGAACTGAATCTGGAATTGTAGAGCCTGCCCCGATGACCTCATGTGAACAGCTAATTACATCTCCTGTGACCCTATGTCCGAACAAGGTCAAAGTCGGAATTTTCGAGGGTTAAAGTATGAATTTTGCAGTGGACGCACTTGAACCGGAACACCCAGGAAAGTCAGGCCGTGAGCCACGGCAGGCGACACCCCAGCACCTGGACGATGACGTGTGTTGACTCCCCGAAGGGCACCATGATGCCGACCTGCACAGCTTTGCCGAAAGCTAAGAACATCCGTGGCTAGTCAAAGTGTAGTTTTCACTACGTGGCCGAAAGCTGTGAGCTTCGCTGGATTAAGTCCCCTGTGCCTGGCCGATGCTCCTGTTACTGACACCCACCCCGTGTCCGGAATGGACGCGCCGTAAAAGCGCGCGTGAGCCTAGTCCATTCCATACTCACTCGCGGTTTCGAATTTCCCTTCTCTCCATCCCAGACGTAGGCTTTCAGAACAATATTTTTGTTCTCACACCTGGAAATATAAAATTTCATGCCATTTATTTCGTAGTTTCCTCAAACATGCAAAAGAAACAACTTTGAACGCATCTTTAAGAAGGATTTTTATCTTGAAAAATAATTTTTTAGTTTAATAAAAACTCGGATTACTGTTATGCTATCCTCAAATCGCCGTCATGTGAAATTTTCTGGGGAAACCCCCTTATAACCCACTTATAAAGTCATTCTGGGACCTCGACAGCTGGAACATTGGGTGGGGACGGAGACAGACTCCCTCCGATCAAAGTCCCACGCAATCCTGGGCAGCGATACATCAGTCCAGTGAGGTGGCAGTGCCGCCGAGCGAGGGGTCGGAGGGCCTGGCCTCGGGCCCTGGCCGCCACCCGCCGAGGACACAGTGTGTTCCCTCCGCTCCACGTCTCCATTTACACATCGTGAGGGTCGAGTGGGGTCTGTACTCACTCCAGGGAGCTGCCACACGAGGTCACCGGGGCACGCGAGAAAGGACGGTTCGGCCTTGGAGTCCCCTCACGGGGTTCTGCTCCCGTGGTGTGGCCCGCCCTAGAGCAGCGGGCCACCAGCAGGCCACCAGCTGCCACCAGACTTGCTGCGCTGGGGCGTTCTGCCTCTCTGCATGGCCATCTCCCTAGTCTCTACGGTGGCTTCTGTACTTCTCGGATTTTCAAAATTATTTCTACTGAGACTGCCCGATTCAGGGACAATTCAGAAAATGTTTTCTGAAAACCCGTTTGAGCCAGGAGCAGTGCAAGGGAGGGTGACTATGACCCTGGCACTGCCCACTCCAGGATGCTAAAGCCTGGCCTGCAAGCTGACAAGCACCATTAACACTCTGGAAAGACCAAATGTTTTCTAAGGCACTCAGGGCCCCAGGAGTAAGCGATGCAGTGAGTGGGGTGAACCCCTGCATCGGCAGGTCGGAGGAACCTAAGCACGGAGGGTCTGCTGGGCGGGGCGGCCCACTGGGACGGTGTGAGGGTTCAGAGCATCGATACTCAGAACAGAACGCACCGAGACAACGGTGAGTCAAGGACTCTGGTTGTATTTCCCAGGGACAGGTGTTAAGCTCACAGACACCATCACGATTCGGGAGTCCTGGGCGCGGCTGTGCCACACGACAGTCTTCGGGAGAGTTCGTCTTCCCCCGGAGGAAGAGTTTAAGGACCCAGGCGCGGACAGGTACACGGAGCTTCCTCTGAGATGCAGTGTGGCGTGGAAGGGCTGCCGGGGTTTGAAAAGGAAGAACCAGCTCACGGAGAAGGTGGAGAAACGGCTCCCGACGTCTGCTCCCTTCGTATCAAAGTAAACGAGTGAACTCTGAAGCCTCCAGGGGTTCCGGTCCCCTCGACGGCAGCATGGCCGGAATGTTCCCTGGGCTCGCACGAAGGGCACTGTGGCGGCCTGGGACATCCAGAAAAAGAAGCGACAGCCGCTGCAGAGCGACATGGCAGTGCTCCTCCCCAGGGGGCCCCTGTTGGCCACCTCACGGGGGATGCTAAATCTTCACGATTGATTCTCGAGAACGAAGGAATTATCGTTTTTAATCATTCCGTGAGTGTATGTCCCCTGCCGAATAGCTGGAAGGTAGAAAGAAAGATCTTAGGAACAGGTATTTCACTCGATACCAAAGAACAAAGTTGAGGGAGTTAAAGCTTTAGAACCCATGATGGCAGGTGGATGCCGCATGCTTGTCGATGACAAGCAGCCTGCTGTGGGGACGGCAGTGGTTTGGATCTGTGTGGCCGGAGCTTCAAAAGGAAGCAGCCCTTTCATGCCAAGGAACTTTGCCAAATCAAACATGTCACCACACAACTGGAAAAGGGTCTTGCAGAGAGAGGCCCCACCTTCTGCTTCTAGAAACGTTCGGCCATCTCCCAGCCATTGTGTGTCTACTCCGCCAGCTTCTTTGTCCCTCAATTCCTAGCTACTGGGCTGTGCTCCTCGTCCACAGAACTGCGGCTGTCCCCTGCGTTTTGATCTAAGGCGGCTAACTTTAGAATGTCAAGAGGAAATCTGCTTTCAGCTTGGCTTCGTGAGAATGCCAAGTCTGCAGGCCGGGGTAGCGTGTGTGGTCCCACCTTCTGCTCTTTACCTGCTATAAGAGGTTGCTTGACCTCACAGGGATTCGATTTCCTTCTACGTAAAGTGGCAGAGATTATAATCACGATGACATTAGCGTTCTCAGCTAGATCCGAGAAAGCATTTTTGAGAGAGTGTTTTATGAACTCTACAGTCTGGCAGAGGTTAGACTTTACTTCCTCATTCAAAGCTCGATTGTTGAGCTTACGGCAGGATGGCACCCCCAAATCTCCTGTTGCTTCTCGGGGCTCCATCCTTGTGTTCCAACATTCTTCCTCCGTCAACATGACTGGAGCCATTTCAGATGGCTCCAGTTCAGGACTGAAATGTGCTAGTCACAGTGACCAGGGACAGGCAGGGGACTCCTGCTCTGGAGATTTCCAGGGTGTGGCTTCTTCAAGTACCTGCATCTTAGGAAAGCAGTGGCCCCTGGAGACATGGAGAGACGGGCCCAGCCTCTCGGCACACCACCATAGCCCACCTGTGTTCCTGGAGCGAAAGCTCCCAGGGTCCAGTGTTCTCGAAGGGACCTGCTCTGCTGAGAAGTCTACTGGGTCCTTCTAGTTTTAATGTCACTAAGGCGAAGGGTTTTACTTTTGCGAAAATAATAACTGAACTGTATTTTTAATAAAACAAGAAAGAGGTCACCACTTTGGTGCCCCATCAGAAGCTACCATTATTCCCATATAATTTGGGGAATTACTTTGGCAGTGGGAATTTAAAGAAGGTGATTTCATTAGGACTGAAATAATCTACACGCGAAAAATAAAATTCATAAATAAAAGATAGCTAGATAGATTGATCCGAAAGGAAATATTCAGAAATAAGGGTTTCCCGGGAGACATCCTTATTTCATTTTCTAGATGGTTCACAAAAATAACTGACTTTGGAAACCAGTAATTCACTACAAATGCTAGATCCCAGACTAGCTCGTAGAATTGAGGTTTGGATGTCTGTAATTTGGACTACATGGGAAACATGCAGACAATCCCCAATTTACAGTGGTTCGACTTGAGATTTTTCCACTTTATGATGGTGCGAAACCGATATGCATTCAGTAGAAACTGTACTCTAAATTTTGAATTTTGATCTCTTCTAGGGCTAGTGAGATGCGAGACCATAATCTCTTGGGGTGCTGGACCACAGTAGGAAGATGGTTTTGCCCAGCTGTAGGCTAGTGTAAGTGTCCTGAGCATATTTGAGGTTGGCCAGGCCAAACTACATTCAGTAGGTTAGGCGCATTAAATGCATTTTCAACTTATGATGGGTGTCTTTGTAAGTCAAGGAGCACCTGTAGAGAGCTACGTGACACTATGATTTCCAATAAAAACGTATTTGGTCTTCATCTTGTTCCTGGCACGAAGCTCCTAAAATCACTGGAATCTGCTAATTGATGAGAGCAATAAAAATGTCTTTTGTTATGTTAATGAGGTGACATTGCACCCCAGGATGGGGGCTGGTTGCCAGGAGGACTAACCTGTGATCAGAGGGTGGGAACTTTTATGCCAACCCCTGACCTCCCAGGGAGGGAGAAGGGCTGGAGGTTGAATCGATCACCAACGGCCAATGATCCAATCAATCAGGCCTACAGAATAAAGCCTCCGTAAATATCCAGAAGGAGGGCAGTCTGAGTGCTTCGGGGTGAGTGGCCACGTGGAGGTCAGGGAGAGGGCATGAAGCTCTGTGAGTCTCTCCCATTTGGGGTTCCTGAGTTATAACCTTTTATAATAAATTGGCAGCATAGTAAGTAACATGCTTCTCTGAGTTCTGTGAGGCATGCTAATCAAGGAGCGGGGCTAGGAACTGACGATGTATAATAAGTGACCTGGGTGTGTGACTGTCGTCTGAAGTGTGTGTAGGGGTCAGTCTTGTGAGACTGACCCTTCCACCTACACGGTCTGCGGCTCTCTTTGGGTTATGAATTCCGGTTCCGAGTTGAGTTAGATCGTACGACACCCAGCTGGCATCTGGATAATACTTGCTGGTTGGGGAAGTGCCCCCTCTCCCCGCATTGGAGTGGAATGCAGAATCACTGGACCATGGGACCAGAGTCACATGATATCCCATACCTGGCGATGTCACCTACTAGGCAGAGCGACCTCAGTCAAATCGTTTTACTTGCCTGGGTCATTCTCCCAGCCCGGGCGAATGGCTGGGCTCACCTGTGTGGACGGGCCAGAGGTCGGCCAGCGTAGGACGGCCTTTCTCCACGCAGCTCTCTCATCCTTGCCAGTTGAGCGGGGTCTTGTCCACAGGGACCCAGGGGATGAGTTCGAGGCTTGGGGTTGCTCGCCGTCCTTCTGCCGCATTCTAAGGCCCGGCACTTTACAAGGGCAGTCCAGACCCAAAGATCGGGGACATCAGTCCCACCTCTTGATAAAAGTTGAAAATTCATATTGCAAAGAGGCAGAGATACAGAGGAAATAACAGCCACTGTTTCTGCAAACGACTTAATGCAGAAGGTAAAACAGACAAACAAGCCTAAGCAAAAACCAAACCCGAACAAAAATTCAGGTCACCAATCAGAAGCAGGCGGCAGAGAAACGATCGACCTCAGCCCCGCTTCATGAACCGCTGGCCGTGGGCCGTCTGTCCCCACCCGGGGGCTGCAGGTTCTGGAGCGGAGCTGGGGCGAGCGCCCTGCACGAGGCTTGCTTCAGGACCCCGCTCTCCGCCATGGCCTCCTGATGCCCCACACAGAAACCGGCGAGGGAGGCGGGGGACCTTGCGAAAGGACTCCGCCGTGCAGAGAAAGCGGCGTCAGGCTTCACCTGCGTTCAAACGTTCCTTGCTTGTTCTGCCAAATAGACGTCATTCTGAAGGCAAACGTGCCTTCCTCTCGCTCCCCATGGACCTGAAGTCCAGCACGGCCCGGCGTTAACCGGAATGGCCCACGCTGGTTCCAGCACGGGCCCAACATGGCCCAGGTTCTCCTTGGGGCATGGAAGGACGTCAGGATCCCCGTGCAGTCTCCTGACCTCTCCCAGGGGCGTGCTGTGGACTGCCTGTGGGGACCCGCCTGTCACTTAAATGCGTGTGGATCTGGGGCAGGCCCCTGAGCTCCTCAGATGTCTCCTTTGTCACGAAGCACACCACCTGCAGAACGAATGGTGAACATGTAGGTCTATATTTTTGTCTCGGGGGAGAATGGAATGAAATGCCACCCCTCGTGTTAGCTGGAGTTCCAACTTTGCAAGCCGTCGGTGGCATCCAAGGATGCCTGTTTAAGAAAGCTCAGGTCTAGGCGATGGAATTTAAGTTCACATCCCCAACTGCTTACTGCTGAGCTGCGGTTTACATAAAACGTGCTGAAGAAAAGGGCGCGGAATGAAAAGAAAGATCTTTCTTGTCGGTATTAATACTGAAGCAAACGCTGATTTTTTTGTAAGAAAATGCTAATATGATAAGTGGCTATTGATAACAATAGTCAACTCTGAACACTTGGCAGGTGGCTATTGAATAAGATCAGACAGATGTGTTTGTGTAAAAAAACATAATTAAAAGGGAACGTCTTTCTAATATTTGTCACCAATTTTCAGCGGAATAATAATGATAAAATAAAGAACTGTAAAACCAGGAAGGGCGTGGAGAGGTTTCCTTCCACCTGTGATTGTTTTTAAGGATCAGCAGGCATGAGTCGGATGGTATTTTGCTCGCCCCAGGAGACCTCAGCAGCTTCTTCTAACAAAGGGAAGGACTTCCTCCGCTGGGGGCTGGGCAGGGGTGTGGGACCCGCCACCTCTCTGAGCTGGACGGAAAGCTCGGTGCCCTCATGCCCATGAGAGGGGGAGGGAGGCATCGTTATTCGTGTTCACTGATGAACCATAGATCCCAGAACCGTCACAGCGAAGCACCCAGCGAGTCGTCTTGCTGCCAAGGGCCAGGCTGCTTTCTCGAAAGCCCCTCCGGTTGGGCCGTGCAGAGGACAGAGAGAAGTGTGACACTCTCAGGGGCTCCTCTGTGGAGCCCACTGCGGCCCCAGAACGCCACCGTGAGAGCTGCCGCTTGGAAATGACCACATCTGGTCCGTCTAACTAAATCTCATCTTTTAAATGCGAGGCTTCAGAAACAGAAGCTCGCGTGAAATGTGGAGCGTGAACGATTGTGTTTTAAGTTGAAAGGCGAGGGGAGCCTGCGCCTCAGCTGCCGAGGGGCGTCTGTCTGACGATGCCCGACAGATGTCTAGGAGCGGCAGGACCCCCGCACCCGCCACCCCGCCGGGTGCCACCACGCTCTCTCCCTGCCCGGAAAGCCATCCGTCTGCGTCCACTGGCTGCTCCGCGGGCCCAGCTACCAGCGAAGACCCTGGCGAAAGCCGAGGAGAGGTGAGTCTTGTCCGGCTGCTGGAGTGGACGCCCCCGGCCCAAACGGCCGCCCTGGGGCCTCCGGGCAGGAGCAAGAGAGCGCCACACAGGCCGCTT
>NW_006440135.1:1520439-1522194 GCF_000325575.1 Pteropus alecto
AGCGGGCGGGCCCCGGGCTGAGGCCAGGGATGCGTGTCGCGAGGAGAGGACACGCCCCGCGCAGAGTTGGTGTCTGGATCGCACCGCTCTGCCCTCTGCCCTTCGCTTGCCGCCCTCGGGGCCGCAGGCTCTGGGTCCCGCGCCCCTCCCCGCGCCCCCGCCCCGCGCCGGCCACCACGAGGGACGCTTCGGTCTGCGCCATCTCCGCGGGGAGAAGGGCGGAAGGACGCGGACGCTTTCAGGAACATTGCTGTGTGTCTACACGAATCCCTCTGTCTGTCTGTCCGTCCGTCCGTCCGTCCGTCCTCCACCTCTGACTTCCCTGACGCCCGCACACTCACTCACAGACGGGAAGGGAGGAGCCGACACGCAAACCTGCAGGTCCCTTTTGTCACTCACGCCTTCTTCAGCAGGTTTTTTTCTCCCCCAAGATAAATCGATCGGACTCCGAATCACGGCCCGTGGGGCTCTGGTGGCTTCTTCGCGGCCCTCACCTCCCTGTGGGAGGCGGAGGTGACCGGGCGGGCCTCCTCCAGCCCCGCCCCGGGCCTGGCTTCAGGGCTGGCCGACTCCTGCTGCTCTGCTTTCCCTGCCTGCCATGCGGCCCCCTCGGCCCCACGGGCTTCCGCCAGCACCGGGGCACGACGCCAGCGCCTCGCGTGGAAGCGGACAGGGGAGCCCTGCTGGGGGCCCCCCTCCCCGCCCCGGGGACACACGGTGGGGGGCGCTGCCCCGGGAGCGCTCTGGGGGACACTTGGCTGCGCAGCTGAGCTGAGTTGAGACCCAGCCGCAGAGCTGGCGGGACGCGTGGGAGGTCGTGGTGTGGCATTTGGCCACCGCGCGGATCCTGGCAGACGCACGGGCTGTCCCCACAGCCGCATTAGCTGGGATGCGATGACAGAGACAGGCCCCATGGAGGTGTTTCCCAACCAGAGACTGGGCTCCTGAGCGCCAACGCTCCGTCCTGTTACCCCGTGAGCCCAAACGGAACGAAGCGGCGGGGCTTACAGCCTGAATCGGAGGGGCAGCCGGGTTTTCTGCTCGCGTCTGTAAAGTGGGGTGGTCTTGTTCCCCGCCCTCTCCACTGAATGCTGTCAGTCTTAACTGGGGTTCAGAGGCCACAGGAAGGCGAGATCTGTTATTATTATTAAACTGTTTGAGACTCATGAGAGCATATTCATGAGTCTATTCAATTTAAAATATATTTCCTTTCCTTAGCTCAGCAAGTGGCTGCCCTGTCTTAGGACGGTCGAGGAATTTAATATTAAAGGCCTTTCACTTGGCAGCTGGCGTCCGCCGGCACTCTGTTCTGAGCCGAGGTGCATGAGAGGAAGAAAAAGGCGAGGCTGTTCAGCTCTGCAAATGAAAAGGAAATTTTGCTGAATCTCGAGAGTTTATAGGTGGCACAGAGAGGAGGAATCAAAGCCCCCCTCTCCCCAGGGCCCGGGCCGGTCCCGGTGCAGCAGGCGTGAGCACACACGCACGCCTGCGGTTTTAGTGGACGGCGGGGGCTTCTTTGTGTTCGGCTGCAGCCGATGCTGTTTGCTGAGGCTGCACTGTGACTGTGGCCCTTTCAGTGGGGCAGACGAGGTCTTGCCTTGTCTGAGGTCCCTGGCGCTAATATCAGCAAACTCACTGCTTCCTGGCGCCCACAGGAGATGCACTCCATCCTCAGTGGCATGGGGAGGTGGCCCTCGCGCTCCGGACTGACCGAGTGGCACTTGGACTGAAGGCGGGTGGCATCCGATGCACACC
>NW_006440135.1:1525182-1536378 GCF_000325575.1 Pteropus alecto
GAAGGAGGGTGTGGCATCTTCCCACTTACAGGAAGCCCTGAGAATAAGCGGGGCCCAGGCTTCTGGGCTGCAGGTGGCTGTCAGGACCCCGGGACTCAGAGCAGCCTGGATCATCACCCCTTTAGGGCAAATCAGAGCTGCTTCTACCTGTTTCCATGTTGAACGAGTATTTTTTTTTTCTTACTCAAAATATTTAACGCGTTACTTCTGCTAAGCTTCCTTACTTCCAATAATGACTATAAACCAACAAAAATTCTGACAGGTCCTTAAATTTTTAAAACGAGTTATTGCCGACGAACGGCATAGGCCCTAGCCCCACACTCCACAGCCTCAAAGAAAAATCTTCTCTGGTTCTGTCCTTGATCTATTTCAGTTAATTAAAATAATGTGGAGGAAACCCTTCTCTCTGGTTTGTTAATTATGAAGGTATTCAATATGCCACTGCAAGCGGCGTTCTGCTAGTGCTTAATTAAAATAAATACAAAAATTTAAATAAACGAAACAGATTTTGGCACTGGTCTGTAGTTACAGGGCCAGATTTTATGTGTGGCTATAGCACAAGCAGGGGAATAAATCTTTATATTCTCGCTTTTAATGGATTGGCATCTGGCCACGTGTAGGGGGTGCAGCCTGCTATTTCATCTACTCGGTCTGTAGGAGTTGCCCCAGCCCCCCTTCCTCACACCCACTCCCCTCTCCCCCCATCCCTCTCCCACCCCCAGGAGCAGCTTTAGGAAAATCACTCCAGATATTGGGGGAGGGGCGAGAGTTCGTTTCTTGAACCCTTCTTTCCCCTAACAATTCAGAATGTGAAGAAGAACATATTTTTTTCACCACCTTTCATCAAGCGGTTCCGAGACGCTTTTCAGATACAGACTCATTAATTTCCCCCGCTCCTCGGCAACGCAGGCGGTTGGAAGGGAAGACGGCTCCGGATTGGCTGAGCGGGAAGTGGGCGAGGTCCGTGGAATCAGCTGCATTCTGTGGCTGCTGCTGCGACGCCCACGATTTCCGAGGCTGGGTGACAAGTCCGGGGTGCTGGAACCCCGGCTTCCGTTCACCCACCAGAGCACGGCTGTTAACCAGTTCGATGGTGCCAATCGAATGGATGGGGCTGTTTCTTCGCAGGCTTCTAAGTGTTTTACGGCCACGGTTTGCGTGCGAATCCTCGATGCATCAGACTTTGACGACGCCACCTTGTGGGTCCTGCGTTCTGGGACTTCTGGTCAGCAGAGGTGTGTGCAGAAAAGCAGTGCGGTTGCGTTTCGTTATTTTAAAATTCGCAACTGCGCTTCTTACAAAACAACGATAAGCGAATTCAATTCGGAGAACAGGCTGAGAGCTCCGTGTTAGGGCAGGACTCGTTCGGTTAACAGTGAGCGGAGCCCAGGCGGGCCAGCTCACGACAGTGAGTCGCTGGGAGTCTCGGGCACTGCGGTCTCGGGCGCCCGAGGAGCAGGCGAGCCAGGCGCAGAACCCTCTCGGGCCCTGCCCTCCAGCCCCTCATCTACTTCTCTCTCTGGGGGCTCCCCCCACCCCCACTTTTCCTCCTCTCTCTTCTTCTTCCTCCTCTCTCAGGATGTCTGCCTCTGCTCGCCACGGCCGCTGAGAGCCCCTGGACATACACCTTAGTATTTCAGCCGCTGAGAGAGGTCGTCTGGATGTGACCTCTGGTGCCGATCAGGAAACCCGGAGTCGTCAGTTCCTGGGGCCGGGGTGGGGGCCTGGGCACCCACACAGGTCAGGCCACTCCTAGCAGCACAGCAGGGGGAGTGGGAGGAGGAGGCATTGTTCGGGGGACGCTGCTCTCAGAAGCGGGCCCTGGACGGCGGAGTGAGTGTAGGATGGGGTGCGACGTGCAGGGTCCATGCAGAAGAGCTGAGCAGGGCGTGAACCACGTGACCCCGTAGCTTTAGTCCGAGGCTCTGAGCTGAGCCTGAGGCGCGGGCTCCGTGGATGCTGCCGCGTGAGCGAGTGAGTGAAGTATTTGTTCTAGGGATGCATTTGCCTGAGATCCTCCCGGGTTCTGCGGGGCGCATTTTGCAGGCGAGCGAGATGCCTCCTGGGGGATAATCAGAGGGCGGGAAGGAGCAGCAGGCGTGTGACACGTTTTGGGGACAAAGGCTCCGGCAGGCAGGGCGATGAGGCGGTGAAGAGGAGGGCAGAGCGGTCTGAGAGGGGATGCAGGCGGGAGGCGAGATGGGCGTCGCCTGGAGCTGACGAGCCGTCTGCCTGGCTGACGTCTGGCTGCGTCGGGGAACCGGCCCGGATTCGTCTGCCATAGCTGCCGCGACGAAGCACACGCACTGGGTTACCCCTCAGACACTTACGTCCTCACAGTCGTGGAGCCTGGGAGTCCGAGATCAAGGTGACAGACGGCGGGACTGACGGCTCAGGCCCCGCCCCCGGCGCGTAGACCGCTGTCCTCCAGCCGCCTTTCCACGGGGTCTGCCCTGGCGTTGGCCCTGTGTTCTCACCTTCCCTCCTTATGAGAACAAGTCAGATTGCGCCAGGACCCCCAACGCCTCCTTCCAACTGAGTCGACTCTGAAGACTCTGCCTCCAAATGCGGTCATGTCCTGAGGTTCTGGGTTAAGCGTCTGAATGCGAACTCTGGGGCCGACCCTGCCCGCGGCGTGCTGGACGTGGGCTCCTCGCCCGGCCCCTTTTGGGGAACATGAGCGTCTGCTGAGGGGTTTGACCTTCATCTCACTAAGCAGTCAGGCCAGACTTGGTCCCTTGGATAGTTAACGGGTCAGTGGTACCCAGGACCGATCGGGACGCGGACTGAAGTGGGAGATGGATGAGATGTCTTTGATCACCCTGCATTTGGTGCTGATGAGCGGGCAGTTCCCAAGGGGTCGGTTAGGCTGGCCGTCCCCTCTCCTAGCCGGCAGCCCTTGCTGCTGGGGCCACAGGACAGCATCAAACAGGACCTAGTGACTGTGTCAGCCTCGAAGATCCCCGGGGGAATCTGAGCAGGAAGAGGAGAATCGGGGGCCCGGAAGGGCGAGGCCGGGCCGGCAGGTGCTGGGGCCACAGACAAGAACTGAGGACATCAGATTCAGAGGCAGGAAGCAGCTATGACAGTTTGTGGGGCAGGGGCTCTGGACAGGGGAGCTTCACCCCCAGGAAGACCATGCCGTGGGGTGCTGGGTTTGGTTCTGGTGACTGGGGAATCTGGGATGTTTTGGGGGTACCCGGGAAGGGTTAAGGAGCAGCCCCCGCGATGCTGTACTGCATTTGTCTTTCGAGACTGAACTCTGGCAGCTTGGGCGGGTAGAGCCCTCAGCCCACCACCCCCCGTCCTGGTGGACCCTCGAGGCTCCCTGGCTCTGTCTGACCCAAAGACGGTGAGCCCCCCGCACAGAGGGAAGCGGGGCTCCTGCGTGTGGCTGCTCAGTGCCGGGCCGTGCATGCCCAGCCCTGTTTCTGGGCCATGTGGAATCAGCACCCGTTTTGGCAGGAAGCTTTTTAGCACCGATTAAAAACACTGGAGGCGACAGTGAGAATTATCTGGACTTTCTTTTCCTTTTTTTTATATTGAATTTATTGGGGTGACTTTACTCTCTCCCAGAGCTGCTCATTAGAGATGCTGAGAGGAACCCACTGCCGTCAACAGCCTTGACGTGAGACACACAATCGGGGACTCCTGAGAGTCCATTCAGCCGCATTAATGGGGAAAATTACAGGGCTGGCACCTGGCATCTTAGACTCACTCTGCCGGCTCCCTCACGCAACGCAAGCTGACGGCCGGACCGAGCCAGCGTGCTCAGAACTGGGGCGCCCGCTTTGCTCCTTCCAGCGCCCCCCGCCCCACCCCCGTTACGTACTGCATGTTTTCTGAGTTTACCATTTATAAATACTGAAATACATTGTATCACTTAAGGATATTTAGTCACTTAGTAACATTCAAATAATGTCTAAGTATGGCCGTAAAAGCTGCAGATAAAACGTAATAAAAATAGAAAATATACGCTCATCTAATACATGGACACATGATTAAGCATAAACGTGGGTTCTCAAAGGCACGTGACCAAGATGCAAATGAAACGTTTCTTCTTTTCTATTGCTTTGCTCTACCAGTGAACAGTCCTAGCTGGGTGACAGGTACCCATGCTCTCTGAGACCCCATCTTCCTTAGCACGGGGTAGCGACCGACGATTAGCAAATAAAATGCTACGCTATGCGGGGAAACGTTCAGGGTTGTGGCGCAGCCCGTGTGGGCTGGAGGCATCCAGGGACCTGGACGGGGGAAGGAACGTGGCCATGGTGACTGCACGGGAGCGAGGGTCGGGGCTGTGGAGGAAACGGGACTTCTGTCCGGCAGTAGGGGGACTGCAGAGACGGGGAGACACTGAGACTGGGAGGCCCTGGAGCTCAGGAGGCCTCGAGGTCGCCCAGCGGGGAGAGGCGAGAGGTCGGTTACGTGCTGGTCTGGAAGGGAAGGGACAAGGTGACATAGCAGAACTTCGGAGCTTCCAGAAATTGCTCCTTTGAGTCAGCATCGACTTCTTCATCCCACGCCCCGGCCTTTCTGCATTTCACATGGTCGACCTCTTGCCTGGGCTTCTAGAATGCTGTTCATGGTGACTTTTATGCATGAACTCGGCGAGTTCGGGATATTCAAATATTTGGCCCAAACCACCCCAGATATTGCTGTGAAGATATTTTTTATGAGGAAACTAGCATCAGCGGACTTTGAATGAAGCAGGTGCCCTTCCCTTGGGAGGGAATGCGGTCCCCCGAGGAAGAGAGAATTCTGGGTCCAGGTGACATTCGGATTCGAGCTGCAGCATCAGCTCTTCCCGAGGTCTCCAGCCCCCCGCTGTCCTGCAGGGTTCAGACCGGCCAGCCTCTGCGGAGTCGCTGCTCTTGGAGTTGACATCTAATGTGGAGGACCCCCTAGGAGATGAACGATACATCAGTACCTGGGGAGCCCCACTGTGCTGAGCTCTGTGGAGGCAAAAATGCAGGGAAGGGGGTCGGGAGGCTGAGCTGGCGGGGGAGGTCGGCAGGGGGGAGGGGCGGGTGTTCACGGCGCGTGCCCAGCGACGCCTCGCTAATACGGAGTGTTGAAAGTTGGATCCGAGGGAAGGTAGGGAGTGAGCCGTGATGACTGTGATAATTTTCCAGATGACTCTGAGGAGTCTAATCAGAGGTGTGTGTGTCTGTGCGTGTGTGTGTGTGGAGAGTCTTCTCTTAAATATCCCGTCTCCCACATCTCTCCCTAAAGGTCGGTGGGATGCTCAGGTTCTCCTGCCTGTCCCATGCCTCCCTCCGATGCTTCCCTCATATGCCTCACGATCTTTGCAGTCTAGTTATTTTAAGGATGACAGAGTGGGTAGATTTATCCGGATAGCTGGTGTGAATTCCCTCTGCTGTCGTGTGTGGAAATTTGGCCCCTGAATTGAAAAGCTTCTGGAGAGTTCTTTGTATGTGGGAGGCCTGTTGACTGACAGGACTTACTTTAGGGTAAATGAATAGATGGCTGGATTTGAGGAAATGATTTATTTTACCTGTCTGTCTATCCATCCATCTGTCTACTCACCCATCCATCACCCATCATCCTTCCATCCATCCATCCATCCATCCATCCATCCATCTGTCTACTCACCTCAATCAATCAATCACTCTAATTTATCTGTCTATCAAAATAGCCATATATCAATACATCGATACTTCAAATTATTTATTCATCCATACGTATATTTATACATCTTTCCATCTAACCAGTTATCCATGCATCTATCCATGCATCCATCCATGCATCCATTCATATCCATCACCCATCATCCATCCATCCAACCATCCATCCATCCATCCATCCATCCATCTATCCTTCCATCCTTCCATCCGTCCATCCATCCATCCATCAATCCATCCATCTACTCACCCATTCATCATCCGTCCATCCATCCATCCATCCATCTATCCTTCCATCCTTCCATCCGTCCATCCATCCATCCATCAATCCATCCATCTACTCACCCATTCATCATCCGTCCATCCATCCATCCATCCATCCATCCATCTACTCACCCATTCATCATCCGTCCATCCATCCATTCATCATCCATCCATCCATCCATCCATCCGCTCATGCAACGATCTTATCTATTTCGTCTGGAGTAACGTCTAGAATGCTAGAACGTCGTGTTCACCAAGATTCAGCATCATAGGGCCAACTCAGATAGTTCATAGTGGGGTTTTCAACTTCTCCATCTTCTAACCCTGCGTTTGGCGCCCCTTCCACATTCGCCCACAATGCCCAGTGGGTCTAGAGCTTCTCTTAGGTTCTGTGCATGACGATTTATCTCCCTCTCAGGCTATGACTGGGTGTCCGTCCTGGCTTCCATCCTTACTAGCCCTCGAGCAAGTTCTGTACCCTCAAGTTAGATCTCCTCGACCCCAGTGGAGACAGTGATAGATAGACAGCTGATCTATCAGGTGTTGTGAGCATTGGGAGTGAGAATATGTTGAAGGTTTGTCACTGGGCTTGGCACACGATCCTCAGTCAACGCCTGTTAGCTGGTCGTTGCAACCGTTGTCCTTAGTGCAGTTATTATTTTTATCCTTTGCCGCACCCCTTTTCTGTGAATTTTAGGCCATGATGTTTTATCTAATTTATCACTTTTTAAGCTTCTTGGAGTTTGTTGAAATTTCTCATTTGTTGATGAGTCTTTTCCTGTTCCCTTTGCCATTGAGTTTATTTCTCTCTCTCTCTCTCTCTCCATCTCTCTCTCTGTCTCTCTGTCTTTCCATCTCTCTCTCTCTCTCTCTCTCTCTGTCTCTCTGTCTCTCTGTCTCTCTGTCTCCCTGTTTCTCTGTCTCTCTCTCTTTCCGGAAATCATTTTACTATCATCTTGCCAGTGTCTTAGAAGAGGAGAGAAACGGTAGGTGTTCGATCGCTTTTTCTCTTCTTATTTTTGAGAGTCCCATTCATCTAGGATGATCAGGTCTATTTTATTTAGAAGATAACATGGCTTTTATTTGTGGCGGCGTGATGGAGAAGGCGCTGACCTCTTAAATAACTAAACTTCTCACTGAGCTGTTTAATAAGTACTCCTC
This sequence comes from Pteropus alecto, assembly GCF_000325575.1. Classification (NCBI taxonomy): domain Eukaryota; kingdom Metazoa; phylum Chordata; class Mammalia; order Chiroptera; family Pteropodidae; genus Pteropus; species Pteropus alecto. The sequence continues at coordinate 1,532,253 of NW_006440135.1, forward strand.
ACTGTGTGTCTGCGTCTTATGAAGGCCGTCACCTGGCGTCAGCTGTTTCTACTGGACCCACAGATCCTCAGCTCATTTTAGTGTCTCCCGGGAGCCCAAAGCATTGTACGCAGCAGACCTTTTCATTACTGAGTGGGAGGGTCAATTACAATACTAACCGACCTACCACACATAATAGGTCTGCACCAGCAAGGATGACGCATAGCGAGTGATCATGTACTCACTGCATCGCGATTCTCTTCATCAGTTTAAGGAACTGTGTTGCAGCAAGTTGGTCCTTATTCCATGACTTTTAGCTGAAAAAGAGGAACAACTGTCCCTGCTACTGATTTGCAGAATGTTTGTGAGGTTTCATGAAAGAAACTCAAGTTGGGATCTGTGAGAGCTCGCTCGGCATCTCACCAGCAGCGCAGAGTGCGGGGAGAGGCGGGGGAGGGGAAGAGAAACAGGTAAAATTCACATCCCCCGCCTTGGCCTGGCCCCAGAAGTCACGCGGCAGCCTTTCTGCCACATTTCATTTTCTGAGGCATTCGTAGAAGCACCCTGAGGTGCAGGGAGAACGCAGAACAGACTACAGCTCTGGATGAAGCAGGGGGTCCTGAAAGAGTTGGTTTTGAAAAATATAATCCACCTACCTTAAGGTTGTGTCTTTTTTTTTTTTTTTTTGACAAGGGTAATTTTTCTTTCAAAAGGTTGTTCTCTGCCGGTTGCCATCACAGCCCATGCCTTGGTCATCTGCCCACCCCACCCCCGCTCCGGACCTCCAGCCTCAGGAGATGACTGTCTGTCACACATGATCGGGGTGACTTAGGCAGCTCGCTGGGTCGGGGTCAGCTAAAGTCAGGATGAAAACGCCGTTTCTCAGCAGATGACCAGAAGGCTAGGGGGCACCCAGGGGAGGACAGTGGAGCCCCTCACGCGCGCACAGCCTGGAAGCGTCTTTGGGGTTCGGCACACTGCAGAGAGGACTCTACTTCAGGACGCTCCCGGGTTGACCCGGGTGTTTGGAAGCTGCTGGCTGTAGGTGGTTCCCTATGGCTTGGGAAGCCTGAGGGGACAAACTACCCCTGTCTGTGTGTCAGAGAAGGAAAATTTAATAGTCTGTTAGGACGAAGTTGGTGCTCTGGCCTGTATCTGGGCTTCCACAGATGGGACTGTGGCTGTCACCGGGCTGCACAGCTCGGCTGGGGGCCCGGATGCGTGGGACATGGACTGCACAGGTCATTTGGAAATCAGCATCTGAAACTACAGAGTCCGCACAGCCACCTGAAGGCCATTCAACCACGGTCTGGTGACAATGCCCGAAGCTCGGGCCTCTGCGGCCTCGCTCTCCCTGCCCTACGGCTGTCAGATGGCCGAGGCTCTCTGTGCCGACCTGTCCTGGAGGCCTGGGACTCTGCCGGAGCGGCGTGGTCGAGAGGAGGGTGGGAAGATGCCCCAAGGTTGCAGGGTGGGGGCTGCTGCTGGGGAAGGGGGAAGGTTGAGGGGGGCAGGGGTGCCGCAATCCCACCTCTAACGTGGAGAAGAGGCGGCAATGTGGGCAGCCTTCTGTGACTAGGTCGGGGACACGTGGCACTTTTGCTGACTGGCCGCAGACAGCTGGCGAGTACCTGGTGACTGCCCCGCAAGAGGTGGATCCATGGGTTGTGCCAGGTCATTTTCATTGTACCTTACGAGAGGGGCAGAGAGAAGTGTCTGGAGCCACCTGCCACCCCAGAGTTAGGGATAGAGGGCACATGAGGAAACTGTGCAGTGGGACGGAGGTGCCGGCCTCTGGCCTTGACCTGGGCCTCGCTGCCTCCTGGATGGACAGCTTTGGGAGGGGATGGGTGCCGGGTGCGTCTGGATGGGTGTCCCAGGTGTTTATTGTACGGAAGAGGTGGCCTCGGAGGAGCAAGACTTGGCATTTGGTCGGATTTTACAGCTCACGCTGGGCCAGCCCTGGGCATCCAGCAGAGTCCGCGGCCTGATGGAGCTGGAGAAAGAGCCCGCAGAGCCGGGCGAGATGCAGCGAGCACACCGCGCTCTGCCGGTCCACTGACGCCGCCTCGCGGGGGCTCCTCCCGTTCTGAAATCCAGTCCCGGGTGCGGGACGGCTGTCTCTTCCTGCGACAGCACTGGGCAGAGAGCGGCCGCCCTGCGTCTGCCAGGACTCCATCCACCTGCTCCTCCTGCTTTCCGAGCCAGGCTCTGTCGTCCTCCACCCCGTGGGGGCCGCAGCAGCTCCTCACCCCGAAGCCATCTCGAGGTTCGGTCTCGTCACAGATGCAGCTTCAAGGGCAGTAAATTGCTCCTACAAAGAGTGCAGCCTGCCACGTGGAAGCACCAGATTTCGACTTTCTAACGGGCTGTGCAAACTGCAAAATGGCAGTATCCTGTCCTGAATGTTAATTAATTAAGGACTAAACACTCCTATCCTCTGATTAAACAAAGGGAGCCTGGCAGGCAGGTGCCATGTGCCAGAGGCGATGGGCAGGCCCGTGTGCAGAGGACATGCTTTGTCAGACCCCAGCCAGCTCCAGCATTCTGTGATGGGCTCTCGGATTCGGGGCAAGAATCATCTCACTGCCCACAGACGCCACTGGCCACAAGCTGGAGGATGACTGCCCACAGGTGCCACTGGCCACAAGCTGGAGGATGACATCCACACCCTGAGACGGAGGCAGAGGTGGTTTAAACAAGCAGGAGCCGGGGTGATGCCAGCAGTTCAGGGAGCTGAGACCGCAGAGGTCCCTACACTCCTTGGGAGGCGAGGCCAATAGCACAGTCAGCCTGGGAGAACCGCCTGGTCTCTGCAGCTGCACAGGGCCATGTCACCTGTGACCGCCTGAGCGCGGGGCTGCCCACACAGCCTCAGGATAGAGAGACAGAGGGCGAGCATCGAGGGCGAGAAGCCAGCACAGGGTGTGGGCCTCACTGGAAGGAACGTGGTGGCCGCAGGTGGAGTGCAGCCAAGCAGAGGTGACGCTCGAGCTGCCTTCTGAGTGCAGGGCACCCAGTTCCAGCCTGTCCCCCTGAGGGGGCAGGATCGTCCGTGGGTCAGTGTCCAGGCTGGATTTGAACCCTGCCCTTCCACTCCCTGGCTTTCTGGTCGTCGGCACGTGTCAGACCTGCCCTCTGCTCAACCTCATCTGTAGGTTGGGATTACTAATGATGACCCTGCAATAACTCCCCGAAGCAGGTCCCATGGGATTCCTCGTGTGCGGGTCTGCACAGGATGTTTGGCACAAGGAGGCTCATCAGCCCGACTCCTGCTGCTGTTAGCCCCGCCACGCCCATTGCCACCGCCGCTGGATGTCATGTGATATCCAGCGCCTGTACCCCAGAAACTAAAAAAAGGAGAGAAGGAAAAAGGAAGGAAGGAAGGAAAGAAATAAGGAAGGAAGGAAGGAAGGAAGGAAGGAAGGAAGGAAGGAAGGAACGGAGGGACGGAGGGAGAGCAGATGGGTCTAGAGCAGTGATTCCCAAGCTTTTCTTTATCTTAGACTCTCCTGGGAATCTTCCAAAATTCCGAAGCCTGAGCACTCCCCACACCGATGAATCCCAACCTCTGGGTTTGGGCCTCAGACACGGGTGCTTTTTTAAACTCCCAGGTGATTCCGATGTGCGGATGAGTTTGGGAGCCACTGGCCGGGCTGGTGTCTGGAGAGGGGCTGGTAAGAGAGAGTTTCTGGCGCCTTGGGACCTGCTAACCCCGTTTCTCCGTGTTTGGACGGCACAGGAGGCCACCAGCCCTGGTCCAGACCCCACCGTGCAGACCCAGCTGAACCTCGGGTGCTAATGGACCCGGAGCGGCCGTGTTCACACGGCACTGTCTTTACTCCGAAGGAGCCATTTGGTTCTCGTCCTCCGTCTTCTCCCTGGGTCCGGCTTTTCTCTGGAGACTGCGTTCTAGCTGGACGCCAGGGTCAGGTATCCTCCATGACACTGACCCCCCTCTAATGTCAGAAGCTCCCTTTGATAATAGGGGATTCAAAGGAGAAGAAAACATTTCAAAATGGGTTAAGTAAGACCTCAGAAGGAGCTGCTACTGCCACCTGTGTCTGCATGACAGGCAGCTGCGTTTCCTGCTGCTTTAACTTAGTGCCTCTTCTCTTCTCTGTCTCCGGGCTCCTGGGTTATGAGA
>NW_006440135.1:1536389-1541873 GCF_000325575.1 Pteropus alecto
TTTCCCTTATTGGCACTGGCTGATGTTACCGGCCACACAATGATGCTTCAACGAGAAAGTGGCAGAAAGCCAGACCCTACTTCCTATGGCTCTGCCTCTAAGTCAGCCAGGTTACATTTTATCCTTTCTCATTCACTAGGTGCCTATAACACTGAAACTTTATAAATGTAACCATGCTAACGAATGTACACAAACATCTTTGTCTATTTAATATGTATCTAGTAATTCTTTACTCTCTATTTACTATGTAGCTACCGTTAAGATTTTAGATTAACCAAAATGGGGAGACTTTGAGGCTGGCAAAGTGACACTGTAAATAAGTCCCATCGACTTTTATTAGTTTCGATCAGGCAGGGATGACCGTGGCCAAAATGTTTATGTGAGAACTGGCTTTAAATGTGACAAAGGTATAATTCAAAACTAGAACAGATCTTGACTTATCATGTAAATAAAGCAGGAGCAGAAGCATGGATAATCTAAAGCAATGAATAATAAAAAAGATTTTATGCTTCGATGGAAATATTTATTTTGCATTTGCTACTGGTTCATGCTTTTTACGCTGCTCTATTTAAAGTGGCTTATTGAGTCCACTGTAACCGGTGCGGCTGAGCACACAGGTGTCAACGGGCACCTCCCCGCCCCACCTACTGGGAGTGGGGACTTCAGTCAATTACTCATGATCTCCAAGCTCCAATTTTCTCATCTGTAAAATAACAATAATTATACCAATCGTACAGGGCTTTTGTGAGAGTTAAATGAGCCAAGGTAGATGCGTTAAACCTTTCCAGCCCTGGGAAAGTGGCAGCTCGTCAATGATTACAACAAACCACGCGGGGGCCGCTGCGGGAGGAGACTCCAGTCGAGCGTGTCCACGTGCACATTTTGTGGACAAGAGAGACCTGGGGTAGCTCAGGTTGTGGGGTGCTAGGTATTCCTGTCTTCTGTGAACTGCGGCCCCCAAACATTTTGTCACGTGATGCCGATTCCACCTGTGACCTGTCCCATTGCAGCCCTGGATCCACGCCTGTGTGAGTGAATGTCACGCACTGTTAGGTGGAACGCAGCAGTCCCTGGGTCACTATGACCCAGACCAGCCTCCCTCTCCGGATGAGATGAAAACAAACGTCTCGAGACTGCCCACTGCCTTTCCGACAGGACTAGAAGAGGAGCCGATGCACGAGCTCCGTCTCGTAAGGCGGGTTTCTGGCTCACCGCGCACGTCAAAGGAGCCACCTTTCTTGATGGTGACGTCAGTGTTGCTTACAAACCCTCTCTCTGGTGGCAGAAGCGGAGTCCTCACTGAGGGGCACCTGACCTTTCTGCCATCTCCTGGCTTATCTGTGCGCAGAGGGACAATGGGCTGCAATTGCTTCATAAAGTAATCACCTTTGTTTATTATACAATGAATCAACCCACCCTGGCAGATGTCAATAAAATCTTCCAATATTTAAGGCAAAAATGGTTCATAGGATGCAAGATTGACCATGAGCTGTTCTGTGACCTCAAGAGGCTACTTAGAACTTTGTGTCTGAGGTCACGTTGCCTGGGAAGCAACTCTGAGATGAGATTTGTGTGCAGAAAGTTCGCTGGGAAGTGCTTTGGGATCCACGCCGGGGAGCGGGGCAGCGGGGCTGGGCGCGTGGGGGCTGAGCTGTCATGTGGTCACAGCAAAGGTCTCAGCAATCCTGGGGGGACTCCGGAGCTGAGAAGGTTCTTTCGTATAGGCCCCTATTGGGGCGAGGGGCTGAGACCTGCTACCATTGCACGCACTGACCAGTCACTGTTCATGGGCCACCCTGGGAACGGGACGTGACCTCGGGGGATGCAGCTGCCTTCCACCTAAAGCAAACTCCAAAGGAGGCTCAGTGAGAGCTGCCAGATGCTGACGACACCGAGGTGGGGGCCGGCCTGCTCGCTGCAGCTTCGTCCATTCTGGTGCATGGTGAGTGACCTAGGGTCCACGCGAGAAGCTCTGGGGACCGCAAGTCCAGAGAAGAATTTCCTAGGAGAGGCTGATGGGATAGCTTCTGAGATGGGCCTAGGACCATGGAAACTATTTGTACATCACAGGCCCTGGTGTGTGTGTGTGTGTGTGTGAATTAGCTGGAGAGGTCAGAACCTCAGAAGCGTATGGGATGCATTTGCACAAAAGTGAGGACGGTCTGTCCGTTCGTAAAGCGGAGGTAGCGGAAGGGTGAGGGGCAGCCATAGAGAGACAGACGGAGACCAGACCGCGGAGGCGCATAAAAGGCGAGATCGACTTTCGTTCCTCATTCTCAAAACTGCAGGTTTGTCTCACGGACTCAGCGTGAAGTCACACGAGCGGAGCTGAGCCTCAGCCTCTGGAGACGTGAGAGACCAGGTAACCGGTGGTTCTAGAAACCCAGGTGAGAGGTACGCCTAGTAAAAGGCCAAGTTGGAAAGATGGATGGGGTGAAGTGCCAGAGTGTCTCAAAGGCCAGACGAAGTGGTTTGGAATTCATGTGGCCCCAAAGCCGACTGGTAAAGGTTTATGGATCTGGAGTACCCCAAAAGGGCGTGACCCGAATGGCAATGGAGGTTCAGAAGGCCCTAGCAAAGTCCGATTACAGACCAACAAACAGTTTGAAGCCTCCATCTGAGAGCCACGAGGGCATCGAAGAGGACCCTGGACCCTGGCCCTGACGACACATGCCTTTTCACAGATGTCTTCGCTGTCCCTCTGACATCGCGAGGAATTAAATACCACGTAGCCGTGGACTGCTACACACGCGTCGAGTCTGAAAAGAATCAGCTGCACAGCCCAGGACGACTGGTTGGTGGCTTTTGTTCTGGAGACGTTTTAAAAAACTTTTTTCCCACTTCGAGTATGAAGGAGATTCTGATGAAAGCCAATGAGATGGAAAGACGCATTTTTCATTCATCGGTAGACTGGTGCAGCCAATGTCAATGACCGTTATTAATCAGAGTTAATCAATGAAATCGTTAATTTCTTGAGTCATCGGCAATAAAAAGCATAACAATGTGTGTTTGCCAGAACGATGCGCAATCTCAGTGAAAACAGTAATTCAGCAATTGCAGGCAAAGAAACTGCATTAATTTGTATTGCTTTAACTTACCAAAGCGGTTAATTGCAAAGTAGAATAATTAGTCAGAAATCGATACAAATCAAATATGAGCGACGTTGAGAAAAACGCCCAGGGAAGTCTCCGCCGGTCGTTGACATTAAAGCTGATGTAACCTATTTTATGACAAAACAAGACTTCTCATCTGTTTATCATACGAATATTAGAAAGAATAGTTAATAATAATTATTAAAAAAATAATTAGCACTGTAGGAATGCAATTTTCCATTTGAATACTTAAAAATAACAATAATCACTTATTGTATTTAAAAGCAAAACTTTAAACCGAGAGGAAGCTGTTGCTAGTATTAAAGAAATCAAAGTGATTATTTAAATGACCTTTGATTGCACATACTTCACGTCTGTCCATTGTCGCAAAGGGATGCCCACAAAAAAGAACAAAACGAGGTACGAACTAATGGGCATAATATTATATTTTGGGAACAAGAAACACCCCTCCCCCACATACGCAGACATCTGCTTTTGTGGTGGCTGTGGGGTTGGTGTCCTCAAGGATGAGCTGAGGGCGGGCCTGCAAGGGAGACAATCAGCTTTTCACTGTCTTATTCTTCTTGGTATATCCATTCATTTTGGAATTTTAAAATAATAGAGACACATTTGAGAGGAATAGAGAAAAGTCAATATCCACGCTTCAAAGTAACAACCGTGACATGTCCCCCGTGACGCAGCTAGCCTCTTGTCCTCACGTCGAACATCACTTGGTGGTCTTGGATAACTCAGGGTGGACCCCCAGGTCTCCCCTGGCCTCACCCCACAGTTTCGGCATGCCCGGAAGGATGCCCTAGGGTGGATGTGGTCATCGGGCCCAGGGCGCTGCCCCACTGAGCTGCGGCTGCCTGTTCGGTCCTCTCGGCTTGGGCGGGGCCAGCAGCACATCGAGCACAGCGTATAGAGACAGACTCCCTGGCCACAGAAGTCACCACTAGCAGAACTGGGTCTCTGAGATGCCGAGGGCTTCGGTGCAGGTGTGAACTGGCCAGGCCGACAACCTAGAACACGTGGGAAGAAGGACGTGAGAGGCTTAAGGCTATGCAGAGTCACAGAAAGAACATAGATATTTTTTAAACTGTGAGTTTACTTTTTAATAACAGAAGCTGCAGCTGGAAAATTGTGGAAGTCCTATAACGCATAAAATAGTACATTTGCCACAAGACATCCTGTCTTTTTTCTATGCACATGAATTCCAGACATCTGATCTCTCCTCTTCTTGGGGCACTTCTTGAAATGTGGCAAAGCAGGAAGAACTCTCAGTGTCACGGCTCTGGAGACCCTGGGTAGACACACTCCAGAGAGGAGGCAACTCAAGAAAGACAGTTCGTCTGTCCCGACAGCTCTCCGTGGATCCGCAGGACAATGCCTGTTGCCAGGATCTGAGCCCATCCAGGGGGTGTCACTCCTCTGTCCTAGTGGCCGAGAGTAGACAGGGTGGCACAGATGCCCTGAGAAGTCACTAAGGTGGTCAGTGTGAACTGCGACTTCAGGCTTGTCCATGGCTCTTCAGCCTGTAAGAAGAGCCCACACAATCTCTCAAGGTCAGGGACTGAATTTCAGTCTAAATATTAAATCCGTATTGGAGAAGAAATGGTGCCTAATTAACGAGGTGCCTTCCCCTCCCTCTGCGTCTATGGGATGATAAAGGCACAGAGCACAGTTACCTTCCGCTCCTGTCTCGCTCAGCAGGGCTCGGCTGACTGCTCTGCTGACCCCGAGTTCTGAGCCAGGAGGGTGGGGAGGAAAGGGCCCCGGGCAGGAGGTGCTGCCCCCAGCCGGGTACACCTTCGTGGCACGGACTATTGTTTTAATAAGGAAAAAACATTTTTTAATAATAAGAATTTCATTTCACTTGGCACAAAAAGTTAATATACAACAATATTCACTTGGTATGTCACTTAATATAGAGAAGACTGCCCACAGCGATTGTGCACACACATGCACATTTACATGTACGTTCATTCACATGTGCACAGATACACTCACACGGACACATGCACACACACACTCACACACTCACACGTGCACAGACACACTCACATGCACACGCACATAGAAACTTTCCTCACCTTTGATATAAATCCTGATTCCAGACGCAGGAGTCTATTTCGATGCTGTTATGTGAATGTTGAACTGAAAACACGCACCGGACCTACCCCGATGCTCTCCCGGGAGAGACCAGATGACCCAGCCAACCGCAGGGCCACGACTTTCCTTGACAACTGCGTGGTCCCTCCCAGCATCGCCCCTTCCTCCTGCGGTGCCAACAGGCAGTGGAGGAGGCGGGACTGCGTCTGCCCTGTCAATCAAGTACGGTGGAGGCAGGGAGCCTGGGATCTGGCTGGGGAGCACACGGGGGCGGCGGGGG
>NW_006440135.1:1542383-1553015 GCF_000325575.1 Pteropus alecto
GCCGCCCTCCCCGCCCCTCACACACAGGCCTTGCCACCTGGTTGTGTTCTTGTGAATGACCGATGTGTGGTTCTGATGCCACGTCTGTGTAAACAGAAAGGCCCCGAGCAGAAAACTTTATGGAGGAAGAGGCCGCGGTTCGCGAGTCTCTGGGGGAAAAGGTGCGGACAGCACGCACCGAGCTGCGGCTCTGGCCGGCATCCAGCAGAGATGGGAAAGGTGCTGAAGTCTGACGGGCGCGGGCGTCCAGAGGTCCCCGCGTCCTGTCGCCTGCCTCGGGTTCCGGTAAGCTCCGGGAAAAGGTCGCTGGGCCCCAGCTAGGCCAGCACCTTCCTGGGAAAAGCAGCGGTCCACAGGGCAGGCTGCGAACGCGGACTGTGCGTGCACCTGGAGGGAACGCGTGATGACAGCTCTGGAACAGGACGCGGCGGGACGGGGCAGCGGGACGGGGCAGCCAGCCAGCAGCGTGGTCAGGGCCCGGGGGAGGCCACGGGGTCCTCGGCCCGGCCCAGCCGGTTCCGCGGGCGGTGGGGAGCGGGGTAGAGTAGATGGCACACGCTCTCTTGATACCAGGGGAAGTGATTCACGCGACTGTGGAAAGAATCAGAAACCTTCAAAACGTTCCTCCTTGTACTGTTTATAAATCTATTATTCCTTTGAAACTACTTTTGAAATTCGATTGGCTAGTTGCTGATTTTTCACTTTCCTTCCGTTTTGGGAAGTTTGGGTAGGGGGAAAGTTTGAAGCTGACGGTTTGCTCTTAACCCTAACGACTGCTCTGTCTGAGGTCTCAGTGAGCGGACCCCCCAGTGTGACGACCACTGACCACCGCTGGGCATCTGTGCGGACCCCCAGCATCTCTCAGGCCAAGAGTCAGATGGGAGGGAGGGAGGGAGCAGATGGCGATTAATTAGCTCAAAGAGCCAGCTCAGAAGAGGCAAGGGGGGGCTTGCGATGAATCCGTATTAAAACGCGGACAGAAAGGCTTCAGCTAAATCATGATGCTCACTCCTGTAACGAGAGGCCGATGAAAAGCCGCATCCAGTGGGAGTCTGCGCACTGAGGGACAGTGTAGGGACAGGAGCCGCGACTGTGCTTGGGGCTTGAAAAGCTGACTTTGATGAAAAGGTAGATGAGGATAATTACGTCAGTGGGGCAGTAACTCTCTTCCAGAGTGAGAGGGTTCGTGCTGAGGGCGTGGCCAGCTGTCGCGTCTTTCCCGGTGAAGCTGGAAGCAAAGGGACCACACCGACTGGGTGCAGGAGAGTGGAGGGGAGCCGGGGTTCACCCAGAGCCTCTGCCCGAAACGGGATCCCCTGGGCTCTGATGGCTTTGCTTTCTGATGGCACTTTGCTTGTCGTGATAGTGCTTGTTTTGAAGCAATATAATGGAAGACGAAATTCACTTACTGAACTTTGCAGAGGGTGGGCAGAGAGTAAGTGCAGCCACCGCTCGTTTCTCTAATCCTCACGTAAATCTGAGTCCATCTCTCCCTGGGGCTGTTTCACAGACATTCGTCCCTAATATCAGCAGACCTGCCCAGTGATTAATCTTCTCAGCAGTCACTGGGCATGGCCGTGTTTGCTTCATTAACGGCGCGGATGAGAACAATCAGCAGCTTAATCACTGAGCCTGTGCTATTGTATCAGATGACAGAAACAGCAGCCTAGCCGGCCCAACGCGTCTTTCTTTTGAGATAATGTTCTTTGTTTTAACAGAAAAGTTGCAAAGTCTGGGGAGAGACAGGGGTTTTGGGGTGGGAGATGGCGCCACAACCGGCTGACCTCTCTCCCTGGCCCAGGAGCTGAGGCGAGAGACTGTGGTCCACTTCTCCCTCTGCATCTAGCAGGTAGTGCCAGCACCTGCAAGTTCACCCAGGAAAAACAGTTGGGTCAGTTTTAAAAAAATTAGATGTAATTCATTTAGCGCAAAATTACCACGTAAATACATTGTTTTAGTGTTTTTTTAGTGTATTCGCAAGGTTGTGCAACCACCTTAATTCCAGAACTTTCTTAATTCCAGAAATTAAGTCCAGAGTTTTCTTACCACTCCAGGTACCCCCTGGCAGGCACACTCCATTCCCTCCTCCAGCCCAGTAATCTCCTTCCTGTCTCTAGGGATTTACCTGGTCTGAACATTGCACGTAAGTGCAGGTGTCCAGCATGAAACTTTGTGTCTGGCGTCTTTCAGCGAGCACACCGTTTCTGAGCCTCGATGCTTCATTCCGTTTTATGGCTGAATAATCTGTGGCATGCATCCACCGTATTTTGTTTATTCGTTCATCAATTGATGAGCATTTGGGTCGTTTCCATTGTTTGCTGTGAATAATATTGATTTAAATGTACGCGGGAACATGTATTTTCAATTCTCTTAGGTATATACTTAGGAGTGGAATTCCTGGACCATGCGATAATTTCACAATTAACCTTAGAGAAACTGGCAAATACTTTGCACACTGGAGGCCCCGTTTGACACTCCTAGCAGCAATTATGAGGCTTTGCATTTTTCCACATCCTGGCTAACCCTTGTTATTGTCTCTTTTTCAGATTATAGCCGTCCTAAGTGGGTAAGAAGTGATATCTCACTGCGGTTTTAATTTGCAGTTCCTTAACTATTAATGATGTTGAACGTCTTCCTGTGTACTCGTTGGCCATTTAAATATCTCCTTTGGAGAAATGTCTATTCAAATCTTTTGCCCGCATTTTAATTGGGCTACTTGTCTTTTTTATTGTGGAGCTTTAAGCGTTCTTTATATACTTTGGATGTCAGACCCATGTCAGGTACATGATTGGCAAATATTTTCTCCCTTTCTCTAAATAGTCTTTTTTACTTTCTTGGTAGTTTCCCTTGATGGACATCGGTTTTTAACTTTGATGAAAGCTTTGGTCAACCTTAATAGAAAGGTCAGTGTTTCTGAACTTATTTTCAAAATCATCCCACTAAGGAGGCAACTCTAATTTAATTTAATTTAATGAGATAAATATTGAGAAAGAGGTTTTTGTCAAATAGCATTGAGTTTTGAAGGCCCACAAACCATTGCAATATATGCGATTTCTGTTCCTCCAACAATCACTTTTTCCCTGGGGAGCGATACTGCCCCCTTGATTCCACTGAGAAGTCAGGAGTTGGGTCGAAGCCAATGCTCTGTGCCTAAACTAGGATGAGGCCATAGAGAGGTCCCTTGGAGTGGGTTGACTTGCTCAAGACCACTCACGGACTGGAAAGAAGGGGGCCGATCATTTTAATCTTCCCACCCCGTGCGCGCTCAGACCCCGGCCTGCCTGCCAACAGTGTCTGCGGACTTTTCCAGCACATTGTTTAATTTACACAATTTACTGCTTAATTATATAGTAGGGCTTAAAGCTGTCTCTACCTGCCAGTCCTCACTTGCTTATATGTTCACATAATGCATGTCATTTGCACTGGATAAACACTTGGAATATTGATGTAAATTTTGCTTCTTCCAACTTGATTTTAAGCTTCTATGATGGCAACTCTTGAAAACCTTTTTTATTCCTTTGCAAAGTCTGGGCTCGGTGTTTTGCACCCAGTGGGGATTTCACCCTTACCGACCCCTAACATTTGTATTTTTCCTCAACAAAAATAAATTAGGCAAGTGTGTTGTTAGAATAATTGCCTGATGGTTCTGTTTTGCTGAGCGTCGCTGGTCACATAGGGGTGGCATTCATGGGGTTGGGATTCATGGGCCTGCTTTGAGCTCGGTCGATACCATAGTGACGGAGATGCCAGGTACCTGGAACAGGGCCGTTGGCACCTAGGCCGGAATCAGGACAGAGAGCTTCCTTCTAAAGCGATGGAAACCACAGTCTAGGAACTAGGTGACTTCAGGGACGGAAGCGGAGGTCAGGAGCAATCTGGCTGGGTTCAGCATCAGACATGTGGGTTCCCATGAGGCTTCGAACAGGAAGTCAGGTGAGCGATGAGGAGCCGTGGGGACCACCACGAGATGGATAAGCAGGTGTAAACAGCCCAGCCTGGTAACTGTTTTTCTTGAGAGGGTGTCCCAGTGGGATCTGAGTGGGATCTGAAGGTGTGGCCCACTGCCGATGACTGGATGCTATAACATGATGAGAAATCAGGGGCCAGTGAGCAGCCCTGGGCGTGTGCTCCATCCCTGTCCTGGAGGCACTGACCCCGAATCCACATGGAGATCCTGGAGGAGAGGAAACTAGGTTATCACTATGGTATATTTTGTTAGAAGACTTTGTAGGAGACAGGCCCATGGATACTTACAAGCTCTAGACTGTATGCTGACTTTATATGCGGCTCCAAAGTGCCTCATTTCTCTGATGACAAAACTTTGCTTCTCCTCTGATTTCTCATGAAATGTCTATGAACTTAAATCACACACATCTCCGTGCACCTTTCCGCTGATATTTGTCCTTACAAACTTGGCCCAAGGGACCATGAGTTTGGGGATGATTTTCCTTTAATCTTCCTGGGAGGTGAAATACTTTTCTCTCTCTTTCTCTCTCTCTCCCTGCCCCCTCTTTGCCGCCCCCCGCCCGTAACTTCCGTAATTCCCATCACCGAAGCTTTAGGAAGAGACTAACATGATGGGAAGCTGGCATAAGGAAGACCCAGATGTTCTAAGACTGTGCACCAAGTTCGGGGTGGGCCACGTCCGGTGGGATCAGTGTGATGCACCCGTTCGTGCTCGGCCAGCCGCAGCTGGCAACGGTCCCTCGACCACGTCCAAGGCCGGGTCCACCAGGAGGTAGGTCGGTGCTGAGGAACGGCAGAGCATCGAGGAGAGGGTGTCGGTTTCCTCCCTTGGTCATCTAGAGCAGCATCCTGGGTGACTCTGGACTGCTGGGAAGTGAGTGGCCTCACGCAGCCTCCAGCGCGCTTCCCCAGAGAAGCCAGGTGAAGCGCCCCCATCCCTGCGGGCGCCAGGTGAGCCTGGACCTCTGAGAAGTTGAAGGACCTGTTCCTTACTTGGTGAACAGTGTGGAGCCCGTCTGGGGTAGGGGTGTGGGTTTTCCTGGTGAAGAACCCAGGGAATAGGAAGTCTTCCAGAAGAATCCGGAGGCGCCTGATGCCATAAAACCCTAGCAGCCTTCCTTTTGGTCCTCAGAGGCCTCAGAGATGGCTGAGCTCCCTTCCCTGCTGGGAGAAACTGACACTCCGAACTAGTTCAGAAAGGCACTGACTTCTGGAGATGAAAGTGGGTGCACACGGCCCCTCCTGTGGGAATGAATGACAGGACCTCGAGCACATGAGAATCTTGAGCGCTGGACCTGCTTCTGTTCACGGGGTGGAAGCGCCTCCTGGTGAACTGATTTGCAGGTCCCACAGGACAGAAACGGGGTTTGTGTGTGTGTATATATAGCTGCGTTATTTTTTTCTGAATGCTTTTAAGATTTTTTCTTCCTTTGAGTTGTTGGAGTTTCATTATGATCTGTCTTAGTGTGGATTTGTTTTTATTTTTCGTGCTTGAAATTGGTTGCACTTTTGAACCTGAATAATTAGGTAAATTATGACAAAACAGCTTGAGAGACTAGAGAGAAATACAAGAAACGATATCACAAAAAAAGGAACAACCAGATTCAGAGGTGTGGGAAGGAAGAATAGAATATGGAAACACGCCATCAGACACTTAGAAAATGAGTGATGGCGTGTGTGTGCCCGAGTGTGTGTGCGTGCACAAAATTCAGACATGATGATGGTCACACTTGAATAAAACTCAGGCTGCATGAAATGTGAATAAATTATCTTTCTCCTCAACATCTCACTGCATGCCAATTGCAAAGTTTTAAAAAAAGAACTCTGTAGCGTGAGATTTCCGATATTAATCTTTAAAGTTCATAGCCACGGTGAATATACTCTGGAGAATAAGTCTGACCTGTGACGTCACAGTAGGAGTCTACATTTCTCCTGAAAGTAAAGAGTGCTGAATTTTCAGCTTTAGCATGTAATTTGAGCACATATTTTGAAAATTATTATAAAAAATGAGAACATCAATAATGAAATTAGTTTTCTTCATATTATATAAAAATGGCCACCTTGAAGCTCGACCATCGTGAAACGCCCTCGAGTCACTGTTTTTTTAGGAACACAGGAGATGAGAAGTAGATTCTGTTCCCGTCGCTTAATGTCCTGATTGATTACTCACGCTTGGAGGCGTCCTGGGGAGCCCAGCAGAGCGTCCCCGATTCCCGGGATGGCCAGCGAAAGCACGTCTACGTGGCCATTTGAACACGTCGACCCCTACGGCCCTGGTGGCTGCACCCCACTTTCTGGAATGTCCTGCCCTGCGGGTCGTTGGTCTGGACTCTGGCAGTCGACTGCCTTCCTGTGAACGAAAGAAAGAACGAGCGACTTAGAATTTCACAGTCTGCCGAATTTCTCTCTGCCAACTGTTCTTATCTGTTCATTCTCTCATATTTCCCAGGCCACCAAGAGAAGAAGACACTGAAACCATTAGCTCTCAGATAGATAATCATCCTCCAACCTCGTTTTCCGGTGGCGAAGGGGAGCTTTGTGGTGCTTCTATCCCACGGACCCCGAGGCTGGCCCAGCTAACTCGGTTTGCAGCTTCTATTCTTCTCTGCCTCGCTCTTTCTGGGGTTGACCTCATTCTCTCGAAAATGTACTCGCTGTTAGAGAGAACGTCCATCCCAGGCCCCTGAAACTGGCTGCAGGGGGATCTGCGCGGACGCAGGCCTGCCAAGAGCAACATCGTAAGGCTTTGTTGCCAAAAGGATGTGCCGCAGTGTCAGCCACTGACTCAGGCTTACGTCTGACACTGTGTGTATGTATGCATGTGGGCACATGTTTGCATGTATGCATGCATGCATGTGTGTCTGTGTTGGAAGATATGTTTTGTGCATGTACGCGTGTGTATGTGTGTTTGTGTGCATGCATGCATGTTCGTATGTCTATGTGCATGCATGCATTGCATGCATTGTGTATGTGTTAGTGAGTACGCCTTGTGCGTGTGTGCATGTGTATGTGTGTTTGTGTGTGAAGGTTCCCTCTTTGCAGCTAATTTTATCTTGTTTCTTTCGAGATGAGAAGTTAGAAATGAGTAAGAGTTAGGCATGCAGTGAGGACAGTGGCTTCTGAATATTTCCAATACAACCTACTGTGTAAAATGACTGATTTGGGGGGAATTTATGAGATGGTATGTCATTAATAAACACTAATTGAGAAAAAAACATTATGATCACTTACATTAAGATATGAATTCAGTAACACCTCGAAATAATTTTGAATTTTACTAATCACAGCAGCATCTATATGGTTAAAAATGGTGTGCATTTGTGTGTGTGTGTGTTAAAGAAAGCACGTGTGTCTGTGTGTGTTTATTCAGCTCACAGGAAATGCATAGTTGGTGTGGGAACTCCAGCAGGTGCCCAGGGTTCAGAGGCCCCAGGCTGGTGGGGCGGTGGAGTGGGGGCGGGGAGCTTGGTGCTGGGGGCCCACGGCCTGGTCTCTCGCGCTGGCTTCTCCTCACCGGCCGGGCGGGCGTCCTTGGAGAATTCTGCCATTCAGTGGCTGCTCTTCCTTCTCCATGGAGCAGAGTGCTGGCTTTGGAAGATCTGTTCACTCCTCTGTGACGCCCAGTGCGTGTCTCCTAAGACTCAGGTGTGTGGCATTTTGCAGGCAGCCGTTCTCTAGTTCCTAGGCAACACTTCTACCTGCTGTGAGGACGAACACTAACGAGTATCCCAGTGGGGAGCAGGAGCCCCTGTGAACATTCAATTAGCCCGGAAGCTTCTGTCCCCGTGGCAGTAATGACCACGGCTGGGTCTCCAGGAATGTTGTCAGCCCGCAATGCCGCGGCCTGGCTGGTGGTCACTGATGGGGCCGTTCATCACCCCCACGCCGGCTCACGCCGGACCTCCCGGGGGGGCCCTCGGTCTTGCACTCTCGTTTTCTCTGATTTTCTCTCTGCCGCAGGTGCGCATTTGACCGTCGAGGCTGCTTCTGCTTTGAGCCAGAGTTGTCACGAGATGTCCCTGTCCCAGAAGTGGGTCAGGTGCCTGGCGTGTGGAAGCAGCTCCTTTGTTAGAACCAGAACCGGGCACCTGAGGAGGATTTCGAGACGCTTCCAACCGAAGGTTTTAATCTTAAAAATGTCTGGGCTTCCTGTTCAGAACAAAACATTGTTATCAGGGTCACACCAACACCGAAGAAGTCCTAGTGATAAAGCGTCTGTGTTCCGTAGAGCTGACCTTGAACCTTGACCGACTCTGTATGTTGTGAAGTTCATAAATTTCCTCAGTTACACATTGTCTTTTTAACAAACTGTGTATATACTTTTTACTAAGATTGTTTATACCGGGCTGAACTTTATTTTGTGAAAATTTAATATTCGAGGTTTGATCCATCAATATCTTATTGTACCTATGAAATTTACCCAGTTATTCTTCTGCCAGTGAGAGCTGTTTGTGCTCGCCCATGACCCCAAAATGGCTGAACTATAGAGATAAATCAACCCAGCAGACATGAGACTATATGTGCACCAAAGACATATAAAGGAATGTTCAGAGTAGCGTTATTTATACTCGCTAAAAACTAGAAACGACTCATAAATCCGTCAACGGCAGATTGAATAAATTGGGGTACACTCACATGATGTAATTTGATACAGCAAAGTAAAACAGGAAGGCACTGCTCCAGGCACAGACATAATGTGGGATGACAAAAATCAGACACAAAAGTGTGCACAGGGCACGAACCAGCTCATGCTACTTAAAAAGTAGGTGAAGCGAATCTGTGGGCTGGAGGCAGAGGGACGATCACGTTTAGGGAGGGCGAGGCGTTGCAGGGACACCCGGGTGGCTTTCGGGCTGCTGGCCACGTTGGCTACCTTAGCCTGGTGGCGGTCCCCGGGTAAAAGTTCACTCGTCCATACACCTGTGATCAGCCGTGCACCTGTGATCATTCGTGCACCTGTGATCGGCTCATCTTTCAGCGCTCACGTTGCACCTCAACACGACTTTCATAAACAAGCCAAAAACGACATGAAAACACAGACAAACAGAACATGCCAGGAGCGTTCGCTTTCGGAGACCTGCAGGAGGTCTCGGCCTCCGGACGCCCTCTCTACCTGCCTCGAGCCCTCCCCGGTGACCGATGCGACGTGCCCTGAATCTCGGGGTCTTTGCCCTCGGCTGCTTGCCTTCTTGATGCTTCAGCTTGAATACGATATCCTCTAAGAAGAATTCGATGTCTTCCTGCTTTTCCTCTATTAGCTCCCAATACTTTCATTTCCTGTTTGTACTAATCATGTTTTTAAAAAAAATGTATGATGTTTTTACGTCTTGCCGGGCTTGCTGGCTGGGGAGAGCCCGCCCTCCCAGGTTAGCTAATTCTTAGAAATGGCAAAGGCCTGTCCCGTGAGCACACTTGTTATGTGACAACTATCCAACCCAGAGTCCTCACTATCTCCTTGTTAGGTTTTGTGGCCCAGAAGCCATATCTCTCCGCTTACTCACTCCGGGGCCAGGTAGGAAGCAGCTAGGGACAGCCCCTGTACCCTGGAGCCCCTGGAATAATCCAAACTCGCCAAGCCTGAGCCTGCCCACCCTGCCTTGCCCATTGCCTGTTGCAAAACCCAAAACACAGGCTTTTGCCCGTGCCCTGCCCTGCCCCCTCTGTTCCGAGCTGACTCTGGTGCTTCCCCGTGTGGCCCCGTGTGGCCCCGTGTGGCCTGGCCTGCCCTCTGTTTCTGGGGAGCCATGAGTATAAACGCTTCCTCTGTGACAAGCACTTCCATGTCCAGATTTTGGGAAAGGAGCTATTTTGTAATTTCTCAATAAATGAGTTCTGGAGCTAAAAATAACGTATCATATTAAAATGTTATTAATATAAATGGTTATAAATGAAATAACATAATACATTAAAAATAATAATTTTGTTTAATAGAACTGAAAACAAAGTTTCCACCGTCCAACAGAAGATCGTAAGTATTTTGGTTGTTTTGTTTCATTTATTTATTTTTACTTGCTTTTTTAAACATGACACAGAAGTGTTCTGAGCATTGCGTCCTGGGACTTAGCTAGAGTAAGCTCAACCCGACTCGGTTTATCTGGGGGAATGAGAAAGGAGCCAAGGTACCCATGGACAGGCAGGGGACACTTGGTGTGCAGAGGCGTGGCAATTACAGGTCACAGAGCAGTCCGCAGAGGGCATCTGAGGCAGGAGGGCAGTGTGTGATCCGCCAGATATCAAGGGCGACGAGGGCAGGGGTGGCAGGTCTGGATATGCAGGTGGAGGGTCAGCTCCAGGAAAGCCAGCTCTCAGACGCTGGGGGCTGGGGCCTCCTCCCCACTGGGTCAGGTGACTGCTGAAGCACAGGCAGAGCCTCAGCATCGGGAGGAAACTGGAAAACGCTCATGAGCGGAACCATAAACTCAGCCTCGCAGAGCAGATGGAAACCCAGGAAGAACTCTGGGTTCCAGGAGACACTTGGGCTCGGGGCGGGACAGGAGTCCGCGATCCAAGAGGGACCCCAGATCACAGGTAAAAGCAGCGAAGCCAGCACCGGTGGAGCCACTCGATCCCCTTGCCCCAGGCGGGGCCAGGGCCTGGGAGCAGCTGGGCCGGGCAGGCGGCAGGACCTCTGATACCAGCGGGGACGTCAGCGGCAAGAACCACGCG
>NW_006440135.1:1553116-1553417 GCF_000325575.1 Pteropus alecto
GGCGCGCTGCAGACCGCGGGGGTGCGCGCCGCCTCACGCGGTGACACACGCACGACGTGTGCGTGTTAGCTGCACACGGCAGTGATGACGAGATCACAGGGCAGAGCGAGGCTGGAGATCTCAGCGCACGTGTGTGACGCCGGGGGACAGGAAGGAGCGGCCAGTGGCCTCGCTCGCTGGTCAGTTCATTGGCATAAGGTCCAATGTCCTGCTTTCCAGTGACTTCCGTCCCGGGAGGAGAGAGGAGGGGGGGTTGGCAGGGCCCTGCCGAAGGCTGGCGGAATGTCGCGGCGATGCCCGT
>NW_006440135.1:1553440-1564438 GCF_000325575.1 Pteropus alecto
GGCGCGCGTGTTTGCAGGGTGAGGGCGCCGTGCGGTCGGCCGCACTGACAGCAGATCCTTTGCCAGGACACGTCCAGCTCAGGGCCCTCCATCCTGTGCGGCCCCAGAAGCTTCTTTCTCGGCTGCCGTGTTCCTTCGATAAGTGCGCCATCCTCCCTTCTTCTCCCGCGACACCCGCAGTCTGTCTCGGATCGACTTTCAGCTACTTCTAACTGGCATCTGTGAAAGACGTAGCTATGCCTTTCCGAGTCAAAACAAAGGGGAATTTGAGGGAGGCGTCTAGAGCGAGAAGGAAAATGTCCGGTTTCACCTCCTGTGTTTTCCGCCTCCCCGATCCCTTCGCTCACCCGAGGCCCTTACCGGGCTGGTGTCCGTGTGGCGACCCAAACAGACCCGCGAGCGAGGCTCGTCCGCGACTCAGGCCTCTCAGAGTGCGTTGGGCCACGCGTCTCCCGAAAGTGCTCTGACTTTCTGGTTTCCTTAAAAGAAGCAAAAAATAAATAAATCTCTCCCGTCAGTTGGACGTATGTCTGCACAGCTTACGAATCTTCTGGTCGTCCCCGCAGAGCCCAGCGGTAAAGGGGGGGTCTGTGCTTGGGTGTGACCGCACCCCCTTCCTGTCACCTTCTCAACAGTCAGGGCTTAGGCTCACCGGAAGCAGAGGTCCTTCCGGAGCGGTGGGTTGTCACTCACATGGCCAGATCCATCCCTGACAGCTTGCGAAACTGACTTCATCTTGGAAAGGTAGGGATATTAGTTTCTTTGAGGGAAAACTGTCTAGCACTTTAAATTTCGATGTGATTTTCAGAAGGACGCGTTTCTCCTCAATTCTTTGGAGGGCGCACGTTATGCGATCGATTATATCACGATGCCAGCAGTCTTAAAGAGACTCGAAGAGAAATTAAAAAAAGAAAATCATCATAACGTGAGCAAAACGATCCTTCAGCGGAACCTGACAGTTCCTTTGTGGTGTCTTCTGTCCGTCAACAGGATACTGTGCCTTGGAAATCGGTCACGCCCTGACTGGCAGATGTGCTAGCGAGTCAACGGAACTTCACTGGAGAAAGTGTTTGAATCGAGCTGGAAAGCAAAGAAAATGTGAGGTTTGTAAGACTGTGTAGAAGACGCACGCTTTGGGGCACCAGGTGATGCTTGCAAATATTTCCCTGCTTGGAGCAGAAAAGCACCTGTGCAAATGTGAGCAATAGACCGGGGAGAGCAGCCACGCTGGAGCAGGGCCTCTGGAGCGGCCGGCGGGGCTGCGGGAAGCCTTTCTGAAATGAGCGCTGACCCCCTTCCTTCCCCACATGAGCCTCCTGTCTCTGCTCAGAAGCCTTTTCACGGGCCAGACACAATAATGCAATGACAGGCGCCCGTCTTCACAAAACAGCCTCATCACCAGCTTCGGGCGAAAGCTTTTCGCGGGAGTGGTGCTAGCTGTTGTTTGCGCCCTTTTCACAGGGAGTTCTGTATGTCCCACGGGGCCCATTTATGAATGTCTATCACGGGGTTTCAAGCCATTTAGCACTGACACATTTGCTAATTGTTCCTCTGTCTTCTGTGTTGTTCAGCCTCGGATGTTTCGTATACATCTGTTCTAATGAAAATCTCTCTCGTCAAATTGAAAGCCCCTTCGAATTATTTCCTAACATTTCCCCCTAATTGCCACTCTTTAGAAACCTGGATTTCCATTTGAAATATCTCTTTGTCTTGGCTATCTGTAGAAAATATCTTTTCTGGCATTAAAGAAACAACTAGTTTTAGTGCTAATCATTGGAGTTGCCTAAGTAACTAACTGTAAGCTGGAAACAATAACCGACCTCCCTCCCTTCCTTCCTCCCTGCCCCCCATCCGCCCTCCCTCCCTCCCTTCCACCCCTCCTTCTCTCTCTCCCTCTCCCTCCCATCCTCTCTTCCTGTCTTTTCTTCCTCTTTTCTTCAAATATCGATTGACGGTCTCCTATGTCTATGTCTCAGAACTTATTCTGAGCTGGGAATAGAGCAGTGAACAAGACCAAAGAAGTTTCTTCACGGTTCAGTTTCTTCATGGAGCTTACATCTTAAGGGAGGGAGAAAAACAGTGAACAGTATATATCATATGCATAACATACGTGTATAGGTGTATATAGTATAGTAAATGCACAAGTACGTGTGAAGATGACACGCATGTCACATATAATACACGGGAGTAATATAGTAAACATGCATGTTTGTGCATAGATGGCGCATATAACATATCACATATATAATGCACAGGTATATACTACAGTAGACGTGCGTGTTTGTGCATAGATGGCACAGACGAAGAGGCAGATATGACATAGCTGGAGGTGTAGACAGATACCCGCGATGAGCTGCGCTAGGCCGTGACGAGTGCTGTGATCTGAGCAAGGACAGTGACATGGGCAGGGAGTGAGGGGTGAGACGTTTCTGTCCAGAGCTGCCCCTGGTGGAGCCCCGACGGGGGGAGGGCTGAGGCGTGGGGGTGGGTGGGGAAGAGCTCTGCAGGCAGCGGACTCGGCGGGAGGCGGGAGGTGCTGGCCACCTTCGAGGATGGAGGAGGCCAGCGTGGCGGCAGTGGAGGGAGCCAGGGGGTCAAGGACGTCCTAAAGGAGGAGGGCCACGTGCTGCAGGGCCTTGAGCCCCAAGGATAAGAACTTAGCTTTTCCTGGGAGAGAGACGGGAAGCCACGAAGGTGAGTCGATGTGCCCCACCGTAAAGGGTAAGCTGTGGCCTCGTGAAGAGCGGGCCGCAGAGCTCATCGGTGAACAGTGGGAAGCCAGGTAAGAGGCTGAGTCTACGCTGCAGGGGGGAGTCGATGCGGCCTGCGCCAGGCCGGGAGAGCTGGAGCGGGCAGTGGCCTAACATCTAACATCAGGGATCAGGAAAGAAAGACTGAGGTCGGGTGAGGGGTAGGGTGGAGAGGAGACAGAGAAGGAGGAGACGGGAGGGGTGGGGACAAGAGAAAGGGAGGAGTCAGGACGATGGGGAGGTTTTGCCGCTGCACCAAGGGAACGCGAGTCACTGACTTGGGGAAAAGTGCGAGATCAGCTTAGGGCTGAGGGGCGGGGCGAGGGGGAGCTCAGAAGTTCATCCTGGGACATTTTAGGTTTGAGGTCTACTGAGCAGCTGAGTCTGGATGAAGCGGGTGCAGACACAGATGTGTTTAGCACAGGGGCTCGCGTCGGCCGAGCCTGCCCACCTGGAGATCTGGGCTCCTTTTACCTTTGTAAAACATGGTTTTTGCCCTCATTCTAGGATTTCCCAAATTTGGTACCTTTGATTGCATCCTCATCACCATATTGGAGATACTTATCATCTCTACCTTACTGGTATTTTGCAAAGACTAAATATGATAAATTATGCTAGAAACAGTGTCCCTGGCACTAGTAACCATTTAATGATGATGATGATGATGATGCTGGTGGTGATGAAGATGAAGATGATGATACTGATAAAATAATAATAGATGATATTTTTATGTCAATGGGCACTATGAAATTTACTAAATGACATTGATTTTAATTTAAAGAAATGTGTAAAAAAACAATAGCACCAATTCGAGTATGGAGAAGGCAGTAAATGAAGTATTTGACTTAACGTTTGGCATTTGGTGCCATAATGGAAATTCGGTTTTAAGAGCTAAAAGGAATTGTTTTGATGGTCCCCAAACAAAACTCCTGGAACCGCCCGGCATCTACCCTTTGTGTTCTCACGGTACGTCTGCTCCCTTTAGAGATGAAAAATATCGTTGCTGTTGTCACAAAGAGCAAGTTTCTAGGAGGTTCTTTGGCGTGCTGTTCCCTGTGTAACCACACCCAGCGAGCGAGCCCGTGACTAGGATTCGGGGCCACAGAATGGTTCCCACGGGCAGCCCAGCAGGCTGCATCTTTGGTCCTGCCCCAGGCTATCAGTTTTTTGGTTTGCTTTTTAAGAAACAAAATACGAGTTTTCACTTTTTAGAACGATCTCGAATATAGCCATTTCTTAAATATAGCCCATCACCTCTGTGGACCTTCTGGGGTCGAATCCAACCCGCTCTGGGCCCTTCGCAGCCGTGAAGACCACCTGCCCGCGACGCTGAGTCCGCGGAGGAGAGCAAAGCATGGGAGATTCACGCCACACGGAAACGCGTCCAACTGCGCCCTGGCCGAGGGAGCAGAGGGAGCGGATGACGAGGCTCCTTGGAACAAACGCTGGGCAGTGGGAGGAGGAGAGCAGCTTCTGAGGAGGAGACAGAAGATGGGGGGCCCTGAGAGAGGAGGAGGGAGGGGAAGGGAGCTGGAGATGCGGGCACGAGTCCTGGAGAGGTGACAGACGCCTGTGGCGGCGAGGCCGAGGTGAAGGAGGGAGCGGGAACGGAGAGCCGGTAGGAGAGGCTGAAGGAAGAGCGAGGTTCGACACGCACCGGGCTTTCCTGTGCGTGAGTGTGCGTGTGCACACGCGCGTGTGTGGTTGAACATGGTTTTGTTTCACAGGTAAGGTGTCTGGGGCGCAGTGAGGTGTGACTGCCCGTTCAAGGTCACACAGGTGGGTGCCACGCCCTGCTGCTGGGCCTGGCTGTCCCGGCTCCAAAGCCCCTGCACCTTAGGAACCAGCTCGTGGCCCCTCTAGAAAACTAACAAACGCCCCAACGCAATGTCGTGGTGTCCCCTGTGTGGCTGGGTCCATCTGCTCTTCCAGGGTCTGCTGTGTGACTGGCAAAGCTCTGAGCTCCCCTTCAGTCTCTGCCCGAACGGGTGACCCTGAGGCCTGGGCCGTGTGGCCTTTCAGACTAAAGAGACTGATTTCCACACAGCAAGTTAACAACATTGAAAAATCATGCTGTTTCTATAATTCTTAAGTCATTATTAAAACAGGTAATAAGTTTTAATCAAGCTGTAAAAATGTTGTGACCCAATTTAGAACAAGACTGAAATTTATTCCTTCACGTGTAATTTGCCATATTTCTCATTTCCTCTATCATTTGCAGCCCCGTCGACCTCCCAAGGTGTTTGAGCCTTTTAGAATCAGCGTTCGAGGCCTGGCTGCCCAGCCAGCCTGGCCACCTGCCGTCCCTCCAACACGTCGGGACAGCCTGCCCTGGGGCCTTCGGCCTGGAGTGGCTTTTTCAGACATGGTTCACTCCCTCACCCTTTAGGTTTCGCCCGGATTCAGCTTTCAGAGAAGCTGCCTCCTGACCATGCTGTTTAAAAATGTCCCCCTCGCTCATGTCCCCCGTCAGCCCTTCCAGCTTCATCTTCCCCCAGTCGTACTGTCATCGGACACACCAGATGTTTTCAATGTTGAGAAAGATAATCTATCAAAATTCACATTTAAAACTAAAAACGAACAGTTCAGAGTCACGGTGCATTCGCAGCGTTGAGTGACTGCCACCTACCTCCTTCCCATCGCCCCAAAGTGAGACCCTTACCCGTTGAGCAGCTCCCGCCGTGTCCTCCTCCTGCCCCGATCCCGCGACCTCCGGTCTGCATCCTGTCTCTGGGGCTGTATCTATTCCGGATGCATTAGAGAAACGGAACCACTGGCATGTGGCTCTTTGGTTCCGGTTCCTTTCCCTGAGTGTTTCTGGGGTTCATCCACGCTGCAGCATGTGTCAGTACCTAACTGCTCCCCGAGGCTGAGGACTAGTCCCCTGTGTGAACGGACCACAGTCTGTTCATCCGGCTGGGCGAAAGGCACCGCACGGGTCCTCACTGCTGGATGTTTGGGTCGGTTCTGCCTTTGGGCTGCTGTGAGTGCAGGTGAGCTGGCCTGGACCATCGCTTCTTCAGGGGATGTACCTCGAAGGGGACTGCAGGGTTCCCATCCACACTTCCGTCCGCTCGGGCTGCCCTCCCTCCTTCTGCGTCAAAAAAGCAAAATGTCGCTCGTCCTGTTTAAAGCTCGGCAGCTAAGTGTGCTTATTACTCCCCTCCGTGTCGCCGGTGACTTTGGGGGGTCCTGGCTGGACTCATGAAGAGAGCGGGGTCAGCACACTTAGTCACCCATCAGACTTTCTCCTGCGGCCATTTAGAGCAGCTCCCCGACGTGTGGGCTCCAACCCGCTACCGGCGACGTTCTCACAAAATAGAGGCCTCTCTCCTAAGGAATCCTCCATTATTCAAACAACATTAAGAAATGAAAAAATGAAAGATTAAAACGAAGACCCGCGAACTGCAGTTCAATCTACTTATTTCGGCCACTCTTTGAGTGGTAAAACTAGACGCTGGGAAGCAACATCTTCCTCTGTTCGGCTGTCAGCGGAGGCAGAGTTTTCGGAAGCAGCATCCATTGGAGATTATAAGAAAAGCTCACCAACGAGCAGGCGTTTTGGTAGCTAACACTGGGAAGTTACTTTGATTTCAGTATCTCACGTGGAGAGTGTCGTAGCGATACTTACCAGACAGAGTCAAGAGCTAAAGGTCGTGGGCACCACCTTGACTGCACGTTGAAGTCACCCGGGTGCTTCCGCCCACGTGATGCCCGTGTCCCGCCCCTTCATATTCTGCTTTAATTTATCTAAGAAGGTGGCCGAGCCATTTGTATTTTTTTAAGTCTCCTCCACCCTCCACTGTCAAAGGACGGTAATGTGCCAGCCAGCACTGAACACCACTGTCCTTGGGTACCTTGGGGACTTTTTCCAGATATAAAGAAAAGAAATAGATGGCTCATTTGATGCTAAGTTTGCAGCGTGAACTTGGAATTTTATAGGCACATGTGTTCGGTACCCCCTAAAAACATGTTTCAAGGGTCTGCGCCATAAATGTATACTTCGTTTTATTCCGGCTAATCGGGACACCCAGAACCTTGCTACTCAGCATGTGCCACAGCCCAGCGGAGCTGCCATCACCTGGGGACTCACGGGAGACGCTGAAGGTCTGGGCTTGCTTGGGGCACAAGTAGATGGGGCGTGTTTAGGGAAACATCACATTTTGCTTTTTCTTCATGTAGAATGATGCCCATGAACCACTGACCCTCGAAAAACTCAGCTTTTTTCTGCAGCGTGGAGAGTTTGAGGTGGGTATCAGAGCTTCAAGCAGACTTACGTGGAGCTTAGATGTGTTATGTGATAAATACTGTGTCAAATATCTTTGCTGAAAGAGGGTAAAAAATCGTGTAGGACTCGTTGACTTGACAAATGTGTTCTGGTCACACGTTTGGTGAAAAATAATTGGCAAAAGGGATCTCGGTGGAAATTAATGCTCCGGGTAGTAACCACAGCTCCTCAAAAGGACCCATTCCCACCTCAGGACTTGGGATTTAATTATCGATAGAAAAGATTTCTTGACATATCTAGTTATTAGGCACCAGAATGAATTATTAATCAACTTTTTCTGGAAGTCTCTAAAAGGAAGATGAATTTTAATTTGCCTGGAACATTTTTTGAGATTGTTCCCAAAGGCAACGGAGTGACCACAATTGCATAGTGAAGCATATGTGGACTTTTTAGATTCTGGACTATTATTTATGAAGCTAAACTAGCGGGAAGGCCGTATATGAACATATGGGAAGTATAAGGAGAGGCACGTGGGACATCTCAGAAGCCACGAGGCTTTGGTTGGGAGGGTCTGACTTGGGGAAAGATTTATGAAGGAGAATATCATTTCCTAACTATTTCAAACCCTTTTCTTCTCCGTGGAAGAAAAAAAAAAAAGAGAGAGAAGAGGAGAGAGGGAAGAAATATAAGAAGGAGGAAGGACGGAACGAAGCAAAGACAGGTGGGAAGAGAGAAACTGATATTTATATTTACTCCATTGCAAACGTGCTGCTATTTGCTCTCTCTCATCTCATGCGCTATGTACTTGGGTTATTATCCCCATTAATCAGTAAGCTAATTGATGGCCGCGCTCAAAACTACATGGTAGATGAGGGAGTAGAGTCAGCAGTTAGTAAAGGAGGTGAAGGTGGCCTCAGAGTTTATCTCCTTCCCATAGTCCCACGTGGCCGGCTTCGCTCCGACACTTGGTTCCGTTTCGAAGGGCGCCTCTTCCCTGCATGTCGTGAAGAAGCAGGGACGGTCCGTGTGAACTTCTGCCGTCCCCACTCGCCACCTCTCCCTGCGTGTCTGTCCTCACTCGCTCTGCGAAACCTCCGTTTGCCCTTCGCCCGTCTTGGACATTTCTCCGTTTTTCCCTCTCCCTCCCAAGTCCCTCCTTGCTGCCTCGACTCAGCATTTTATTTTCATTTACGACTCTGAACAGATTTTCCCGCGAAACGTCTTTTCCCACTGAGGTCCAGGAACTTTTCCCCCTTGCTTTCATTGTTAAATTTTAAAAGTAATAGTCAAGCTCTGGACTCCCAGGGTCAACCTGTCACCGCTCACGCAGTCTCGCGGTGCTGACGCTCATCTCTAGGAGGACAAGCGCCAAACCTGTGTCTCTCTTTACGGCTTCACTTTGAAGGCCAGTCAGGAACTCCCAGCCGCCTGGTACATACCTCAGAGTCAATAAAAATACATCCAAGATAATCGCCTGAGATACGCTTCTCTTCGCATTCTTCGTTCTCCAGGCCGAGAGTCTCGGTCACCTTGACCTCTCTCCACCTCGCCCCCCAAATACGGTACAGGTCTTTCCCTTTCTAGTTCAAATGCAGGTTTTTCTCTTTTAGACACTCATCCCTCCTGTCTGGAGTTCTGTAATAATCTCCCGTCTGGCCAGGCTACCCACACTTTCTGTTCCGCTGGAATCTAGATTAATCACTTCTCCCGTTTAAGTGAAAACCATCAATGCCCCTGCTTGACCTGTTCAGACATGTTACTAACCTGAGTGTCATTCAAACTGGATATCCCAGAATATTGTTCTAGGTAATGCTAACAGCTGGGCTGTGAAAAATAAGCTTGAGAAATGCTGGGTTAAAGAAAGTTCGATAAACAAATTGTTTAGTCCAAGACTTCTCAGAGCATTTGATGTATATTCATGAACACTGAATTTCCAGGATTCAAAGATTTCACAAAGTACATGGTCATACGCTTTTACTGTGTATTGGCGAGTACGTACATGTATATTCTCAGACAAATTACTCCTCTAACCCAAACATTTTCTTTTTTTTTTATTATTTTCTTCTCTATCTTATTTTGTCCCTAACTTTTAATATATAAGTCTTACCGACCCCTAAAAACTTTATATGTTCCCCTTTCAATGAAATCTTCATTACCCATTAACATGTTTTAGGTTGTAAATAGTGGAAACCACCACCTTCCCCCCCAAAGTAGGAAAATAGGGACTTGCCAGTTTAAATCACGGGTTAGCAGACTACAAACCACAAGACCAATCCAGCCTATTGTCTGCTTTCGTAAAGCCCAAGAACTAAGAAAGCTCTTTATATTATTAAGTCATTGAAACAAATCAAGAGAAGAACGATATTTTATGACTCATGAAAATTATTGGAAACTCACATTTCAGTGATCACAGATAAAGACTCTGTGGAAACACAGACATGGCATTCTTTTACATAATTTTCCATGGCTGTCGTCCCAGCCCAACGGCACAACGAAGTAATTGCAGCAGAGACCATGTGACGCACAAAGTAAAAACTTTATTAGCTGGCTCTTTACGGAAGGAATCTTACTAGCCCTGGCTTACATAGCGGCAGGTGAGCCGTCCGGGTGATAAAGGGACCCACAGGCGACTTCCCCCCGCCCGCCCCAGCCTCCACTGACGAACTGCGGCTCACTTTCGTTTCCCTTGTTTCCCAGACCGACCACTTCCTCGGAAGGTTCTCCCATGTTTCTGAGATCATTGCTGTCAGGTTTTAAGCGACACATTCTTTATCTCCGATGTACAGAAAATAAATAGCTTTGTCCCATCGTTCCCAGGAAAATGCTGAGACTTTCTCCAGCCGGCCGGCCTTAGGTTGATAGCCTCTTCCATCCCCTGACACACCCACACCTCCATCAACTCCTGCGTCCATGGAGACAGGCAGCATGGCTTGGCCTGGACGTGGACGTGTGCTGAACCCCTGGAGCCGTGGGAGTGGAATCAGGCTCCCCAACAAATGCCAGCATCTTCTGTCGCATATATTATACAATAGTTATTTGGAGTTCAGTAACATCTTCTGTGAGAAAAACGAAGAATGGATACATGAGAGGCAGCCATCAATGCCCACTGCAACCTTTTGTCTTAATCCTGTCTGGTCTTTAAAATTCCAAATCACTTCTGCACATTTCTGTCACAGAGATTAATCATTTTCTCCTTTGAATTGCATTGTTGTGTGTGAGGCCTAAACTTCCTGTTAGACCACAAAATACTTGAGAGTCGTGGTCATACCATTTCCAACTTCTTATTTCTTCCATGTCAACCATAGCCCTCTGTCCACAGTGGATGCTTAATGAATAGAGCCTGAATAGAATGAAAAGCACATCCTTTACAGCTTATGAAATATTCCATGGAATCAGGGACATCAGCGGGTAGGGCAGAGATTTCTATAACTAGCCCAAGGAAAGAGTCAACATTAGAATCAGATTAAATGCAGTTAGCTATTTTTAGCTCTCTCCAGAAAGTGATTTAAAGTGGGTAAGGGCAGATGCTAAGTTTAAGTGCATGGAAAAGGAAGAGACAGGCTGATGATAAATCTATTTCCTTCCTCTGAAATAATCCTTCTTTTTCTCCCAGAATCCACATATCACTACTGACATTCCAGAATATTCCTTATGGTTTCTCCTTTTAGGTTTTCGGTTATATAGTAAGGCAGTTAGTTCTTCACATGTCAAACCCAAGTCTTCCTTCACTTATCAAGAAGGAAACACATTAATTACTGGGGAGATGTTGGGAAACAGGAATATGATAACTATTCATTAATTTCGGATACTAGATAAGACTAAGGACATAAAAGTGCTGAGTTATCAAGAAGCTTCTAAAGAAATGTGGCATTATTAGTTTTTCATCTTATTAGTTTTTCACATTACCTAGGTAAAAGTCAAGAAATACATAAATCTTGATTGTCACAATGACTCTAATTTATTTCACCATAGACTGTGTGCTGTTATGACCTTGACTCATTGGCTTGCATACTGGATGAC
>NW_006440135.1:1564453-1596807 GCF_000325575.1 Pteropus alecto
CTGCTCCAGGAGGCTCATGTCTCTTGAATGTAGGAGACTGGGGCCATGAGGCTTCATTTTTTTCTGTGGCCCCAGGTCCTATCCTGTCTTTCCTCAGAAGTGGTTCGTCTTCAAAGATCAGGCCAAGAATCAGCGTTTCACAAAGTTTTGATCTTGACAGTTCTAGAGTTCTAGAGTCTTCTTTCGTTCAAAGGATATGTTTGGAAAAGTTTAGCAGCATATCTTATAAAATAGTTAATTGGATTTCAGCAACATCTTCTGTTTATTATGTATCAGTAATATGATAAAATATCTAGAGATAACAGTAAAAGTATCGCTGCTTATGGAAATCAGTTTTCCTTTTTTTTCTTGAGAAAACATATTTTATTTTAATTTCCCCAGAGCAGTTTGTGTTTTATTCAAAGGCAATTGAGAATTACATCTATGCACTAACTTCCAGAAAATATTAACAAGTACAGGTATCTATTCAAGATACATTTTACTAAAGGTCAATGGTTATATTAGAAACTACGCAAAAGTATCTTTCTCTCATAGACAAGATGTCTAAAATACTATTTTCAAATTGATCCAATAGTATTTTATTGCATAAAATTTTTGTAGGATTATGCTTTATAAAGCAATAGAAATTCTTGCAAACTCAGCATCTGGAGCCAGAAGATTTTGCAATGCAAATTCTTGGACAGTTTACATTTACGACTGTGACTTAGTTAAACACACAGCTCCTCGGGCTGTTTATAACATGCAAAATAGAGAAAGCAGGATTGCTGATGTGCGTTTGGAGCCCTCACGGCCATCCCATCGCAAAGCAATCTGCTTTGATTATCTGAGATAGAAATTCCCAGGTAAACTTAAGAACAAAGCTCCCTTTCTTATCACTTAATCCCCTCAGCTTCTCTCAATACTTCCACTGGGTCTGATCGATATCACTGGGTCTGATCGATATCAGATGCTCAGCCAGAGAGTGTATCTCATGCACATTAAGATGCAGATTCTGAGGATTTATAGCCATGCCTATTATATTCGTTTTTAGGTTTGCTGCAGGGAAGTACTACAGACCGAGTTGCCTAAGCAACAGAAATTTATTGTCTCACGGTTCTGGCAGCTAGAAGGCTCCAGCGGGGTTGATTCGTTCCTTCTGAGGCCATGAGGGAGGATCCGTTTCACGCCTCTCGCCTGGCTCCTGGTGGTTTGCTGGCAATCTTTGACTGTTCTTGGCTCATTGAAGCATCGCCCTGACCTTTGCCTTCATCCCCACGCTGTGTTCTCTCTGTGTACAGTTTCTCTGTGTCCAGTCGTATCAGAGTGGGGGCCCACCCTCCTCCAGCGTGGCCTCATCTTAACTAATCACATCTAAGACAACTTTATTTCCAGATGACGTCACACTCTCAAGCACCAGGGGTTAAGCTTCCTACCTATGAATTTTCAGAGGGACACATTTGCCTCCTAATACCTGTGAAGAATGACCAATACCCCAGGTTAAATTTCCCCCATCGATAAAAGCCTGGTTTCCACACAAGACATCTTTCAGCACTGAGGTTCTCAGAGTCGGCTGCGTGTTACACTTGCCCGGTAGCCTTTAAAAGGTCCTGATGCTCAGGTTGCATCTTGAATCAATTAAATTCTGATTATGTAAGGTGAGACCAGGCACCTGTATGTCTTAAAGCTTCTCCAATGTATAGTCAAGGTCGATGGCCACTAGTTTAGAGTGACCTTGCCGAACGGAGGTCCTCCCAGCCTCATCCCTGTGAGACGTCTGCCATCAAACACTAATCAGAGGTCTCTGATCTCCTTAAAATGGCTCTCCAAAAGACTCTAATCACATCGTATTTAGTACGCCATGCCTAACACGCAGCATGGCCTGGCATCCTGGCCCACAGCCGACTGGGCACACTGAAGCCACGGGCCTGGGGAGGGGATTCGGGGGCGCCACGGTGACAGGCAGGAGGTGAGAGCTGCAACCTGGCGTCCTTAGAGGAGGAGGCCAAGGAGCCCGGCAAGCAGACACGGCTCCGTATAACATTTTCACTGTGATGGCTGAGCATCTGGTGAGGAGTAAGCCAGAGCGACAGCTTCTGCCTAAGAAGGCAGGAGAAAGCGCACCATGGTTTTGGAGAGAAATAACAAAAGAAGATGAAAAGAAATATTAGTTCGGGAAGGGGTACATGTCAGTTAAGTGGAGAATTGATTCATGTGAAACCATTCATTTCCTGATCGCACTGGATGAATGCAGTGCTTTGATGGAATAAATCTGCTCTTTTACCTGCAAAATTGGATAAAACTTACCCTGTTGGCAGAACGCACTATCTTATCGCTGGTCTCTGGTTGCTGAGATTGTCCTTGACGGAGGTGACTGCGTCTTCATTCCTTTCCCAGCTCATGATGGAAGATTGCGCAGGCGCGTTCTCCGCTGGGCAGACGGCGTTAGAGCAGCGAGGCTGAAGGCTGCCGACCAGACCGGGGACAGTCATGTCCGCTTTCCACAGCAGCCAGAGAGCACGTTCGGCTCCTGTGTGCGCGGTCCCGCCTCCTGAAATTCCCAGGCCTTTCCCGGGAGGATCTGCTGGGACTCGTGACCAGCTGATGTCAGGGTTGACTTCACGATGGTCATTTATCCAGACGACCCCCAGGGAGACAGGTGTGGTCACTCCCTCAGATAATCCACGTGCCAGAGAGCTGCCGAGGGAGAGCGTCGCACACTCCAGGTGTGCTCACGTTGTGTATGCGTGTCTACGATGCGTCTCCCGTGTATGTGTGCACATCTCACACAGATGTGTGTGTCTTACACGTAAGGTACACATTTTATGAATGTATGTAGACATCTTCCGAATAATTTATAGGTCCTACATTATACATGCTAAGTAAATGTTCACATGTGTGTACACATGTGTATGCATACCTATATCTCACACGTATCTGCACCCGTCACATTCAGCCAAAACGGCTTTATTCCACCATGTAAGCCCAGGCTGCTGGGACCACGTTATTTGCACATTCTGCAGAGACATTGCATCCATGACGTCAGGGTATTAAACAATGGTGACTACAATGGTGAAGAACCTGTAAGAGGGAAAAATCAGCGCAGCTCGTAATTTTCGGCTGCGAGGCGATCTTAGCGTTTTGACAGCGATTATTAATGATGCAGAATTCTCAAATGATTCGGTGCAAACTCTCCGGCTGCATCTGAGGACCACTGCACGCGTGGGCAACACTGCAGGCTGTTCTGTTCTTTCTTTTCAGACACCTGGCCACAGGAGAAGGGCTCACGGATACAACAACAGACCCTCCAGAATTACTGCTTACTGCATTTTCTTGGGTATGGACAAACAAAGAAACAAAAACTGCACGACTAAAGTTTCTGGAGAACGGGCTTGACGATGGCACAGAGAAGAGGAGAAAGAGCGAGGGACTAAGTGACCTCGAGCTCAGCGAGAATCCAGAGGGAGGCGTGTGTCCTTACAACAAGCTGCTGCCGCCTAAGTCCGTGACTCACATCGAGGAGCGAAGCAGCTCTTCTCCCCTCTGCCTGGCTTGTTTCCTGCCCAGAAGCCTCAGGGTCTGAGCTGCCAGATACTCTCCGCTGAGCGGATTAAGTAAAAATGACTGTTTTTGAGAGCCTCACGGGGTCAGCTCTTGTAAATGTGGTAGGAAATAAAGTGCAAGACTTTTTAGTAACTAAAACGAATTTTGCGGTAAAAGAATCTCGTTAAGGATTCTTGGGGGTAGGACTCAAAGTCGAATATGCAGGAAATACTGACACCACTGGCCACTTCGACTGCCCCCAGCTTATGGCTGGGAGTCACGGGCGGAAGGTTAGCATGACGCTGAAAACGAGGCTGGCGGGAGGACGAAGTGGTGTGAGGTGGGGACGCAGGGAGAGCCAGGGCAGGGCAGCCACCACCCCGGGCCGCTGAGTACTGCGCACGCGCAAGGCCACATCTCCGGTGCTCCCATCAGCAGAAAGCGGGGTTTGGCTGCCCGCCTCACATGGGCCTCCCCTTGGGAATTCCAGGTCGTATTTGTCAGGGGCCTCATTCTCTAGGGAAATGTTAGGGCAGGAAGGGCAGGGCTGTGCGTGGGGTGAATGGGGACAGAGGCTGGAAAACGGGGCCCCAGGCCGTATCTGTGGGTTCCCAAAGCCATGGGTTGGGAGATGCTCAGGGGAGCCGAAGCCTGCACCCGCCTGACAAAAGCATCACTCAGAGAGATGAGCATCTTGCCGTTTACGTCACCCTCTGTATGCGCACCTCACCGTCTGGGTTGGTGCCCTACCCATGTGCTGGGCCGGCACCTCTGAAGCCCCGTCTCTGTCTGCGGGACCCACCGGCCTGAGGAGCAGACGTGTGGGATGTCTGTGCCAGCGGGTGGGGTGTCAGGAGCGCTGGCCTTCAGCTGTGCCCAGTGACCTGGGGCCATTTCCTCTGTCTGCATCAGTGTTCCCTCTATTTGTCCCAGTCCTGGCTCTGGGGAGAGGCGTTGGGATGCACAGGTCGGCCAGGGCAGTCTGCCTGGGCCCGGCAGCGAGTGAGCTGAAACAGGTCCACGGCGCATCCCTGGATCAGAGCTGCTGGGGCGCCCCCCCTCCCCCACAGCAGGCACGGAGGGGGAGGGCCTGGGACCTCACGGACCCATCCTCTTGGAGCTCCCCAATAGGGACTTTGTAGGAGCAGGGGGATGACACTCAGAATTGGGACCGCTGCCCTGGAAGGCACAACGGGTCCCCACAGCTGTGTGTATGACAGGGACCCACGGGCACTCCAGTGGCCATGTGGCCCTTTGCTGCAAAGCAGGAAGCTGGCCTGGAAGGCCGCGTGTGAACCCGGTAACCTCCTGAGCTGCATGGTCCCCGGAACTCTGGGAATCGTGCAGAGGGCACCATGCTGCCTTCCCACGTGCCCTGTCCCCGGCGTGAACGTGGCTTTGTGTCAGCTTCTGCGGTGCAGGGACCAGAGGAGGTGTGCTCAGCGCTGGGATGCGGAGATCTGTCTGTGCCCGAGAGGCTGCGCGGACCTCAGTGAGGAGACAAGAGAGCGGGAATGGTCTGTCCAGCAGGACGGCGTGCGCCTCGGTCAGCGAATTACAGACTGAGGAGGAGAGAAGTCCGCCAGCTCGCACCAGCAGTGCACGAGCGTGCGCGTGCACACACACAGACACACGCACAAGCACACACACAGACACGCACACACAAGCACACACACAGACAGACACACACACACAGACACGTGCACACAAACACACAGACATGCACACACTTGCACACACAAGACACGTGCATGCATGCACACACACAGACACACAAACACACACACGTAGACACACACTTGCACACAGACACGTGCATGCATGCACACACACAGACACACAGACATACAAACACACATGTACACACACAGACACGTGCACGCTCGCACACACAGACACATGCATGCACACACGCAGACCCACAAACACCCACACAGACACATGCATGCTCACACATACAAACACAGACACAAACACACAGACACACACACAGACACACAGACACACACAGACACACAAAAATCCATACAGACACACAAAAATGCACACACACAGACACACAGACACAGACACACACACAGAGACACGTGCACACTTGCACACACAAACACAGGCACACAGACACACACGCAGACACACAGCAGGTGTTTGCACGCGGAGCCCGGCCCAGGCTGATGGGGACGGTGCAGGGGCAGACGGACTGGAGAAGCACATCGGAATATTGGGACAGCAGTCGGGGCTCGAGGAGGACGCCGCCCCGGGCACAGGGAAGTGGCATCTCGTGGTGTCGCCGAGATGGGACGTACAGAACTTGGTGTTGAACAGCTGACAGGAAAGGAGCAGGTGAAGATGATGGTCACAGCCTTGGCTTGGTGACCGGAAGCAAGCAGAATGGTGACATCAATTAGAACAAGAAATGTAAGGTTTAGAACAAGAGGCAACGTGTTTTTTTAATGTCCCATGTGGGGTGACGGAGGGAGAGGAAGCATGCTTTCTCACGCCTCATGTGGGACAGATAGGTGGTCCCGGCTTTCACCAACCGCCCGGAGTGCCACGTAGAATTACAACCACTGAGAAACGGAGCACGTCCACGAGCGAGATGGGAAACACTCAGTGACCTCAGAGCCATCAGAGAGGAAGGCGCTGCGGGAAGCCGCCCGAAGCCGCAGACGCCCCAAACTGAACCCGAAGAAAACACACGCCAAGTTAATCCACGTGCGTAAGACGGCGAGAACAAAATTGAGTAAATTATTCAGATGTGGAAGTGTGCAATGGCCTCTTTCTTACCTGATGAAATTTCAACTTTACAGAAAAGATGTGAGAATAAGATAAATAAATTTCTGTCTAACCTTCATCAGAACTGTCACTTGTTCTTATTTTGCCACATTGGTTTTGTTATCCTTTCTGTACATAGCGACAATATTTTTCTAAACTATTTGAGATAAATTACGCACATGTTACTCGTTAGCCTTAAGTAGTCCAGTGTGACTATCCTAAGAAGAAGGATATTCTCTAAGACAATCACAGTAAAATGATCAAAATCAGGAAATTCACACCCTGTTATCTGCTCTGTATTCCACATTCATATTTCGTCTGTTGTCCTTAGAATGCCATTCAGAGCAAATTTTTCCTGCTCAGGATTCAATTTGGGGTCACACATTTCATTTAGTTGTCATACATAATTAATCTCCGATCTGGAAGGACTCCTTCATCTTCCTTCATCTTTCGGGCTGTTGACACTTTTGGAGAATTCGGGCCGGTTACTCCGTAGAGTGACCTTCCGTGTGGGTTTCCGTAATGTTTCCTTGTCATCGTATTTAGCTCACTAAGCATTTTGCAGCATCATGACAGAAGCGATGCTGTAACCTTCTCTGGGCAGCGAATCAAGAGCCAAAGATGTCCCTTTGTCTCTCTGCTGATAAAATGATCTTTGACGATTTCACAAAAGCGGTGTTAGTCGGGGTTTTCCACCATCAAGTTATTCTTTTTCCACTTTTAATTAAGTCGTCTGTGGAGAAGTCTAAATCTGGATTTGGGGACCATAAACATTTTCTATTCTTTGTCAAACTCTCACCCACTGGGGGGTGAGAACAAGAAGCAAAAAGCTGTGAAAGCAATGCTAATATCAGGGTAAAATTCAATATTGAAACTCTAAACAACATAGAGATATTGAAACAATAGCAAAAATCACAATTTATGAATAAGATGCACCAGTAATAAATCTTAATATGCCAAACAAGTTAATATTCAACAAATAGAAAAAAACCGTGAATACGAGCGTAAAAGTATGGTGAAAGGCTTTTATAAACATCGCTCAATCAGATAAAATTTCTCTTAGAAAAAATAAGAGCCTGAATTCATTTAAAAGTTATTTAAAATGTATAAATATATAAATAAATAATAAGTAGAGGTTTTCTGTGTTTAGTTCACAGTCTATGATCATGAGCTAATACAAGTTAGAAATAAGTGATAAAAAATAACAACAGAAAAAGTCCTTGATTCTTTGGATATTGAGAAATGCTCTCTTAGATAATT
Source organism: Pteropus alecto (assembly GCF_000325575.1). Lineage (NCBI taxonomy): Eukaryota > Metazoa > Chordata > Mammalia > Chiroptera > Pteropodidae > Pteropus > Pteropus alecto. The sequence goes on from NW_006440135.1 coordinate 1,572,008, forward strand.
CATGGATTAAAAAGAAAATTAAAATTAAAATTAAATCATTTAGAAAGTGATAAAGAAGCATTTTCTACCAAAACCTATGGATCAAAATAACTGCTTTATATAAAGATTACTACCGTTATTCAAGAAGAAAAACTATGTATAAAGAATACGTGTGCTCATCTCAATAAACGATCAAAAAAGCCAAAAAAATGCAAATAAAAAACTAAGGAGAAATAAATAAAACGATGTTAAAAAGAATGCAATATGAAACAATGAAAACGATAACTGAAAGAAAATAAGAAGTCTAAATCTGGTTTTTAAAAAATCAATAAGATAGATAGATCTCTCACAAGCTTTATTAAGCACGTTACTGGAATCCTAAGCATAAAGCACATCAGGGAAAAATATCCGTCACATAAAATGCATGAGCAAAAAGTCTGGGCAGCTAAATATATGCCACCTTGACGCATCTCGCTGCTCTCAAGATCACCTGACAAACTGCTTGGGCACTTTTGGGGTGATTTTACTGCAAACAATATAATCACATCACAGGCTAGGTAGACCGCCATTTCAAAAGCAGGGCTGGAGAATGTGTATACCGTAGGACAGATATGTTTCTTCTATCTGCTTTTAGTGTTTTAAATTAAATTTATTGGGCTGACATTGGTTAATAAAATTTTATAGGTTTCAAGTGTACAATTCTATAATACGTCATCTGGATTCCGCATCGTGTGCTTTTGGTTTTAAAAGATTCAGTCTCAGTCTCTGTTCTCCCCATACCTCCTCTGCACACCTCACGCATTCACTCACGTCCCCCTGCCCCTTCCTGGCCAGCATTACACAGCCATGTCAGGTGGCATGGACCTGGAGGGGACACATTTCTATTTCAGTGAATCCATTGCAGTGTTCTAAGCCTTGGTTTTAGCGCTGCTTGAAAGAAGTCAGATGGGATATTTCCAGGACGTTATCGTAAAGACAAGTTCTTAGGACATAGCTCATGGATCGATATCATGCTTTCACTTAACACAGACATTTATTTTCGTCACATTCTCAGAGTTGAAATAGAGTACATGCAAATTGTAAAAATGCACAAAAAAGCAGCCTTCTCATTTCTGCATATAAAACATGGAAAATCTTATAGTTTCAGGAAATTAAGAGGCAGAAAAGTGCCAAGGTTTAAGCATGGACTTGGGAACCAGAATGTTTAGGTCTGAATCCTGGCTTCATTAGTTATTAGCTGTATAACTTTAGCCAAATTAATTTTCATCTCGGTGCCTCAGTTCCTGATCTGTCAAAAGATCATGATAATGTTTTTCTTACAGTATTTCCTTATGTGGGGATTAAATGGCTAAAGTACTCAGAGCATTGTCTGACACACGCAAGTGCTATGTTCAGCAGTAATTATTTCAAGCTAGATCAATACTTTGGAGGAGAATCATTTCAAGTTATTACATATTTGTTATTTTATTGTCGTGACTCAAAGACATTGAATCTCAATAAATCAAGACTTTTTGCCTTGTGGTGGATTTTTGAAACTAAACCTCCAGTAATTATGGTGTGAAAAGGTTGGACAATTTCCCCCACAGGGGAAAAAAAAAACAAAAAAGGACAAACTATTTTAAAAAACAATGCCGTATTATATTATTGTTTCTTTTAATAGTTTGTCCATTTTCATTCTTTTTTTTCTGTGAGGGAATCTGTGCAACTCCTTTCCACCATAACACTTAAAACCTATATAATTTTATTAATCAATATCACCCCAATAAATTTAATAAAATATAAAAAAAATGCCAGAACAGGGGAAAAAAAACAAAATCGCGGCACAGAGAAATGACTCACAGTAGGCAACAGTGTGAGGAACATTTTCCCATGGAAAGCACTACTACATCATGTTAGAATGATGGTGTGTAGCCTCTTGCCTGTGGGCATCTCCAACCAGATTTGGCAGCGAAAAGCTGACACTCCACCTGCTGGGGTGGCAAACTTGGTTTGAGGTGAAGGCAGAGCAGCTATGAACTTAGATGGAGATTTTGGAAACAAGGGAGCTATAGAAGCATCGAGATTATAAAGTCAGCACATCTACATAGGTGACCATTAATTTACACATGCCAGGGGAGACCCAAGGAGCCTGAGGACAAGCAAAGTCTGGGAGACTTATACATTTGTGCTGCTTTGAAAATCTGTTCCTCACCCAGACAGAGCTGGCAGCCAACCATGGGAGTCTTACAGCCTGGGGTGAAGAGCGTGACCTCTGTGCAACTCATCTGACCGCTTAACTACACGAGTGCAGGGGAGACCCACATGGACCCAGGCTTGAAAACATATGAGGCTAGATTTCATAGTTCACATCTAGGTAAAGCAACTGCCTATTGAAACAAGCAAACAAAAAAATTAAAAATCCTCAGAAGGACAAAATAGAATCCTGAATTCCGCAGATACGTTATCTACGATGTCCAATTTTCAAGCAAAAATTACTAGACAGTCCAAGAACTAGGAAAGTGCACCACATTAACGAAGGAAACACTGTCAATAAAACCAGACTCCAAGCACATTCAGACATTAGATTTAGCAGGCAAAAATTTGTAAGTCGTCATCACATGTATTTTCTAATATTTAAAAATGTACAAAGAATTAAGGAAAATATGCTAACAATATATGAACGAATATGAAACCTCAACACATAAATGGAAACTAAAATATAATCAAATAGAAATTCTACAGCAGATAAGTGCAATCATTGAAATGAAAATACTAAATGGGTCAAATTGATTTAAGATGGCAGAAGGAAGAAACAGTGAACTACAAGATAAATGGATAGAAATCACTCAGTACGAAAACAGAGGAAACATTTAAAAGACAATAAATACCTTTTAAGAAATCTCTGTGACAACGAACATTTTAACACATATGTAATTGGAGTTCAAGTAGAAGAGGAGGGAAAGAACCAGAAAAAAAGCTTTTAAAAAATTAATGGAAGAACCTGCCCAAATTAATGAAAAACTAACAGATTTAAGAATTTAATGAACCTAAAGTAGAATAAACACAAAGAAAATAAAAGCTAGAAATACAATCGTCAAATTACTCAAAGACAAAAATAAAGATAAAATCTTAAAAGTAGCAAGAGAAAAAGCAACTCATCACACGCAGCGGCACGATAAAATTAACGTCCGCCTTCTCAGTAGAAACGGTCAAGGCAAAAAGATGTGGGATGCCATATTCAACGTGTGAAAGAAGGGAAAAATGATAACTCTTCAGGCGAGAATTCAAAATCCAGCGAAACGATTAAAAAAAAAAAAGTGAAAAAGACACTATCAGGAAAATAATGACTTAGAAGATGTATTGCTAGCAGAACTGCCCTAGAAGAAATACTGCACTGAAGGGAATGTCACCAGAGAGTAGCTTAGACAGGAAAGACAGAACAAAGTTCACCAGAAAGAGTCACTATGTCAGCAAAGCTCAAAGAGTTTTTTTCTTTTATTTCTTTAAAAGACATACAGCTGTTTCAAGTAGAATTGTGACACTGTATATTTAGTATTATAGTATATGCACAAAACATGCATGACGAGGAAGAGAGGGTGCGTTGGAGCTATAATGTTGCTAAGTTTTTTATATTTTACCGTAAATATTAGCTGAGACTTTGATAAGTTTAAGTTTCATGTTGTCATACCTAGAACAACCACTAACAAACGTGATCGGAAATGTAGCTAAAAAGTAAAAAGAGAAATTAAAATGTGTAAAAATATTGTTCAAAAATAAATAAATAAATTAGTCACAGGGACCGAGGAACAAACAGATAAGCATAGTAGAATGGCAGATAGAAATTCAGCCATGTCAATAGGAACAGTAGATGTGAGTGGAATAAGCACTTCAATCAAAGCTATAACTTTTCGAACTGAATGAGAAAGCAGGATACAATTCTATGGCTACCGAAAAAACAACAACAACAACAACAAAAAAAACAAAAAAAACAAACCGTGCTTTAAATGCGAGGACATAACTAGAGTAAAATTAAAACCATGGAAAAATATATGCCCTGCAAATGCCAAGCACAGGGGAAATAGAACAGCTATTTAAATATCAGATAACAGATACCTTAAGGCAAAACTAGAGAAAAAAAATAACAATTTCATAAAGATAAAGGGAAACTGTGGAAGGAACATACAAAAATTATAAATGTTTATGTACCTAAAAACAGACTTTCATAATATCTGAAGCGAAGACTGAAAAAAATGGAAAGAAAACTAGAAATACCAACCATTATATTTGGAGACTGAAGTATGCCTCTGTCAGGAACTAGGGAGCCAAGCCCCTAAGGACACGGCAGACGTTCACAGCCGACCTGACTTAATTAAACACTCTACCCCCAAACAGCTGTACATACATCTTTTCAAGTTGAAGCTGAACGTCTGCTAGGATAGACCCCTGCCCTGAGTCAGGTCGAGCCAGGTTGCAGAGCATCGCTCTGTGTGACTGCTGACTGCTGACATGCCAAAGCTTACTTTCTTGATCGCTATCGGCTTATAGCAAATTTTGAAATCAGGTAACGTCGAATCCACTGACGTTTTCCTTTTATTTTAAAATTAGGTTGTTCTTCTAGGTCCTTTGCGTTTCCATGCACAGTTTGGATTAGTGTGTGAATTTCCATAAAAATGCCTGCTGGGATTTTGATAAGGACCACTTTGGAGCTATGCATCAGTTTGGAGAAAATTCTCGTATTACCAATATTGAGTCTTCTAATCAAAGAATTTAATACACTTCTCTTTATTCATTGCTGTTAGCAGTTTTGTGGATTTTAGTAAAAAGGATTTGCAAATATTTTGCTATGTTTATTCTTGGTTGTATTTTTATCTTATTATAAACATAAGTACTTTGTGAATTTTCCATTCTGGATTTTTTGGCTACTAGTAGAAAGCAATATTATTATTTTTTATATATCAATCCTGTATTCTTCCATTTAAACTCACTTATTTGTTTTAGTAGCATTTTTTGTTCCTTAGGACATTTTATTTGCAGAATTAAGTTATCTGAAAATAGAGACTTACTTATTCCTTCGCGATCTGTGTGTCTTTTATTTTTTCCTGGCTTAGGGCACTAGTTAGTACATCCTACACAAGGTCAAGTATAAGTAGAGAAGGCACGCTTCCTTGCCTCATCTCTAGTCATAGGAAGAAAGAATTAGTCTTTCTGCAGTAAACATCTGGTTAGCTGGAGGTTTTTCATAGGTCGCTCTAACTGGTCGAGAAGATTCTCTTTCATTTCTAAGTTCCTGAGAGTTTTTATCATCAATTCTGTGAAATCCTTTTTCCGCAAAGGGGCCTGAGGGAAATGTGAGGAATAATGTTACCGTTTCAAAATTTGACTGTCGTGGGAATCGTACCGCTGAAAATATTCTTCTCACGACTCACCAAACCGTACGTTTAAATCGAGTGGATTTTACTTTTTTATTGTATTTATGTTGTGTTATTTTATATAAAATACACTTTACTGAAGCCATGTAAAAGCGTTTGTGACGAGGGAAAGAAGTTGCTTTATCGAGGGTACTGGTAACAGCACGTTAATACCGCTACTCGGCAGGACACACAGGTGGGGTCACGTGCACTTTGCAGTCACCGCCGTGGGAGTGGTGCTCTGGCTGAGGACAGACATCGGGGTCACATCCTGGGGTCCCTTGTGAGATGTGTCTTGAGTACTATTTCCCAAGATGGAGAAAATATGTCCGTCACCCTCAGTTCCCTGGTTCAAGCATTTACGTGCCACTTTATGAAAAATGACTTCGACGACGACATTTCTTCCTCATTAGGCCACAGGCCAGGCGAGCCTGGGGACCTCACGTGTGACTTCACGGGTGCCATTTTCAGGGCTTGTCCTAGGGCCTGTGCGCCCACAGCGTGCAATGAGTATCTTGTCGACAAATGAACGGATTATTATTTGTTTGTACTCTCATGATTTTATTAGCGAGGGAAGAAAAAAAACAAGTTGTATGATTTAACCCTACGGGAGCTTTATTCTGAGTGGCCAGCAGATCCCACCTTCCGGAGGCTCGTCCCGCCCTTTCCCTCTCATGGGGCTGGGATGATTCCTGTGGCAGATTTTAAACAGCCCATGCTGCGTCGTGGCTGGTAAACTCTAGCGGAGCCACGTGAAGTCACAGCTTCACTGCTGTGTGGTTCTCCTTTAAATGACTTAACCTTTTGAAGTTCTAGTTTATCACTCATCAAAAGGAAATAACAGTAACTGGCCTGAGAAAACTGGCAGGGTGGATCGTAGGGAGCCTGGCACAGCGCCTGGCACAGGGTTTCTGATTGCATGTGTGTGTGTGTGTGTGTGTGTGTGTGCGTGTGTGTGTATGTGTGTGTGTGTGCGCGCACGTGCACGCGGGCATGGGTACCATTTACAGTAGCTACGAACTCCTCAGTCCCTTACATACGCAAATGTCCTGGGCTGTGGAGCCTTCATCCTTACAGAGTCGATGCTGTAAAAGGCCAGGTAGAGTCCACGTACCTGACAAACACCTATTAAAGTAAAAACGGCAGCAATCAGTTCATTGTGCCATTGAGACCAAATCTCCAAAGGACGAGGATTTATATCCAAAATGCCCACTTCAACTCTTTATCTGCAAACTATTCATAAGCAGAAAGAAAACATTTGAATATCTCTATAACTTTAAGCAAGAACTAAACCTTTCTTTGATGTCACTTGTGGAGCAGCTGCAGTCACGTGGCGAACTGTGGCACCAGAGCTGATGGGGAGCCCCCGCTCAGGCCTCCAGGGGACCCCGTGTCCGGGCTCCAGCGGCTCCCACATCTAAGGCCGCCCAGCCGCCTCCTAGTTGCCCTGCTAGTTTATCTCTTTGCAACTTGAATCCCTCCCTTCCACGGAATGATTTATAGTATATCTTCAGGGGATTAAGAGAAAAAAAAACCTATGAGGAATGTTTTTCCCAGGTTGCCTATATTTCTGAGAGGCGACACCCTCTTTTTAACAATTAATCTGATGTTTTTCTTTCATGTCTGTCCAGGGAAATAGACGAGTCCAGTTTATCTTGCTTTTTTGGTACACACGGGCTCCTCCAAGCTGGGGGCTCAGCCCCCGTCTGCGCTTTGCCGGGGGCGGCGAAGCTGTGAGACTCGCTTTCTGACTTTTGTAATTTAATACAGTTTATATATTTCTCTCAAATCTAATGGAGATTAGTTTTGAGGGATGCGATTAGGAGGGGTGATTTTTATTTTCTTCTTCTTCCCCCAAAGTTTCTATAATAAACATATTTAACTCTATAAACAGATAAAAACCAGTAATTTCATTTTTTAAAAGAGAGCTACTCTGAGGTCGTGGACTTGGATCACGGATATGTAAGGAGAAATCAGAATGTGTTAAAACTGTGCTTTGACACTGAGTTGGACAGATTAATTCAAGGCACATTGGGGCTAATGTTGATTTCTAGGAACCTCAAAAATATAAGTAAAATAAATAAAATAGTCTTACGACATTTCAGAAAATTAGTAAACTCGGGGAATAGGGAGGTGCCTGGTCTTTTTAGAACTAAATAGCAGAGCTTTAAGTTTAGATTGTTTTTATTTGCAAATCAGCTTGAGTGTGAATATAATATGCAAATTGAAAATACAGGTATGCGGAGAAAAATTACATCCTTGTGTTTTTATTGCATAATAAATCACCTCTAAATCCTTCCTAATGAATTTACACCTTGTACTTGTATTAGATTTAAATATATTAGCATCACACTTCTCTTTGAGGATTTAGTTGGTGTTGTGCAGTGTCTTTGATAGCCAGAAAGGGTTTGGGGCTGGGACGGACGGGGGCTGCTGTCCGATCCAGCGGGGCTGGCTTCGTTTCCTTTCCGACTGCTTTCAAAAATCAGCACCCAGCACCTCGGATCGGAGATGGAAATCGGGGCGTCTCTGGGAGTGCAGGGTCTGTGCCGTTCATTCAAATCACCCTACACCCCCTTTACACCTTGTAGCTTCCACATAGAAGCCTCATTCAGCTTCTTCGGGGGCTGTCAAAACCGGCTCATTCTTATACTTTTCTCTTCTGCTTCAGGCTCTGCATGTTCTCTTCCTCCCTAAGATGGTGCGAAGCATAAACGAAGATGCAGTGTGGATAGAGGGTACACGCTGAGAGTGTAAGAGGCGCGTCAGTGGAAAAGAGCAGTCACCAACCCCGGTCTGCTGGACGAGACGCGAGGAGGGGCCTCTGTCCACGAGGACGCGCGGTCTGTCCCGTCGGGCGCCGACTCCTGGCGGGGGAGCTGTGGTGACCCTTGCAAACCTCCAGCTCTCAAGGTGTAAAGGGTGTCCCGGCCCTGGGAACCAGAATCTATTAGGAGGACGGGGGTGGGGGGGTGGGGGAGCAGGGACCGGGAAGCGGGGTGACAGCGACGATGTTCCTGCCCAGCGCACTCTGTTTCACGGGCAGGGGCGGGCAGGGGTGCGCGGGGCTCGGGGTTTTCGATGGCAGCGCTTACGGTGGTTTCCCATTGCCTAGAATGTGCAGTTGGCGTCATGAATAAATTAGGTGAGTCTTTTATTTTAAGGGCCATTTTGGAATTGCTCGTTTCAAATCTAATTTGTACGGGTCGAGTCACAGCGGGAGTCATTTGTCTGCCGTTTAGCATTTTCTCAATTCTCAATGCTTTTTTCGAGGAAGCCATTCGTCCAGTGTTTCCAGCAAAGCTTTTGGGAGCTCTGCACTGCGGAGGGTGCTCTGCAGGGTGGGTGTGAGGGGAACGGGAGGGACTGTGGGAGTGTGGGGGGCTGGGGGAAGCCCCCGTGCCCCTGCTGACTCAGGGTGACAAGGACACGATGCGGGAGCTGCCATCCCTCCGTCCTCCCCACCATCTGGGACCCTGGGAGTGAATTCTGGCAGGAGAGGCCTCAGCCCAGGAGCTCAGACACTGCTGTGCACGTGAGTGTACAGCCCGGGTCCCTGTCTCCGTCCCTCCCTGTCTCCGTCCCTCCCTCTGGGCTCTGTGAGGCGCTTCTGCGTGTGTCTGGAAACCAGGCTGCGGAAGTGCTCGCAGTCCCTGGAGACGAAGGTGTCCGGGTAAACATTAGATGGAGATAGACTTTTATTTTGAAGAACTGCGGTTTGCATCTGATCCAGGACAGTCTAGGGCGGGAGTGTCAGGCTGAGGCATTTTTTAGTCTCTCCCCTACGCAGGAAAAAGACAACCCCGCCTTTGAAAACGAGGAGGACACTTAACCCACCAGCGCTTTGAGAGAGAACGTGGGGGAGGTTTCGAGACAGCCACGGATGGAGCAGAAGACAAGCTCCGCGCCGGGCAGCCGGCCAGCATGTATGAGCGCGGCCATCCACGCGGGCTGCCCAGCCTCCCGTGCCCCGTCCGACACAGCGGCCTGCTGGGGACTCTGGTTTCTAGCGAGGGCCCTCTTCCTGGTTTGGAGGCTGCCACCTCCTCTTTGTGGCCTCATGTGGCCTTTCCTCCATGCACACCCACGGAAGAAGCAGGCTCTCATCTCGTTCTGGGGCCCCACCTCGTGACAACGTCCAACCCTGATCGCCTCCTAAAGACCCCGCCTGCAAACACCATCGTACTGGGGGTTGGGGCTCTGACCTATGAAGGGGACCTCGACATCCATTCACCCATGACATTCAGTGAACGGATGTCATCTCCAGGCAAACCAGAGGACCCCCAAGTCGCGTGCGCACCCCCACTGTGCTCCCCAAACCCTATGGTGTTCATCTCAGCAGGGCCCCCGCCCCCTGCAGCCCCCGCAGTGGACGCGCTTCTCCCTCCCACCTCACGCACTGCCCGGGCCTCCTCCCCTGGCATCCGCCCCTGCCTGCTACCTCTGCCCTGAGCTGCCAGTCCCTGTGGGGACAGAGCTCCTGAGAACCGTGGGATAGCCCTTCCCGCCTTCGACACACAGGTGTGTCTTCCAGGCACCTGGAGCCTCCTGCATCTCGCTCGATCTCAGGGCATGGGCGCTTTCCCCTCTTCTCCATTAAGGCACCTGCCCCATGACAGCCACTTTCCTACCCGTCCCCCCTCCTCCGCGAGGCCCCCGTTGCAGGCTCATCTTCAGGCGGCCGGCCTTGGCCTCGAGAGGCGGCGGCTGCTTCTCTGATTTCCCTGTCTGGAGAGTGCCTGCTGGAAATGGGGTCGGAGCAGAAAGCCCCATGGCCTGCGGGCAAGCTGGTGGCAGCGGGGCCAGGGAGATTTGGTCTCTATTTTAACTGGAGTGAAAAAGAAAGAATTGTCGAGGTGAGAAGATCTCGACGGACCAGAGGGACATCACGGCGCGCGCTTCTCCTGCAAATGTTTGCTCCTTAGCCCCCAGGACAGCAGAAGACAAATATAATAAGAAAAGAATTATTTTCCCCAAAGCACATGTGGAGACTGCAAACGAGACCGCATGGGGCGTTTAACTCTGCCGGTGCGACTCTCGCGTTGTGCGTGTCACCCACGTGAGTGTGAAACCCCAGGGTGCCTCAGTCACCTCACGTCGAGTGGCCTTGCAGGGACCCTGCGGTACCTCGCGGCTGTAACCCTGCAGCTCCCAGGTCGGCCTGGTGCCAAGGTCACGGTGGCTCTAAGGCTGCCGCCGGGGGTCGTCTCCAGGTGAGGATGGCCGTGTCCGGTCACAGGTGGGGGTCTTCAGGAAGCCGAGGGCCCCGTGGGGCTCTGGGCCCACACCCTGCCCACCCATGGTCGCTGTCCTCTGCAAGGACAGCATAGGTATATGACACGCATATCTTTTTGATGCTTCTTTTCTTCCTTCTCGTCCTGCCGAACTCAGATCTGGGTAGTGGGACAAACAATCAGAAAACTGTCGAGTCAAACCCACTTATGCCTTTAGGATGCAGATGGACCCATAAATGTGACTTTCTTTTCAAACCTTTGCAGGTAAACTTTAACATGCTACTGGATTAAATTTTTAAGTAAAGAGGAAATGGTGGGTTGTAGATTTATACAAGCTCTAATCATAAAACGGGTTTCAAATGGTGGCATCCCTGCCAAGCTGCGGCTTCGAGGGGCTGGGCTGACGGGCACAGGGCCGAGACGCTTCCAGCTCTTTTCTGAGGGTGAGTCACGGGGCCTCGGGGTTGGCTGGTTGGGCAGCCGGCTGCTGCGGGTGGCCGGGGGCGCCTGTGCAGAGCAGGACATGTCGCGTTGTGTGCACATCGAAGCTCTGCACTTCGGTCTGAAGCAACTGCGATTCCCTTGCCGTGAGGCGGCCAGAGGCCAGAGAGGAGCCTGTAGTGCCAGAAGCCAGTAGGGACACCCGCGCTCCCGGCCCCCGCCCCCACGGCCACCTGCCTGCAGCTGCCCGCCAGTCAAGCCGGGGAGAGAAGGCGGAGGGGTCCCAGTCCTCTCTGTAGCTCCTCTGTTTAATTACGCCCCACCCCCATGCAAATCTTCACACACTGCTTTCTAGAATTTTCCACGAAGCAATGTCTCCGGTGGCAGAGCCCAGTGTTTCACATCACCGTCCATGTGTCTCGTTCCATCTCTATTCAGGACGGAGACGCTGGCGGACCGCTTCCCAGCCAGGGCCACAGCTTGCAGTGCTGCAGAGCTTGATGTGTCTAGACAGCGCATCTCCCCAAGCAGGAAGGGAGCACAGACGCGTCTGCTTCCAACCGGGCCCACGCTTCTGTCTCTCTGCTCCATTTCCTTCTGGATTCTCCCCGAAGACAGCCGACGCCAAGCGTGCTGGCGCGGGGCTCTCATTTCTCCGCGGATTCGCGCTGCCTGCCATCGATCGAGTCACTGCCACGCAAGAACCAGAGCACGCACGATGTAAAGGCCGTCTTTCTGTCGATGAGATTGCACCAAAAACGCACAAGCTGTCTCTTCCTCCGGACCCTCCCCTACCAGCGGTGGCTTCTTTCTCTCTCCTGGTGACAGGCCACCCCCAGGTAATGCACAATGGAGGTGAGCTACAGAGGGCCTTACAGTGAACAGTCGGCAAGTGTTTGCGAGGGCACGGTGCGAGGGATGGGAAATGACCATTTCACGCAAACTAGAATGAGCTAGAACGACATGGGCGTCAGGGATGAGGAGGTCGGAAGGGCCGGGAGCCTTGGAGCTGGCCGGGTCCGTGTCCCTGGACAGGCGCCGAGCGGGCCAGCAGCAGATGAAATAAGTCGGCACAGAGAGGATCACGCTGACCTCCTCCCCGAGTGCTGTGATTCGCGGAGAAAATGTTTTTCTCTAAGCAGACTGCTCACTGAGGACAAAACACAAAACCCGCACACAGTCTCCAGCCTGACAGCCGTCACCCAGCCCACCACTGGCCGCACGTTGCCTCCCATCTGTCCCTTTGCTGCCCCCCTCCCCACCCCACACACACTGTTCCGACAGAGAAACATCTTTACAAATTTCAGCACTTGACCAAAACCCCAGATTCTTAGCTTTGGGAAGGAACCCGTCCAATCTGGCTGAAGCTTTTCAGTAGCTGAGGACAGAGAACAGGCATCAGAAATAGAAGCCTCCAATCCTCGGGGGCAGTGACAAGACAAGGGATTTCAGGCGGTGAGACGGTTTTCAATGCTGTGACCGATTCTTGATGGACCTTTGCATTCCCACAGACGAAGCCGGACCAGACTGTGCTCCTGCGCAGGAGACAGACGAGAATTCAAAGGAAAAAATTCGGTTACTTTTTGTTCCTAGAACGAAACAGAGCTAAAGAAATGTTAACACAACCAAGTTCTAACTGTCAGGCTGAATTCCAGAAGTTCGTTTCAAGGGGTTTGTGACCGATTTTGATTACCTTTCAAAATCAAAACGACTCCCCCTCTGCCTCCGACGTGGCTGAGCAGAGAGACATCACACCCGGCCCGCCTCGTTCCTCCACAGGGTGCGAGGCGCTGCACGCTCCCGCCCACGACCTCAGTCTCCATTTCCAACAGCCTTTTGTGGGGGAAAACCTGTAAGTTCTGGTTCTGATGGCCATGAATTAATTGTTAATTCAGAGAAAGAGCGTCTCAGCGTGGTGTGGGGGTGAAGTATCGTGCTACCTCTGCACGCCTCACAAGCCTCTGTAAGGTATTCTGAGTTAGGGTGTAGGGCAGGCTAGGGGTGTAGGTTGGGTGTTCCTGAAGCTTATTGAAAAGATATTGGCCTGTCCAGAGAAAGACAAATGCCTTAGAATTTCACTTACATGTGGGATCTAAAGAACAAAGCACACAGACAAAACAGAAACAGACTCGTAGATAGGAGACCATTTTGATGGTTGCCGGAACGGAGAGGGTGGGTGGTCAGGTGAGAAAGGACACAAGATGATGAAGTTCCCATTGGTCGTTACAAAACAGTCACGGGATGTTAAGTACAGGATACGGAATATGGTCAATAATACTGTCATAACTGTGGGTGGTGTCGGACGGCTGCTAGATTTATCGGGGGAATCACTGCATAAGTTCCATAAATGTCTAACCACCATGTTGTGCTCCTGGAACTATTATAATATTGTATGCCAACTGTTATTGAAAAAAATATATATATTAAAAAAGGAAAATATATTGGTCTTTCGTTGAATTAAATGCTGTCAAGACGAGGACTGCCCGCCGGGCAGCGTGTGGTGACATACGGTGAGGGGCAGTGTCCCCTCCTGCTGAGATTTCTCTCCCTCAGAGTCACACCTGAAACCCCAGCCTGTTCCATCCACCTGCATGTAGAGCGTGATGTTTTGCATCCCGTTAGAAGCTCAGATTTGCAGTATCAGCTCCTTTCTTGTAGATGGCGATTCGGGCACGCTGAAGAGAGGCCCGTCTAGCGTCCTATGGTGCAAAAAAATGAGGTTATTGCTAGAATGGTCACTCGAGCTAGAAGTCAGGACACCTGTTTTGGAAAAACCAAAGTGGCAAAAGCAAGGACTTCAGGATCAGGCAGCCCGGGACCTGACACCCGGGTCAGCACTGAGACTGAGAGCGACTTGCATGTCCAGACCCCTCATGTGTCAGGTGGACATAATGATGCCTACCTCTCAGGGCCCGTGTGGAATTTGGACATTATAAGACAATTTGTGTACCTACTGAAATGATGCAAAACGAAACTTTTCCTTTAAAAAGTTGATTTAAAACGCGGTTGAAAGAGTACTGATCATATTGAAACTTTTCCTTTAAAAAGTTGATGATTTAAAACGCGGTTGAAAGAGTACTGATCATATCAACGTTACATGAAAGGAGACGTGTATTTCTGGCCATCTGACCTTCTAAATAACCTGAACGACTAACGATTGTAACGGTCACTGTCTGGTTGCCTAAACGTGGCTCAAAATGATTCGCATGCGTCGACTCGCTCGTTCCTTACACATCCTATGAGAAAGGCAAAGTTATCATCCCCAGCTTATGTAATGAAGCACAGAGACACTATAAAACTTTCAAAACTTCGAACATCTACTAACTGCTGGGTTTGGAATCAAGATAATAAGGTTGCAGAGTTCACGCTCTTAGCTGTCGGACTACACAGCTAAGAGCGTGAACTTGCTGGTCAACTAAGAAACAGGTAGAAATGCTGGGGATCCTCGAGTGGTGATGCTCTGACACATACAAACATCAGGAAAGCAAGAGAAAGTTCCAGCAACACCGAAGCTTAGGTGGGTTTTGAAAGGACAGGCACGTGCAGCTTTGTGGCAGGGACTGGAGACGGGGGCCAGGCCGCAGGCGGGCGAGGCCAGCCGTGGCGGAACCCCTGGATCCACAGCAGGGCTTTGGCCCATCAGCGAACTGCGCACTGGGGGACAGGGGACCGCAGGGGAGCCCACCGATTAGTCCAGCAAGCGAACGGGCAAGCCGCCTGCTGGGCCGGGCTCAGTGGTCACAGAAAGCAAGAGCGTGGGCCGCCCACTGGGTGCGATTTTCATTACCTATGTCCCCAAGAAGATTAACTGGCATAAAGGCAGCACACAGCCAGAATGCCACTGCGGCCACCGAAAAGGAAACACGAAAACCATGATTCGGGGACTCGCATCCAACCCAGGCTGCCAGGGTCGCCAGATGAAGCCACAGTCCTGGGACAAGAACCCGCCGTGACAAGTCATGAGTCAGGATCGAGTCAGATGAGACGCCCGAGAGCCTGTGACGGTGCATCTGCTGGGGAGATCCCGGGACAAAACGTCAACGGTTATCGGAGGCGCGAAGGGGAGGATGCGACGTGCAAGCAGGATGCTGGGGACAAACCAACAGCGGGCGGAAAGACGGCCGTCAACCTGACCGAAACGGAAAGCGAGTGAATGAAGGAACCAGGAGGTCGAACGAAGCAGAAGGGAGCTTGGTGGACCGTGGCCTTGCCCAGGCGTCTACTCATCGCTGTCTCAAAGGGCGACATCCGGCTAAAATCACAGTCGAGTAAAAGAGTTAATACTTTTGAGTGTCAGGCAAACCTACAGGAGCTTCACAAACCCTCTCTTCACGCCCTCCCTGGGAGTGTCACTCAAAATTCACAGCAGCAAAATGCAAAGTGAACACAATAAAACGGAGGACGTGGGACATGCGAAGCGATGTGCCAAACAGTACCATCCGGCCAACTTCGTGGCTGACGATGAATGATGTCAGGAAATCACGTGAGATTCTAACGGAAGAGGAAATGGGAAACAGAGAGGAACTCGGAATGTGGAGCGAGTCCCGCCTTGTCGGAGGGAGCAGGACGTGAAATCAAGGCATCAATCAAATGTTTTTATAGAGTCAATATTAAGGGCAACCCAGAAAAATTGGAAAAACATTTGCACTAAAATTGAACTCAGACAGAAAATTATAACTGTGCAAGGAGTCGATTCTCCATGAGACAGAATGGGCAGATAAAAGACAGGGCAAAATTAACCCCCCCAGGAATATTACACTCAGAAAGAGACTATAAAATGTAAACTGTTTACAACTATCGATGAGATTTTTAGAAAGCGTAGAGTTTATGATGTAAAGGCAGACCACTGTGAGGAAAAAGAGAATTTTGAAAAGAATTAAAGGAAACGTCCAGAAATGACAAGTATGATCCTCACAAATACAAAGAACGTATAAACAGCGCGTTTGGTATATCTGAAGAGACAGGAATTAATTGGAAGATAAATGTACAGAAATCACTTAGAATTAGACACGAAAAGAGGGAGATTTATGAAAAAATGGATATTTATGAAACGACAACAAAAAAACCCTGAAATTAACTCAATGGGATAAGGTTTAACACATGTATAATAGAATTTTTGGGTCATTTATTATAGAATTTTGGGTCAGAGTCAATTTTCCAAGATGTCGTAACTAAGAACTTTTCAGACCTGAACTGAAATTAGGTTTAAGAACCAAACCAAGTGCCAAGCAGAATCAATGAATTAAACACACACACACACACACACACACACACACACACACACACACACACACACAAATATATCCCTGCGATTTCTTAACTTCAAATACTAGTCGAAAAACCTTACTGGCAAACACAGATGGAAAGAGAGATGACTTATACAGGAATGACAATTTAACTGACTTCAGGGTCTTCATCAGTGACAATGCAGAACCGTTCAAAGTGCCACAGGCGTACGACTAGCAAATGAAGAACCAGAAAAGTCAAGACGCAGAGAAATAATCACTGAGACTCTCTCGGAGGGATTTTATGATGGAAGGAAATCGGAGATGAGGAAATTGAATTGAGAACGAGGGAATTGGATGCTCGGAGCACCAGTGAGCAGAGATACTGGGTTGAGATCTTGGTGAATCTAAACAAGTGTCGATCGAATGAAATACCAATGCGATTCAATGCAGGTATGGTTTTGAATGTGAATAAAATCCACAATAAAAACCCTGGCGCACCCCTCACTGCCCTGCGGGGGGTCCAAAGTCACCTCTCTGTGTCATCTCCCACCTGCCCCTCGCTTACTTCGCTCCAGCCGCCAGGTGTGCTCCGCTCATTAGCTGCAGCAGTTTATGCAGATTGCTTACATTTTCTGAGTTTAATTTTTGTCAGCTATAAAATAGGTATAGTAACAACTGCTCCCAGATTGTTGAAAGGATTAAACACAGCTTTGCGGAGCCCTTGAAACTCACTACAGAGAACCGAGTGGATGGCAATCCGCATCGGACATGTTTATCCCTCAAGACCACAAATGTTGGGTCCACAGGAGACGTGACAGCCACACAACGCCCGCACCAGGATACCTGGCAGAGACTCAGTGCCGTGCAGTTTGCCGGGTACCTGCGTCTGTGCCAGCATGAAGGACTCACAGAGAACCCTCTGAGTAGCACGGATGTCACAGCCTTGCCTGAAAATCTAAACTGTTAAACACATCGATCTGCTGGATTCCTCTCAGCATTAAAAAATCACCAGCAGAATTGCTTTCAACGCCAAGGCCCTCGTGCACTGCATCAAATTCACACACCCAGAAGGCTTTATACAGAGTTTCAGGACATGTCTATTCGGTAAAATGAAAAAACCTGCAAAGTCAAGTTTCCAGAGGCTGATACCAGAGAGAGGAGTGGCCTGAGCGAAATGGAGAAGGACTCGAGAAAGCAAAAGCAGTGTCCATCCGCTGTCTTACCCGTTCTCATCCTCCACGTCCCTTCTCCGCACCCGCGAGGACAGAGTCATCGATTTCTTACACACCCGTTATGCCCCGGCACTTATGCTACCCTGGGCTCCATACGTCCCGCACTGTTCCCTTAACAACTCTTGTCATGGCATGGAAACCACTTTTTCTGAAGCACGAATGTCTCCGTAAAACGATGTCATGCTAACCTTGCTTTTTTAGGCTTGGAGGAAAAAAATGTATTCAGCTCAACTTTCTCAGTTTCAAAAGATTACTAAACACTTTTATTTCCACAAGGAATAATTGTAGATGTTGATTAATGTTTATTGAAAAGGGAAATTTTGGCATAAACTAGAAGGTTCCAAAATTATATATGGGAGAGAGATTATAAATACGGGGGTCGGCAGAGAGAGTATGTAGGTAGCTATTGCTACCTCTTCACACACTTTTGTGTTTGTCTTGAATTCCTATGATGCCACAGGAGATTTAGGCTCTGACACAGTCTCGTACATGAGGATGCACATGCGAGCACACACACACACCCTTTACTCGTATTGAGAAAAAGAAAAAATTCATTCCTAGGATGATAGCTTAAATTCTCCGCAAATGCCGCAAACATTTGGCCATCCTATACTGATTTATAATTTTTTTATTACTCAGCAGGATTAATCCAGGCATGGACAGGAAGGCAGGACATGGGTCACAAAGTAATTATGCATATAAATTTGCACGCCTAAAATAGCATCGTTTTCAGATTCCCTCAAAGCGTATTCAAATTACCCAATTGTTGCCGACAACTGATAAAGCTAGTTAAAAGGGTAAAACAAAGCTCTTTGTTCGCATATCAACAAATATAATTTACATTTCTTTAAAAACATTGTATAGTTCAAATGCTCTCCTAATGCCTCTGGTGGGATCCTGCTGACTGCAGCTGACTTACTCACATGTCAACACACACACTCACGCCCGCCCAGGTCAGGTATATGAGCTTCCTGAGGGGTGATTCTTCAGACCTCTAACCTGGGGGACTCCGTGGTCTCAACCCTCTGTTTACCACCATTTGTTTTTCACTGTTATTCTGAAATTCCTCGGCCTTCCTGCTTTAGGCAGAATATTCAATTTCTATTGGTTGGTTATAGGATACAAGTGCTGTTTACTTTTGATAGATATATATTTTTTTGATGCAGTAAAGAGGCGAATCTCTGCTTTATTCTCTACCTCAGTATATTTTGAATTCAGATTTCACATAGCGATAGAATTCAGGAATAGCAGTTGAAAAAAATGCCAATAAATGACAGAATCATAGAAGCAGGTGTATCACCAGGAAGTCATAGGTGGCTTCCAGCTGATGTAGGAAAGCTCTTTCTGTGACAACTGTGTCACTTAAGACAGTCAGAAAGCAAGCACACAGCTCTACAAGGCAAGTCTACCTCTTAATCCTGACTCTCGAATTCGTGAGAAAAGTTTTTGGACATTCAGGTGGATTCCTGAGGAATCTTTCTATGGCCTGAAATGGTCATCCTGCCTTTCCCATTTGCCCTTTGAGATAGATCAATTGGTGTAGGGAGATTTTCACGGTGAAGGCAGCCCGCTGAGTTGTGACCTTCACGGAAAGTGTCCCACGAGGCAAAGAGAACTGAGCGCCAGGAGACACCGATTCACAATTCGAAGACCAACGAGGTGTGACACAGATGCTGTTGTTAAGATCGAAGAAAGTTTGAGAGCTGAGAGTGCACACGAGAGACGTAACAAGCAGAAGACTGCTGTCTGCGGCAACTCGGGGACACGCATGTTGAAAAAAAGCAGAAAATCTGCACAGCTACCAGGGCCGCAGGGGAGAGCGGCGGGCGCTTTTCCTGGCGCCTCAGGAGGAGAAGGCTCCTGCGGGCCCAGGCAGCAGAAAGGCGGGCAAAGGTCCGTGGAGGCTCGCGAGCTCGGTGGGGTCGACGCCGCTGGCCTTCCGCAGTGGTGTGTCACGGAGCGCCGGGGACGCTTTCTGCAAGAACACCCCGCGTTTTCATTTGTGAGGCCTCGCACACCCCCATTTCTCTACGTCTTTGTGGTCAAGAGCGTGACCGTGATGAGCTCCCGGGGTCTTTTTGAAGTCACAGGCGGGAGCAAGGAAAGGAGGCAGCACGACCTGATGGACAAGGGCTCAGCTGGCACTTGGAAGGTCAAGGCCCTCCTTCGGTGCCTCCGGCCTGCTGTGAGCCGGGCGACCAGACCATGCTGCACATCAGCGTGACACTGAATGACCACCTCAGCTCAGCAGCTGTTTACTGAGCACATCGGGTGTCCATCGCCATTCTGAAACGCTTGGGACGGGTTACCAGTTAGCCGGGCGCTAGGGAAAATCACGTCGCTTCTCGGAGCCTCTGACTCTTCATCTGAAAACTGGAAATGAAGTTATTGAATTCTCCGAGTAGCCAGAATCAAGATAAACTCTAAAGATGTGGGAGGTAATAATTGGGATACAGAACGGGAAAGAATTCTGTGCCAAGCACTGTGCTAAATGCTTTATTAATTCTACCTTATTTACTTCTAAAAACCACCGTATGGGAGCAAAAATGACCTGGAAACTCTCTGAAAGTCCTCTCTTCCCCAGCAGACGTGCCGTGCCCACACTCGGCTTCCTGCAGGACACCTTTCTGGCCAGCTTCTCCTGGACACGACCCAGTAGCGCCATGCTTAGCGTGAGGGCGGCACGCCTCGTTTGACACCTGCCTGGGTATTTCCGAGATGGGCCGAGGGTCCCCATGTGCCCAAGCCGGAAGCACAGGGATAAGCAATGGCCCATGGAGAGGAAGCAAAAAGGTGTGTTCTCCCTCTCTCCTTCCCTAGAAAGGGCGTTCCAAGAAGCGGTCATTGCTACAGCTTCTGGAAAGATGGACCCACGAGTTTCGGTAAATAGCTGTGCTTAGTAAAAACGGCGGTTGGTTTGAAATCTCATCTTCGTGTTGTCTCGCTCCCTGGCTCGCGTGTTTATTAAGTAGCGATGCGGTGTCCTTTTGTCTACGGTTCTGCTGTCTGAGGCAGGAACCTTGAGCATCCTCTTGAAAAGATGAGCTTAGACAGAGATTCAAAAGCACAACTAAAGGGTTCTGGGAACATCCAGAAGGTGATTCTTTCTTACTGGGGACATTAGAAAGACGTCACAGAGAAGGACCAGACACTGAGTTTAGAATTGGAAGCAAACGTCCACATCCAAGAAGCAAAGTCAAACAGAACGGAAGGCCGAGAGTGGGGTCCTTCTTGTCCCAGCAGGACCTGCAGGAACCGACAGACGGTGCCCAGACCCCCTTTCTGTCCCCCAGGAAGCGACTGGGGACCGGTCGGCTGCTGAGAGGTAGAGCTGACCTCGCAGCTCCAGAGACCGGAGCGTATCCTGGAGCATGCGAGGTGCGTGGCCTTGTCCCCAGAACCATCCCGCAGAGGCGTGCGGGGCCCGTCGCACATCCACGGGGATTTGGGGTCCTCGTGACGGCTAGGAGCTTCCAGAGCGGCCTGAGCGCTTCCTGATCCTTTTGCATGCGTGAGTCTGCACCTGGGCAATAGCTTGTGTGGAACCAGCAAGGTTGGTAGGCACAGAGGTAGGCAACGCGCGTGCCTCCCCGGGGCAGCGGACGAACATGACGTCTCAACCACACGCCATCCTGTCCTAAACCCTGCTAAACTTTAGAGTGCTAAGACTTAGCAGGGAGAGGGAAGGCTGCCAGGAATCTTTTGAGTGACAAAAGATTTTCTACCTGGGGCTGTGTCCAAGAGACCAGGCCACGCTCCACGCTGAGCACAGTGACCACAGTAGTGAAGGGGCTGCTGTGACGGCGGCCCCATGGGACTTCCTCTGCTGGGCTCCGGGTTGGACTTGTTCCTACGTAAGAGAGACGCCAGGAGGTTCTTAAACCTGTGGGCTTTCATTTTCTGAGACCGGCTGTGGGGAAGGGCATGAGAGCTGCAGGCCAAGTGGAACCATAACCGAAATCAAAGACGAAGCCTCTGGCTTCGGGGAGTTTTTAGGCGAATGTGGCAGCCATTGTTTTCGTTGCAAGAATGAAGGACACTTTCCACTCCGGTCTCTGCTGCGGAATTATACACGGCGGGCATTGCTGGTGCACACCGAATCTCCATCTGGAGCAGAGACCGCTTCCTCAGGGGCCATGTGTCCCCAGAAATTGTATGCAAACATTTCACGGTCCCACACTACACCCGTCCCTGGGAGAGTTTCCATACATTTCTCATTCTCGGAGGGGTCAGTGAGCTCCAAAGAACGAAGAGCCGTTGATCTGGAGAAAACGGGGGCTGTCGCTTAACTTGATCACGGCCTCGATGCTCCTCTAAGCTAGGATTCAGAAGGGGCTGCGATGGTCCTCAGTCTGCCGGCGATCTGCCCCTGGGTCTGCGTGTGTGTGTGTGTGTATGCATGTGTGTGCGCATGTGTGCATGCGTGTATGTGTGCATGTGTGTCCGTGCATGCATGTGTGTGCTTGCATGTGTGTATGTGTGTGCGTGCATGTGTGTATGTGTGTGTTTGCCTGTGTGTGTGCGTGTGTGTGCATGTGCGTATGTGTGTCCATGCATGCATGTGCGCTTGCATGTGTGTAGTGTGTGTGCATGTGTGCGTGTGCTTGCATGTGTGCACACATATGTGTGCATGTGTGTGCATGTGTGTTTGCCTGTGTGTGCATGTGCGTGCATGTGTGTCTGTGCACACGTGCATGTGTTTGCATGTGTGTATGCATGTGTGCATGCATGCATGCGTGCTTGTCTGTGTGTACGTGTGCATGTGTGTCCGTCCATGGATGCATGTGTGTGCTTGCATGTGTATATGTGTGTGCGTGTGTGTCTGTGTATGTGTTTATGTGTGCGCACATATGTGCGCATGCATGTGTGTATGTGTGTATGTGTGCGCTTGCCTGCGTGTATGTGTGTGTGCGTATGTGTGCGTGTGCATGCATGCATGTGTGTATGTGTGTATGCATGTGCATGTGCGTGCATTCATGCATGTATGCATGTGTGTATGCATGTGTGCTTACCTGTGTGTATGTGTGTGTGCGTGTGTGCGCATGTGTGATGTGTGTGTGCGTGCATGTGTGCAGGTGTGCATGTGTGTGCTCACCTGTGTGTATGTGTGTATGTGTGTGTATGTGTGCATGTGCGCACATGTGTGCATGTGTGTGCGTGTAGGTGTGTATGTTTGTGCGTGAGTGTGAGTGCATGTGTGTGCATGTATGTGTGTGTGCTTGCCTGTGTGTATGTGTGCATGCACGTCTATGTGTGCACGTGTGTATGTATTTTTATCAAAACTAATTTTCTCTGGATTGAGGGAGCAGGGCCCCCTCGGGCTTGTGCTGCCAAGCGACTGACATCAAAGGAAAATTATTCTTCTTGTCTAAATATAAACACAAACATTTAAACTTATTCCTGCGGCGAGATAACTTATTGAGATATCAAAATCAACAAACCCTGGAATAAAACTACATTCTTGATTTAAGTGTATTTGCCCTTTATTAGTAAAAAATGTAAGAGCAGGCAGCACCGGATTCTTTGCAGGGGGAAGCGTAGCAAGCCCGCACATAGGCTTTTTTTTTCTCTTTCATTTTTCTCCCTCCAGAGTCTTGTGCTGCAGTGTGCAGTCACTGCAGCAGGCTGTAAATGATGTATGAATTCTTGTTTTAAATCCCATGCCAGGGCACTCGGCCAGGCTCCACGCTCAGGGCTATTTTCGCTACTGAGGCTCAGCAGGGGCTGGGAAAGCGAAGCCCACGGAGAGAGACGTAACCACCAGGGACACTAAATGATGCTTTTAAAAAATCAATACTGCTCTTCCCTCTTCCTCTTCCTTTCCCATCTCGTAGGAAGAACGTCAGACGAAATGTTTCGACAGAAACAAACACGTTAAATAAATCAGCTCAGTCGTCCTTGAAGCCAGGTTCGAACCACCTTTCGAGGAGGTCGATCTCTACGTCCTTGAAGTGGGAGGTGGCCCGTCACTCCCTCGCTTGGCTTCGGTTTGGACCATTGGTCTGCAAATGTCCATGATCATGCATCGCTGTCACTCAAATATCTTGGAACATGTGTCCTGTGTATGTGATTTTGTGTACTTATGGTTTATAATCCATTATACCATCATGGGTCAATACCTCGAGGAAATATGTAGACTTTGAACAACATCACTAATTAACAATAGTAGATATAAATCCATCTTAAAAAAAAAGACTTCTTAACAAATTCAAATGTTTTGGTCAACTCTACAGTTGCATATGTGATTAGGTTTTTTTTTTTTTCATTCAACAAATATTTAATTATCATCTGCCTTCCCTCAGCAGAAGGTAAGTTCCATAAGGGTAGGTGACTGAGTCTGTTTTGCAAATCATGCATAATTAAAAGATGTGTAACGTGTAAATGGGCTGACCTTTCAGTTAGTCGTTTCTGGGAAGACTTCAATAAAAAGGTGACGCTTTCCAGCAGAAAGGAAATAGCTCATGCATAATCTTTTAGCAGAATAACTTACTCGACAGAAAATCTTACCCTGAGAACAAGTGCCACGTCTGCTCATGGTTTTCTTTTCACCGATGCTTTTATTTCCTTGGGGGAGCCGCTAGGGCCACAATGGCTGAGTCCTAGGAGAGGTGCCGGTGTAACTCTGAGAAACTTCCAACGTGTTTTCCGCAGCGCTTCTGAAGCTCCAGCCCGTCGCATACTCCCTGCATCTGCTAGGGTCCGCTTTGAAGACGTTAGACATTTTGGTGGCGGCCACTTGCTTGTTGCCCTAATCGACAGCGATGCTGAGCTCCTTTGCAGGTGCCGATTTGCTGTTAGTGTGACCTCTTTAGTAAGGTCTCTGATCAAACGCATGTTCAGATCTTTTGCTAACTTTTTAACCTGTTTGTTCATATGCTTATTGCTGTGATCTGAATGTTTGTGTCTCCTCGGAATTTCTGTGTTGCAATCTGAGCTCTCCGTGTGATGTATTAGGAGATGGGGTCTTTGGGAGATGCTTAAATCATGGGGGCGGAGCCCTCAGGAAGGGGGTTGGTGGCCTGGTAAAGGGACGCAGCAGAGAGCTCCCTGGTCCTCCACCAAGCGAGGACACTGCAAGAAGCCTGCAACCTGGAAGACGCCATCACCTGGCCATCAGCACCAGGATTTCAGACTCCCAGCCTCTGACCACGAGAAATAAATGTCTGTTATTTATAAGCCACCCAGTCTGTGCTATTTTGTTATAGTGGCCGGAACAAACTAAGATACTTCATGTTAATTTTGAGTGTTCTTTTTTTAAATCCTGGATGCAAGTACTTTATCAGTTACATGATTTGAAAA
>NW_006440135.1:1597176-1604427 GCF_000325575.1 Pteropus alecto
TATTTTTTTCCTTCTATTTTCTTCCACTCATTTATTTGTCTATATTTACACCAATACTATAACAGTAGTTTTATAGTAAGTCATAAATAAGGTAAAATTAATCCACAGTTTTGTTCTTATTTATTTATTTATATTTGTAATTAATTTATTTATTTTAATTAGTTTCAAATATATAGTATATTGGTTAGACATCTATATAGTTCATAAAATGATCCCCCCAATTGCTGCCTCCCTCCCGTGGCCCTCCACCTAGCCGTATTAATGCCGTGCTCCCATCCCCGTGACCATATATCAACTACTAATTTGTACTTCTTTAACACTTCACCCCATTCTCCCAGTCCCCTAAGTCACCTCCCCTCTGTCCATCACCAAATTGTCCACTATATGGGAGTCTGTTTTTGGTTAGTTCGTTCTTTCTGTTCCTTAGATTCCGCATATAAGTGAAATCATATGGCATTTATCTTTCTCTGTCTGACTTATTTCATTCAGCATAATTTTCTTCCACTGATTTATTTGTCTATATTTACACCAATACTATACTCTCTTTGTTACATAATAAGTCATAAAATGAGATAATATGAATCCTCAGTTTTGTTATTTTTTGTTCTTTTTAAAATTTATTTTCTCTATTGCTAGTCCTTTGTATTTTCATATGAATTTTAGAATCAACTTATCAATTTCCAGCAAAAAAAAAGTCAGCTGGGATTTTGATTCAGCATCATGTAAATTAACATCTTAACCATACTGAGTTTTCTGACCCTCATATATAATGAAGCTTTTCATGTATTTATGTCTTTTTAAATAAATAAGCGATGTGTTGTCATTTTCGGTATAGCAATCTGTCATATCTTTGGATAGATTTATCCTCAATCATTTAATTTTCTGATGTTCTTGCCAGCTGTATTGTTACTTTAATTTAAATTTCTAATATTTGTTGCAAATATGTAGAAACACAGTTGATTTTAGTATATTGATTTGTACTTTGCAAAGTTGTTAAACTACTTATTGGTTCCAGTAATATTTTTTTAACAGATTCTTTTAGATCTTCTACATAAGTAATCATGTCATCTGTGAATAAAGATAGTTTTACTTTTCCAATATGGATGTCTTTCTTTTTCCTTGCTTGACTGTACTGGCCAGAATCTCTAGGATAAGGTTGAAGAGACCTGTTGAGAATACATATTCTTCCTTGTCTCGTTCCTGATTTTTATGGGGAAGCAGTCAGTCTTCTATATTTAAATATGATGTTAGCTATTGTTTTCCGTAGGTTACCTTTATCGGTTTGAGAAAGTTTGCTTTGATTCCTAGTGTGATGAGAGTTTTCATCAGGAAGGTTGCTGGATTGTGTCAAATGTTTTTCTGTGTCTATTCAGATAATCATATGACTCTTCTTTTTCAGTTTGTCAATAGGGTGAATTCTATTGGTTGATATTTAAATGTCAATCCTACCTTGCATTCTTGAGATAAACTTAACTTAGTCATGATGCCTTTTTAATGTATTTGGATTCTATTTGATAAAAATGTTTAAAATGTTTGCATCTGTGTTCATGAGGGATATTGGTCTGTAGGTTTCTTTTCTTATAATGTCTTTATCTGGTTTTGGTGTCAGGGTGATGCTGACCTCATAAACTGAGTTGAGAACTATTTTTTCCCTTTCAATTTCTAAAAGAGTGTGTGTAAAATTGGTACTATTTCTTCTTTACATTCTCAGTGAAATTCACCAGGGAAAACATTCAAGCCTAGAATTTTCTTTGTGGGAAAGTTTATAATTCAAATTTAAAAATATAATGGATATAGAGTATTCAGATTATTTCCTCTTGAATGAGCTTTGTTACTTTGTGTTTTTCAAGGGATTTGTCCATTTCATCTAATTTTGAAATTTATTAGTATAAATCAAAAATTCTATTCTCCCATTACCTTTTCAATAGCGATAACCAGTAGCGATGATACTGCTTCCATTTCTGATCTTGGTAAAATGTATCTTCTGTCATTCTTTATTAGTCTGACTACAGGTTTATCACTTTCACTGATATTCTCAAATAACTAGTTATTGACTTCATTGATATTCTCTCTTTTACAGTTTTCTATTTTTTTTTTTTTTGGCTCTGATCTTTATTATTTCTTTTCTTCTACGTACCTTGAATTTCATTTACTCTTCTTTCATAGTTTCTCAAGATGGAAACTGAAGTTATTTATTTGAGAATTTTCCTTTATTTTCTAATACAACATATAGAGCGCTGCGTTAGCGACAGTCCACAAATTTTCTCATATAGTGTTTTACTGTGACCCAGTTCAAACTCTTCTTTAATTTTCCTTTTGATTATTTCTTTGATGCTTGGGTATTATTTTACCTTCCAAATACCCATGGATTTTCCATTGATCTATCCGCCTTTTGATTTCTAACTTAATCCATCATGGTCAGAGAACACACTCTGTGGGAATTTGATTAGTTTACACTTATTGAGACTTGTTTTATGGCATTGAATATGATCTATCTTGGTACAGATTTTGTAGGTGTTTGAAAAAAACATGTATTCTGCTGTTTATTGGGTGGACTTTTCTATAAATGTCAATGAGGTCCAGTTGCTTGATAGTGTTGTTTCAATCTTTTACATCTTTACTGAATTTCTGTCAACTTTATAAATTATTGAGAGAAATACATTGCAATATTTCAGTATAATAGCGGATTTATCTTTTCCTCCACTTTTCCTTTTCCGCTTTCAATAGGTGGAATTTCCCTGGTCCACGGCATGTCTGGTCATCATTTATTGGATGCCAGGCATTTTGAATTCTAACTCGTTGGTTCCTGGATATTTTTGCATTTTTATAAATGTTCTTGCGCTCTGTTCTGAGGCACGGTTAAGCCACTTGCAGACCGTTTGATCCTTTGGGGTCTTGCTTTGAAGATTCGTCAGGCAGGACCGAAGCAGTGCTCCGTTCAGGGACAGTTATTCCCCTCTGTGGTGGCAAGATGGTGGCAAGATCCTACCGCATCTGTTCAGTGTCCCAGTCTGGCTGGTGGGAACAGGCACCCTCCCCGGCCCCGTGCGAGTGCCAGGCACTGTTCTCCAGCCCTGCTGGGTAGTTCTTTCCTGACCTCGGTGGCTCCTTGGGACCCATGAGTTGATCAGTTCACAGCCGAATATTTGAGGGAGACTCTCTGGAGGGCTCTGGGGCTGTGGCATTGCAGGGCTCACCTCACTCACCTCCTGCCTGCCAGGGTCACAGTCCTTCCTCATTGGGCTTCTAGTGTCTCGAAAATTATCCTTTCTTAAATCGTGTCTATTTTGGAAGGGTTGTTTTAAGGGAAGAGGTATATTTAGTCTCTGTTGGGTGCACAGTGGCTGGAAGTAGAGACTCTGAGTCCCTATGGAGGTGTGGATGTCAGCGGTCCTCAGAGCCACCTGGGGTACCTCCAATAAGGAGGAACTGGGCCCACTGCTCTGCTCTCTGCACCGGTGCCTCTTGACATACAACTGGCATCTCTGTGTATGTGTTTTTAAAGCTAAGTAAAATTAGGTCATACAATCTTTAAATCTACTGATGTTGGCCCATTGAAGATCTAAAGCATGGCAATAAAGTAAGTAACTGAATGAGGTGCCATTGCAATGATGTTCGGCTACGGCTTCTCTTAGGATACCCATCCATCAGCAGTGACACGCAAACAGATCGAGGGCTCAATTAGAGATCAGCGCTTAGACGTTAGGGATGGTGCTTCCTTATAATTATAATGTAATACAAAGAGAAGCTCTTAACATTTTCTTCTCATGGCCCCATGGCTTATCTTACTCATCCCCTAGGGCCCCACATCTGACTTAAAAGCATTTCTGTGGATAAACCCAGACTGAGGCCTCCCGCTTCAATGGGTGCCTAATCAGATTCCCTGATTTTACTAATATATCATTGCTAAAACCATCAGAAATGAAATAAAAGGATTCACAGGAACCACTGGTACCTCTTCGGTATTCCAGTGGGTATTTTAGCCATGCTCAGATTCTGACATATAGGGAGCTTGATGTTTTGTTTCTAAGTCTGACTGGACTTAAAGAGGATAGAGATAGCATTTGGTCAGCTTTTTCTTGGAATAGACACAGAAACATGTCTTCACTTTACGAGACAAAGAGACGACTTGCCTCTGTACAAAACATTTTCTCTATTACGTCTCATTTTCAGAAATCAAGATGGCCAACTACTGCATTCATTTTCATCTAAGATCCTCCTCTTGATTCAGGATGGAATATAAACCCCCCACGAAAGCACTGCCACACACTAAAGTGTTATTATTTTTCTCTATCAGTTAGAACTGTATTTCAGGGCCTCAAATGCAAATATTGATTGGATTAATATAATCCTTCCTCTACAAAAATTATTCCTACGACTTGTCAGAAACAGTGCTGGCTAAGCATAGGTCCAACGCCTGTGCTAACTTAATCAGTTTAGGTGTGAGCATTGCTCGCGGGAGTGCCCAATTTCATCTTCATCTCCTAGAATTTGTAATGCTTACGCTCATATCTTCGGAGTCCATTTTTCAGCAGCTACTTAGTTTTACTTGCTGGCATCTTCTGTCCATGAGTTGAATTAATGAAATCTCTGTCGTGGAAAATGACCTTCTATAAATATGGTTTCTCATTTTCAATCCCCTTACAGTTTAATAGAAAATGTCCCTTCGTGATGCTATTAAATATGTGTGGTTGCACCGAGAAGCAAAAATATTTTAGAAGGTGAGTGCAGTTACCCAGGGAGCATCGTGAAAAATTCAGATGTAATTAACGTACAGAGAAATACACGGATTTAAAGTCTTCAGTTTGCTGAATGTTGGCGATTGTACACAGCTGTGTAACTATACTCAAAACAAGATGCACACTATTTCCGTCCTCCCACAAAATTCTGTGGCTCTCCTATCCGGTTGACCTCCCCTCCCAACTGGCCCCAGTGACCACAATCTTATTTTGTCACCGTATTTTAGCTGTAATGGTATTTGCATTTCATACAAGTGAAATCACGCAGTGTGTACTCTTCGGTGAGGTTTATTAACATCGTTGCATGTGTAAGTTGTTCGCTATTTTTTTTTACTGCTGATTCTCCATTTTACGGATATAGCACAATTGTTTATCTGCTTTTCTGTCAATGGACATATGACTTTTTTTTAGTTTTGGGTAACTATACACTTTCTTATAGAAATCATTTGTTGACATAGGTTTCCTTCCTTCCTTCCTTCCTTCCTCCCTCCCTCCCTCCCTCACTTTACGAGACAAAGAGACGACTTGCCTCTGTAATAGAGAAAATGTTTTGTACATGTCAGTGTGAATACAGAAATAAAGTTATTTCATGTCGTGGTTTAAAAGTATTTCTACGACCTCTTTGACGCTTTTACTTACAAGGGATGGAAGCTATTTACCCTCCCCTGAGTGTGGGACCGGCCTGAGGAGCCACTTACACTCAGTATGATAAGCGGGAAGTGCCGACTTTGGAAACCGACGTGAGGCTCTGAGACTTACGCCTTGCCTTCTCTTCTGCCCCACTGTGCACGAAGTCACCTGCTATGTTACGAGAAGCGGCCTGTCTGGTGAGGATTTGAGGCCTCCTGTCAACAACCATGTGAGGGGCCATCTCAAAGGCGGACCCTCCAGCCTCGGTCAAGCCTCCAGGGGGCCGTTGCCCCTCCCCCCACCTTGACTGCGATCTGAGCTCGGTGCTTTATCTCCCATATGGGGACTGTGAACCAAAGCCACTTATCTAGGCTGCAAGATGCTGCCTGACTCTCAGAAGCTGTGAGATAATAAATGTTTGGTGTTTTAAGCTTCTGAATTTTACGAATAATTTGTGACGCAGCAATAAATAACTGATAAATTTTACCACATTCAACTCGAAAGAATGCCACAGAGCTATTAAGAACAATATTTAGAAGATTAAGCTCTGATATGAAGATATATATTCACCATATTATTAGCAATAGAAGTTAACCAATTTGTCATCTGTGGTATAATATCAATTTATTTAAAAAATGTCAATCTAAACAAAGATAGATTGAAGGAAAAGAGAATTCAATACTCGATGGTCAGATTATTACAATGGTAAAGAATTTATTCTTTATTATTTGCTCTGAAATCGAATCTCATTTATTAGCTGTGCAATCGTGTTATGGTTGTATAAATAATTATTAAGTCTCTAATCCTCAGTTTAATCATCTATGTAATGTTGCTAATATAATATTACCTATTTCATGAGGCTTGGGGAGAAATATATAAATAACGCATATAAAATACTTAGTTTCCAGACTGTAGTAAATACTTAACAAATGTTAGGTAATTTTCAAGCTAATCGCAAGTTTTTTCTATAAGTCCAAATTTTCTGAAATATATTTGTCTTATCTTTATGACTATTGAAGTGATCTTCAAAACTATTTGCTATACTCTTACTTTTTGTAACCTTGTGTTTGCGGTACTGTGGCTCTTTGGACGGGTCTTAGCTCTGCTTTAACCCAAGTCCTCGACACTGAAAATGTGGTCACAGGGCTACTGTGAGCCGTGGCAGCCTCGGCGAGAAGTCCACCTGCGTATAGCCCAGCCCCGTCTACGTTCCTTGGGCGACAAGACCCAGCAGCTATTTCTGGAAAGCGAAGACAGCGTAGTTGACGGCACCCTTTTACAATAAACGTCCTGGGCAGATGGGGCCACTTCCTTCCACGTGAGCTGCGTCAGACCTGGAACGCTTTGTGTGAATATTCTTGAAACCTTACCTCCATCTTTATGGTCACATTTTCAAATTCTTCCATGCGTAAGGGCACCCATGCTCCTCAATGTTATTATATAAAAAGGACATACTATTAAGCCTTCCTGTTTGTCTCAGGTCAGAGCTAAGAGATTGTGGATGTGTAACTCAGAATTCCTAACTCTATAAATCCAAATTTTTATAATTATTTTTAAAAATAATATCGCAAGCAAATAAACTGAGCCTCACTCACATTATAGATGTGGAGATACTCTAGGTAGGTTTCCTGGGGAAGTTTAATTTTAGAAATACAACTTTAAAAACCAGAATAAATAAGCAAAAGTGATGCACATTGTATATTGATTATCATCTTTTCCATCTGAAAGTATCTATGACGGAACACATTGAAAACATCCCCCCTTGCGCACTCGAGTTCCACAGG
The DNA here is from genome assembly GCF_000325575.1 of Pteropus alecto. Classification (NCBI taxonomy): domain Eukaryota; kingdom Metazoa; phylum Chordata; class Mammalia; order Chiroptera; family Pteropodidae; genus Pteropus; species Pteropus alecto. Next base: position 1,604,330 of record NW_006440135.1, read on the forward strand.
AGTGCTGTGGATGACGCTTAGTCCCAAAGTTACGAGGAGTGATGCCCACCAGGGAAGAGCACCAAGTCCCAAATAGATCGTCCCCAGGCGTGTAAGGA
>NW_006440135.1:1604474-1608880 GCF_000325575.1 Pteropus alecto
CAGCCTTTTTTTTTAATCCTCTGAATTCAAAAATGAGTTGCCGAAATCAGGATACTCTGTATCAACAGGACGTCCCATTCTAGTAAGCCTGTCAAAAAAGACACACAAAGAGCCAACACGTGCATTCGCTCCTCGGGTTTTAACCGCTGCTAGTGTTTCTCGTCCTCGTGACGACTCCTCGTGGCTGAGACCTTGTCTTGTCCCCGCTTACGTGCTGGCTGGTCTAGAACTCTTCAGGGGCTTAGTTACAATGTAAAAATCTGTAATGCTAGGAATTTAATTTTCTACGTCGAATGTCCTTAGTCTCGGCAATATTTCAAAGATTACTTATTGCGATCTGCACCATATTATAAATTTCTTTCCATGAACCAGACTGCAGCTCGTCTCCCCCAGACACATTATCTTGCTACATTGTCATCTATTTTCAATGTCCCGCTAGCGAACCTTGTTCTGCCTTTCCCATTTGAAGTGACGTATGTGCATGTAGACTTCACTAAGCGTGGTTTTCTTCTTTCAAGAATCAAATCTCCTCCTGTTAAGGCAATTTTGAGTCAGTTTCCAGTGCTTTCATACTATGTTTGTCATAGTTTACACAAAGTTTATCATTATTATTGATTGGAGAGTTAGTCTAATACAAGAAATTCCTCTAAGAAAGAATTCTTAGAAGGAATAAAGAGGCATATCTTCTTAAAATAGTTTCAATCATATAATAGTTCTGCCTTAAAATATAACAATTGTATTATTATAAGAGATACAGTTAATTCTCATTATTCACAGTAGTTATGTTCTATAAAGTGGTCATAAATACTGAATTAGTGAATACTGAATGTTGCTCTTAGGAGACATAAGAGTTAGGTTCCGGTGAGCTCACATTTTTATCAATCAATCAATCAACCAACCAACCAACCAATCAATCAATATATAATCTGTTTGTGTTTCTGTTAAAGACACCTTATTTGATACATAATGTCGATTCATTAACACTGAATTCAAGGCCAACCGCACTGTTACTTAGGTCTAAATGAAGCTTTTCTAACTTATATACTGTCTCCATAATGCACATCATGGTCCTTGTGTGCTTAGGGACACCGATGGTGCTTGTACATTATGCTTGGGGCATTTTAAACAACGGAATCACCAACAAAAAGCGCAAAAATGCATAAACACAATGCAAGATATACCATAAAAAGGACACTCGTTGACAGTAGGAGAATGCCATCTTATTTGACCACAAAAGCGCTGCAGGTATCTATATGGAGGTTATAAACGCATTTTAGTGAGTTTGGTTTTCGTCGGACTTAATTCATCTCTCATGCTTCGTTTTGTGTAGTTGCTCTTGGTAAGTTCAAATCCATTTTTGTAGTATTTGACTTTTTGTTGATACCACCCGGTGGAATCTTCCCAATGCCTGAAGGGAGGATTTTTTGAATGCCTGTGACTTTTAGATATATAGGTGTAACATAAACATAACATGTTTTCATCTCTACAAGTTACTTGAGGTATTTCTTTATATCCTCAAATTTTCTCCTCATTATATTCATGTTTTCTGAGCATGTTGTACATACTGTTTTAAGTCCCTGTGTGCCAATTTATAATCTCTCGTTTCTGGGTCTGTTTGTACTGTATTATTATTCTCCTGGTAGTGGATGGAACACAGTTTCTGGCTTCTCTATTTTTAGGAATTCTTGGTTAGATTCTGGACATTGTGTATGTATGATTCTGAGTTCTGATTATTGTTTTGTGGCCTGAAAATGCGTGGGACTTGGGCCTGCATGTCAGCGGGCACTTATGCAGCCTGTGGATCGGCTTGACGCTTTTGTGGCTTGGTTTTAACGTGTGTGTTTGGACATGAGCAGAGGGGCTGTCTCATCTCCAATCCTCTGGCTGACTTCGGGGTCCTCACCGACTTTCTGGGATCTCTGAAAAGTGCCGTGTGCTCAGCAAGGTCCCTCTATACTCGCCGGCAGGAGCTCCGCGGATTCTCACTCCTCCGTGGGGTTTCCAGCTCACCTAGCAGGTGTTCTGAATCCGGCAGCTCTTTCCAGAGTCGCGGGGAGTTTCATCTTTCACCGGCAGATGAGAATTCAGCCGAAGACTCTAGGGGGCGTGTTCTCCCTCCCCTCTGATGCTCTCCTGGAAACTCCAGCCACCGCTGCCTCCTCCGAGTGCTGTCCGCGGTCTGGTCCACTCAGCAAGGCTACGTGCTCTGCCGGGGTTTCCGATCCCTGGACCGAAGTCTGGAAATGGACGCCAGGTGGGGAGGATGATAGGACTCGCTTGGTCATTTCCTTCTGCTGGGGATCAGTTCTGTGCTGCCTACTGTCCCCTATTAAACACCCACGCATTCCTTCCCGTCTTTCGTCTAGTTCTTATTTCTAGCTGTTTATGGCGGGTGGGCACATCCCACACCAGTTACCTTCATATGGGCACAGGCATAAACCCCTTAGCAAAATTTTAAAGTCTTATATCTCATCTTTAGATGTTAATCCCACTTAGCATTAGATTTTTGTATAATGTATAAGGCAGTATTTAAAGTTTTATATTTATTTCTGGCTTGTGGGATCTCTGATAATTAGTTTTCCCCATACTCCTTCCTAAACATGCCGGCTTTCTCCACTGCCTTGCAAAGCCACCTTCGTCATCTATCAGTTTTCTCTATATATGTGCGGGTCTGTTTCTAGATTCTCTGTCATGCTTTATTCATCTGTTTTCCGATCCCAGTGCTAACATCACACTCTTGATCGCTTTCGTTTTATAAAAGAAAAACTTCATATCCGAGTCTTCCTTGACATGACATGTTGTCTGCCTTTATTTAGTTCAGTCTTAGTTTACGTCTTTTAATAATGTTTTATTATTTTTACCCATAAAGTTCTTGCATGTCTATTATTAGATTTAATCCTCAACAATATATTTGTTATTTTGGAAATGATATTTTTATAATAAATTTTCTAACCTTTTGCTGTTGGTTATTGGAATGCAATCCATTTCCACATATTGATTTTACATTCAGCAACCTTCTGAATTTTCTTATTTATTCCAGTAATTTAGCTCTGGGTTCTCTGGAGTTTTCTACACACACAAACGTATTGACTGTTCTAGGCCCTAATATTTATTTTCTTATTCGTGCTTAATAGTCTTGCCTTGGAAACCCAGGAAAAAATGGAAAAGAAGTAATGAGAGAGGCATTGTGTTCTCATTCCCAGCATTCAGGACATTCGCTATCACCTCATAATTAAATGTGAGATTCATTATCTCTTTTAAATAAATACCTCTTATTACAATAAGAACGATTTCAGATGTTTCTAGTTTTTAGAAAAGCTTGATTCTGAATATGATTGAATTCAACGAAATACAATTACTGTATGTCTTAAACTGATTGTTTACAGTCTACATTTTGAATCAGGACAGTAGATTTTATGTTTATCATCCTACAGTCTTGGTATAAAGGCACTGTGTCCATAATGTATTATTTTTTGAATGTATCACTGGATGTAATTTGCTAATATACGTAGTATTGTTGCTTCTATGGTCAACAGTAAGATTAGTCTGTAATATTTCTTATTATGTCCTTGTCCCTGATTTGAACAATCTTGTTGCTGGACTTGACCAGCATTTGTATTCTTAGTCCTTAAAACAGTTTTTACAACGTTAGAATTATTGGGGACCTTTTCGTTTTGTTTTGCATTAGTTTTTGATAAGACTTCAAATACTGGTCTAATTTATTGAGTTATACTTCTATATAGATTGTTCTGCTTCCTCTTGAGTTTCTTCTAATACAGTTGTGCCCTCCCTCCCGGACATAACCCTCTTAATATTTTTTGAAATTTATTTTCCACACTGTACCTTGTAATCTTTTATTTTTTAAAGTCTAATTAATTTGTTTTTTTTAAAAAAAACCTTTTGACTTTATCAGTTTTGCCAAATGTTTTTCTATTTTATTAGATGTTTTCAAATAACTATTGTCTTGAGTTTTTGTCTTAAAAGTGCGTTTGTTATCTGTTTTGTAATTTCTGCTTATGTCTTATTCTCAGTACTTTGTTCATGTTTATTTACCTTCTTTGCTTCTTTCTTTGACATGTTAAGTTCAGTAATAAGACTGTAGTTTTCATTAACTTTTTTGCTAATGTTAGTATGATTTTTAGTATTTTTATAGTCTTTTTTTAAAAAGTGGTATTTTTATCATTATTGTCATTTTCATCATACTTTCTTCTTTGAGTCACGGGTTCTACATAAGTTTGGTTTGAAATTTCCTGACATGCATTATTTTTAAAAATAAATTGTAATTTTACTTGCACTGTGGTCAGAAGAAATAGTCCGTGAAATTCATTGTGATTTGTTTTATGGTCTAGATAACCTAATTAATATTAATAAATGTTCCAATACTTGTCAGTGTATTAAGGTGAAGG
>NW_006440135.1:1608899-1627213 GCF_000325575.1 Pteropus alecto
ATTTTATATAGCATTTATTATCATATTATGTTCATTAACATTATGTATAATATATAATATTATATATATTTATCTCAACTACTGACAGAAATCGTCTTAGTAATCTTCAACACTAATAGCGCATTTTTTATTTTCCACTTGCACTGGGGTCAGTGTTTTCTTTATATGTCCTGAAGTCCTGAGGTAGAGACATGCATATTGAATTTTATATGCATATATTTAAATGTTCTGGGAGAAACTTACCTATTGTCATTACGTCGATATTTTTATCTTTGATGATGATTTTGTCTTAGAGTCTACTTTGTCTTAAATTAATACGCCTTTTTTTGCTTAATATTTTCTTCAGTTTGGTTAAACTTGGTTTAACGGTTTCTATTTTTATAAATAATTTTAACTGCTCTGAGTTTCGCCTGATTCAAATATTAGCAAAGAACTTGAATCGACATTTCTTTAAAGAAAATATGTAAATATCTAAAAAAACACACGAATAAAAGCTTAACGTAATTGGGAGTAGAGTTTAGATTAATCGCAATGACGCTAGCAGGGTAGACTTGGTCCGTCTTTGAATCTTTGAAGAAGTGAATTTCGACAAGAGGAGGGGCTAGGGTTAGTGACAAGGCTGTTTAACAGGAATTAGTGGAGGTTGCACGTGCTATGCAGGTGGGAGAGAGGCGGCTGACAGTAGGACATTAGACAGTCATTCCACGATGGAATCAAATAACCTTCATTGCATTTAACAAGATTTAAATGCAGGTAACAGAGGGTCAGTTAGTAAGCCATCTTATAGCGAAGATCTGGCATTTTCTTAAATTTTCAAGGCAGCAGTAGACACTGTGAAGCCTTATTTTAAAAAGTCAAGATCAAAATGAGGCCTTTAGAAAATAATTATTTCCGTCTTTTACCATATTCGCTGATGTGTGAAAGTATCAGAAACAGGAAAATATGTCAAAGGTCACTGGAAGCTGGTAGAAGCTGGGTGTTGGAGACAAAACAGCTGACCATGAAAATGAATACAGATGGAATTCAACAGCCAACCAGAGCCAAGTGCGACGGGTTAAGGACAGAGAGAAGTCACTGAGTCCCAAGGGCTCAGGAGTAAAGGTGGCCTTCTGTAAAGACGTACAAAGGCCGTGTAGTCTCTGGCTGTGTGGCTGGAGCTTGTGGATGGACAATGAAGCCACGTGTTCACTCACTCAGCTTTTACTGACCACCCAGCACTGCGCTAAGCACTAAGATACAAAAGAGTTATTAGAAAAACGAGCCTCTAGGTGTTCACAGGCTGGGGGACAGAGACAGGTGGGCGGACAGGTAGGCCAGGTGCCTTCCGAGCTACCACAGGTCTGAGTGCAGGATCCCAGGGAGGCCAGGACTGAGGTGGAAGTCGTGGCTTCTTCCGGTGCTAAGTGCAACTTAAAGCCAGTCTTCCCTTCTCTGGGGCCAGCGTTGGGGCCTGAGGTTCTTCGTCTCACATAGGGCTCTGACGCTGGTGGCCCAGGAGGTGACACTTTGCCTTTACAGTAACGCCCATGTCAGTACAAACGACATGAACAGACATTTTCTTCAGGATGCGTTTTGATAAACAAATACAGAGAAAAGAAGCTTCCTGGGCACAAAAGGATGAACATGGGTGTTGCGGGAAAGGGTACAGACCCCAGAGCAGAGGGAGACGCCAAAGCCGAAGGCTGAGCTTCCGAGGCTGGAAGGTTGAAACGTGGGGGGCGGGGCGTCTGCACCTGTTAACAGGTTCATATTCCGACCTTTTGGTAGCTCGTAAGATCACATAACAAACACGGTTTCGTTTCAAACCGTGGTATCTGACAGGATCTGGGCTTTCCACGCCCCCTCTTCCTGTCGTCTCCGTTCACCAAGGGGTGACCCAGTTCCACAAAGTCCGTGAATCGCGAACTTTCCTGTTCCTGCCCTGAGGGGCCCTGCTAACACGTGAGTCCCGGATGCCAGCCCACTCGTCCGGACTTGCATCTTCCCATGGGACTGTGGCCTTTGTCAGCTGAGCGATACAAACGAGAATCTGTTCAGAATCTCACATGTCGCCCTGTGGCTGCGCAAGGTCCCCGGGTCCCTCCTGGTTTCTCCTTCCAGCCTTTTCTTTCATCCTGCGAGTCTGGTTCTCTCAACCAGAATTTATGAATATGGTTTCCCATCTGCTACTTCTTTCAGAAACCAACCCTACATTTTCTTTTGTTCTTTCCTAGCTCATTACCATTTCATTGAACAACGACCCAATTTCTCTTCCTGTTCTTCTGGTTGTAATTACATCGGGTCTTTCTAATTCAGTCCTTCATCACGTTCAGAAGTATTTATTCAGAGCCCGTTATAGAAATGACCAAAGAGGAAGGGGTTGTTGGCTGAAGGGACCATACACACCTGGGAACAGGTACACTATCGAAAAAGAGTTATGTGGTGAGAATGAACATATCATCATCACTTATTGAATATTGCCGGCAATAACTCTTCCAGACAAAGTAGTCCAGAAAATGTTTTTGGCTGATTTATGTTTAGTTCCTGGAGGCAAGGCTCGAGTTAAGGATTTAAGAGGAAGAAGTATTTGGAAGGAGCTGGAATCGCTGACGGAAGTCGGGGAGGTGGGTGGGGCGGGGGGAGCAAGCGCACTGAGCATCATCAGACCAGCTGTCCTGCGGGTAACGGGAACGTACTCTCGTGGAGATGTCCTAGGAAAGACTGTAAAGCACACATCTCGAGTCGTCTCGCCGAGGGGGGCGACCTAGGACATTGACATCTATTTCCAGAAGCCGTTTTTTTGAGAATATCCCCACACGATGTTTATTTTTTGCTCTCTGTTCAGAGAGCGACTCTCTTTCACTTTCGAGGGGACGCTGGGTCTATGAGGCGCCTGCACGAGGAGTCGGGGCCAGCTGGAGTGGCTCAGAGGGGTGCAGCCTCAGGCGGTGGTAGGCCACATGGCTACAACACACCAGGCCTGGGGGGAGGTTGGCCATGTGGCTTCCCCTCTGCCCCCTATGAGCTGTCAGGGGCCATGGGCACGTCCCCTACACTTCGTGGGTCACAGCTTTCTTGAGGGAAAAACCTCAGGGTCTTTCCAGCCCTGAAATGTAATGAAAATGTATTTAATATAAATACTTGGCCTCCAAAGACACTCTAAATCGTGCCCCAAATGTGTGTTTCTTCCTGGCTCTCCGTGCCCCTTCTCGTCATTTCTTCTGGCTCAGTGTCTGCTGCGTTTTCAGATTACGGAACTCGTGCTGCCGCTCTTGGAGAAGTCAAACACTTGAAAGAGAGAGAAACAACTCAAGAAAGTCACGTCTACAGTCAAGTGTTAGCCCGCTTGTCTGTAGAAACACCTGCGCCCCCATGGTGATACTGGGCTGTGTCGCCGTCCCCCAGCGCAGAGGGACTTTTCCAGTGGGTCGATTTCCCTCCGACACCTGCTCTCCTGTGGTCTCGACAAGACGAATGTGCCGCGTTTTAAGAATCGCAGCGACCTTGCCGACCTTGCACAGATCTCGGCTTCCATCCACGGCGCCCGGCATGTCGCCCCTACTTTCTCCACATCCCGAGACTTGCTCTGCAGGATGCAGCTATCGCCATGGAAGGGCCTATTGTACGTTGGAGCAAACGTGCATTTTCTGCACGGATTAAACGTGTCCTCAGTTTTGAAACAGGGTGGCAGACAGTGCCTGATTTTTCTCGAGCCTATGTCCTTTTCTCCAGGACATTGATGAGGCTATGTCTCCAGCCTCCTCTGCTTTTAACCGTGGCCTGGTGACCAAGTCCTGGGCAACTGAATGCCAGAAAGTGACAGGTGTCACTTCCAAGACTGACCCATAAATCTCCATACCTAGAAGCTCCAAGGAGGACAGAGCCGCAGGATGTAAAGAGCCGAGATGCCAGCTCACAGAAACACCTGCCCGGACTTCACATGAGAACCACCTGCTCTTAGATTAAGCCACCAAGGTCTTGGGGCCTTCTCAGTCATGACATTAGTGACAGTCTGCAGGAAACAGATGGCATTCTTAGAACCACGAATGAAGAGAGTTCGTTGAAGAGCTTCTGACTAGGCGGGGGAGACTTAAGGGAAGCTGAGGGCTTACGGGTTGAATGCCAGGGCTTGGAACACCTTAAGGCTGTCACCTCCTCCGGGTCTGAAGGACAGAGGACAGAGCGTTACTGAAACCCTGAGAGGTCTGTAGATGGGAGAGGAAGCCTCTAGGGGCCAGCTAGGCTCCTGGAGATGACAGGAAGGTGAACAGGGACGATCGCCACCTCACCCGCTGCCCCACCTGCAACATCCTGCCCCCTCTTTCCACTGACAGACCCAGCTCAAAATTAAAGGACAAGGGGACCCATGCGATGCAACTTACTGACGTCGGCCTAGGAGCCACAGAGTGGGAAGAGGGTGTGGGGAGGAAATCTCACAGGGGAAATAGTACATTCTCAACGTCGTTATTTTAGACAAATCGGAGAAATGTGGTTTGATGGTGAGTCACGGTAAGCGTGGTACGATCCACAGTCTTGCATTTTAATTCCTCATTTCTTCCCTAAAATGGTCTCTTCCTGGGGAGAGGCTGGGGTTTCGCTACCCACTAAAGTTCAAACTGACACTCATGTCTATGGCAGCTTTTCAGCGTTTTATTTCATTCCATTGCAATTTCCTTAATGCGAAAAAGCTCTAAATACCATCAGTAGATTTTCACTTTTCTTGAATATTTCTAGCTCCTACACCTTCTTTTAAGGTCTCATTTCAAGTAAATTCATCTCTCAGCTACTGTTCACCCATTCTGTGTTTACAGGCCAGCAACAGAGGTGGGTGATCTTAGACTGCTGACTTCACTTATCTATTCCCCAGACATTTGGGAAGCATCTGTGCGTAGGTGTTCAGTGCCTCACGTCGAGCTCTGTGCCAAGACCTGGGCTAGGTACTTGCGATTAAAATTCACGTAGGTCTCGCGCCGTCGGGAGATGCGTCAGAAACGCGGCATGAGGCCGGCAGAGGCTTGAGAGTCTTCTTGCTCTGGGTTCAGGCTGTCAAAAGTCCAGAAACAGCAGAAGGAGAACCAATGACTCGCTAAACTGGGAATCAGTAAAAGTTTATTGCGCACACACCAAAGAAACGCTTTGCAAACGCGGAGCGCTCAACCAACACGTGGAACCAGGCTCAGGCGTGTGCCGTGACAAAGCGACTTACACAGCGAGAAAGCAGTGACTGTCCGTTCATTCTTCACGCCGATCGGCTACGATACCAGACTTTTCAGTCGTTACCTTATACCAACCTTGGGAAAGCGTCCGAGTCTTTCTTCCTTACGATTTCAGAGGCACAAGCAAGACATGACCCAGGTGAAGCTACATTGGCTCAGTTAAGCTTTATTTGTATGATAAAACTGTTTTTGTTTGTTTGTTTGTTTTTCGTTTTTTTTCTGCTCAGGAAATATTCAAGGTTAGTCTCTGCTTGTTTTGGATTTTAACAATCACCCCTTCTGGGCATTCTCTCAGCAAGCGGAGAGTATGACCAGCTAGTATAGCCTTATTCTTAGTTCCAACCACTGCTGTCGTCAGGCAGAATCACACGTTTGCTGTCTCCTTTAGTTAAGTTGTCAGGAGCGGGGAGGGCCATGTAGTCACGATCTTTGTCATTTCTGTGGTCTTTGTTGATTTCATCTGGTTGTCTGATCCCGATGGGTACTATTTGGCATGTGACTGGCTATCGACAGTCCTTTACAACCCTGGAGAATATATAACACACCGCAGAGGTGAATACGATGACGATAAGAACAGTCGTCAAGGAATGAAGAATTGCCCAGAACAGAGATTCTCAGGAGCCAGGACTGAACCGATTGAACAGATCAAATGGCTTTCAAAAATGTTGAAGTTATTTACAGAGGCACAACATGATGTATCAGCAAACACATCATCGTGATTCCTTAGGAGAGAAGAAATAGGAGGAAATAGGAGGTGGTTTTGCAAGTGAACTTCTACCTAAATTAAGCCTCTATATAATGTAAGCATTCAGGTAATTTAATGAGGGATATTTCTATGGAAATAGAAAAAAACAAAGGTTAATAGTTCAGACAAATAATAAATTCAGTTTTTGAGTTTGGAGAGCAGCCGGTTGAGAAAATCTCTAGGTGTCAGAGTCAAAGCGTTTTTTGACGGGGTGAGAGCAAGCAGTGACAGTGTGACACTGGTTTGAAGTCCGAGTGTCTCCGGTGACCTTTGTGAATGGCCACGTAGCAACAGGCGCAAAGATTGTCTGCACCTGAGCTGTTGTGGCCATTTCTCTGTTATTTATGTCACGGTGTCCGGCTTTAGCTTGCATGGCGTTGGGAAAAGGGCAGTTTTAGTTTCGTAGTGATTCCAAGTCAAAAGGGTGGGAGATAATTGGAAATGGTAGTTTGGAGAGTTCTAGCCAAATATTGGATAAAACTAGAAGAATTCAAGATGTAATCCGGTATCCAGGTAGTAAACAAAACCTCAAGAACAATTAACAGCGCTCAAATCCGATATCCACAAGAGCGTGTTACTAAAACATAATTTTTCTCTTTATAATCATTTCCATTTTTTGTCAAAGATAACCGTAGTCAGGCTAATTTATTTGCAAATTAAGTTTAGTTTCAATAAGCTTGATTCGATTACTTATATAAGTAAAGCGAGATTAGTAATTGCCCGCATCGGCTCTTGTAAATTTGCTCTGCTGAGACTTTTCATGATGAATTTTACATGAGACCTTTAAAGTGTCTTTAGCCTAAGGAGCCAAGCAAAGGACTTGTTCACTTGTGTCTGATAGACACAAGGAGGAGAAATTCTTATTGAACTTATGCAAACACATGTGTTGCCATGAACAGTAAGCATATTTAAAAAGAATTTCAGAATTCTGAAGGGATCGGGTATAGAGAAAGACATAAATGTTTTAAACTTTGTTGCAAAGATACCCTTTACCAAAGTTACATAGCTTAAAAGAGAGGAGAAAACTGGGTCTTTTACATCTAGAAAACTAAACATTATGAAAAGCAAAGTTTTAAATGAAATCATTACCATTATGATTTCATCATAATCATCTTCATCTTCATCAGTTCATTCGGTCTCCTATAATTAATTCATGTTGATCTTGATCTTTTACTATCAGTTTTACGAATTCATCAGTTTTCCATCAAAATTTCAGAAATTCTTACCCAGTTCAGTGTTATGATCTTAAAAGTTTCAGAAACCTCACCTCTAGAACACTTATCGGGCTCTTTTTCACGAATCTCTTCGATGATAAAGCATCTCGCAGGAACGTGTTTGCAAAACATCAAAATAAAATAATTGTCTGTAAACGACAAGACTAAAATTAGCCCTGGTTACAGAGATCTGGTGACAGCTCATTATAATGTAATTGACGAAAAATTTGGATACTTCTGTGACACACGTTTTAAAATTATGACTGATAACATAATACCAGGACATGTGAGATTTTTAGAAATTTCATATAGCTATGGCCTAAAGAGAGTTTTGCATCGTTTCTTATTTGACAATGCTTCCCATAAAATTTAATATACACAGAAAGATGCGTAGTTGTAAAAAACTTAGCCCTTTTAATAGAGAAGACTCAGTTTTCTTAAATAATCAAAGACCTGATCGAAACAAAACACAGAATCTTTGTTTTCTAGGCAGATTACATTAAGGTAAAGAAAAACCTTTGTTTACAATTTTTTGTTAAGAGCAGACCAATAATCTAAGCAAACTTTGTTCTTTTAACAGGGAGAAAAACAAGTTCTTATTTTGCGCCAGTATATTTTAATATTAAAAGTCCCCTTTTTAAAAAAATTAAATAAATTCATTCCGATTTTAGTCAGCTTAACCACACATGAAACTCCTTTTGCAAGATTCCTTCCCACAAATTTCCTACGAATTGCTACATCTGTTTAGGTTTTATCTTATTTTTTTTTCCTTTCTTATTTTAGAACAACGATTTACTTTACGACAACAGTATCTTTGTTTTGTTTTGTTTTGTTTTTCTTCACCAAAAACAACAATGAAACATATTTATTTGTTTTCTTATCTACAGACATTTTATTTTTCTTACTTTTCACATATATTCTCTTTCATCCTTATTATGTCCAGTATTTATGAAAAAAATCTTAACTCCGTTTTACAAATCAACATTGGCAGAGGAAATTTCTACAACTATATGTATTTTATAAAATCTCCTTTCTTCCTTTTCTTTTCTTTGGTCTGAATGGGCAATGTTTTGGTTCTCTCCCGTGGTGTTTATATTTCAAAGACATGATATGATTCACAATTTGAAAGGACAGAGGAAGGATGTAAGCGTTCTCCTGGGCGTTTTGGGGCAACTGCTATTTAAAATTTTCCTTTATATTGGGAGCGGGATGGCATGGGCGTGTGGATTGCTTCTTCATACTCACAAATCACCACTATATCTTTTCCTTCATTCACATCACTTTCCCAGAGATGCCGCCTCTTAGAACCCTAATCCGGCTGGTCACATGCACCCAGATCTTAATCCATGACATCCTGGAGTCATCTTGTCTTTTTGAAGTTTCTGCATGCCAATCAAAAATGTATTCCATTGTCTCCGTGAGATTTAGGATCCTCTCTTTTAAGAGTCTCCCTTCAGGTGGACTTATTTAAGCCAAAGATTCCCTAAAGTGGCCGCTGTATTTATCCAAAAGTTTGCTTGTTTTTCCAGAAAGGCACGAGATCCTTGTCCAAAGATCAGGCAGAACTTTGGCCTTCAGATGCCCTAAAGCAAATAATCCGTGGGGAACCCAGGAGCCCTACCGCTCATAAAACCCAGGCGGTCACGTGTTTCTCTTCTCATAGACAGTCGGGTGACGGGGAGCCAGCATGCCTCCTTTGTCATCGGAGGCTAGGGAGTTGCCCAGAGCTGAGATAGTGCTGCCCCAGGTGAGCCCATTCTTGTCCCAAGGACGACCAGACCCCTTGTTCATAATGACACAGTCAGGAGTCTCAGCGGGCCACGGGCTGGCAGGGGAGAAGAAGGCACTACATTCATTGCCAAGTGCTTGTCTTTCCTGTTAATGCAAACTGACGCCCCGTCACTTCTGGGGACTGTCCATACACCTGCCAAGGCAGTAGCCACTCCCAGGCATGTCCTCCTTCCTGTCTCAGCCACCCTGTCTCGTCCGTAAGATGTTGTTTGGGCAAGCATTATATTTATTGATCAATTTGGGAGACATTGCCATTTTTCTGATATTAAAATTTCAAATGTATTAATTTGATAGATCTCTCCATTTATTTATATTTATCTAACTGGTTGCTAGCTAATTCATTATTTAGGGTTGGCTTTTTTGTTTACGTTCATGTGACAATCGATCTGCAATTTCCTTTTCTTAGATTGTCCTTTTCAGATGTTGGTATTAAGTTTAGGCTAGCCTACTGGATTCATTGCAGACTGTTACCTCTTTCTCTCTTCTCTGGAAGACTTTGTGCAAAGTTCAAAGCTTTTAGAACATACTGACAGTCAGCTGGGCCTAGAATCCTTTTATAGATGTTTTTAATGATGAATTAAATGATATAGGACTATTCTTATTTCTGTTTCTTCTTGTGTTAATTTTTATAAATTGTGTGTTTTAAAAATTTATTCTAATATATTTGCAAATTTTTATTAAATAGATAAAAATGTTCCTATATATATATATCTGTAACAGCTGGGGAGTCGCCTACGGCTTGCTGGCTTTGGAACCGCTCCACCCTTTCTTGCCACTTGGCTTCTGTGTCCTTTGGGTTACAGACTGACAGGCCCTGATACCAACTGGCGAATGTCTGAGGCGCAAGACTGTGCTAAGTATCTGGGTCGCTTTCGTGTTTTCCTCCTCTCTCTGATCTTGTTTTGTCCTCAAAGGCCAGGAAGCTCTCCAACGTCTTTTAGAAAACTCTCCATTCTCCTCAACTTATTAATGAAAACGGGGAAGACTCTTCAAAGGATTCAAGTGTCTCAGCCTGTAAGTAATGACCATCTGGGTAATTTGCCATCGGTCTGTGCGATGGCCATTATGCCACGTTCCTATTTTCACAGTCAGAAGAAAGAAACGTGCAATTTCTCTGCCATCAAGGAGTGCAGGGTAAATTATATTTTTTTGTTTCAAACATACGCATTTAGTGGATTTTATAAATAGGTAGAAGTGAGGAAATTTTTGAAATATAATTAGAAGGCAAAAGTAAAATGTTATTTTCACCTAGAAAATTCTGTGATTTGGAGCCTGGAGATGGGAGTAGAGAAAATCTACGTCGATTGAGAAAGGTCCCCACACCCACTCCCCCCACCCCGCCTCTAATTTGTATTTGGCAGGGTTAATGATCTGGAAAGTGTCTCGATAATTATGAAAGCAAGAAAGAGGGAGGCATAACAGCATGCAAATCGCCTTCCTGGCACACGCGGTCCTTGCTACGCTCACAATGGCGATTATTCACATTTTTGTACTTTCGCCTTTTTTCCTTATTCCAAAGTGGCAATTTTGTTCTCTGGGAAGATGAGTGTTTTGGTGAGTGTAAATGGTAATGAAGGGTGGCACTGAGGAGAAGCTGCCAATCCTGGGCTCCCAGAACCTAAAACTAAGGCAGCCTCTTACACGGGTAAGAGGCTTTTTAAGGCATCTCCCGTAGATGGTTGTTATTTAGATGGAGTGAGCTGGAGACTCACCAGTGGACCATGAAGCAAACTCTTTACAGCGAGTTATACTGAGTAGGAATAAAAAGAACTTCCGCAGCTCCTGGGCAGTTCAGCCCACTTCGGACCGGCGGACTGGCTCGCCTCCAGCCTCTCTGCAACTCAAGGTCAACAGCGACGTCTGCGTCATGTCGTTTGAGCTCCGCTCAGCACCGGGTGTCTCCTTCTCAGCTCCAAGCTCCGATCGGACACCTTCTTCATGGCAGCTCCTTTATAGTATTTTTTTTTCTGGCTTTTCCTCCTCTACCAGGCTTCCAAACGTTTAAACGACTCTGGGGTTACTCCTGAGACCCCTTCTTTTCTCTTGTCTCTGCAATTTTTGCCTAAACGAGTTCATCTAACCTAGTGACTTTAAGTAGCACCTAACTGTCAATCACTCCCATGCTTCTGAGTCCAGTCTTGACCTTGCCTATGAGCTCCAGACTCAGTCACCTGGCCGGAGGTACAATGAAAGCAGTTGGACATGCAGTAATCACCGGGCACTCAGAGTCCTTCAGATGCGATGCTTCTGAGCCCTGCACAGGGACGCAGAAGCTGGATTGTCTTTCTAGGACTCGTGACGGTTGTTTAATGAGCTCCATTTCTTCCCCTACCCATCAATGCCACGTCAAATAGATGGCTCTGGTGGTGACGGTCGCCGTCCGCCAATGTGCATCTCCTTTGTGGGTGACATGTCTCAAACCCACAATTCCTAGTCTCATGTGCAGTTAGGTGAGGTCTGTGCTTGGGTTTTCTCCAGCAGAATGAGAACGAAAGTCATGAGAGCTCAAATGTGTAAGGCAGCTCTGTGTTCTTAGTGCCGTAAGCTCTAACGACTTCCTCCTTCATCCAATACACACTCACTGAGGGTGCAATCGATCGCTGTGCAAGTTACAGTTACCCGATGGGGCGCCAACACCTAAACTGAACCAATTTAATCCTTGAAAGCAACTTACTTTTTAGGATGTTCTATTCGACTACAAAGCAACCTGAAGCTTCTAAGTAAAACAAAGAACGTATAGAATAAAATAAAATATTAAGGGAGTGTTTTTTTATTATAATATATCGTGGCAATTAGCTTGGTAGAGAACATTAGCACGCTGCAGCCAAAAAGCCAACGGCGTTCTTTACTGACGGTTAAAACGGCTCTGCAACCTTAGCTAATTCTTTATCTTTTCTGAGCTGCCAATTTCTCTACCGCAAAATGGAGATGCTGATGCCCACTTGGAAGGATTTGTGAAATATGGCTAAGAAAAACTGCTAGTTTCTTCTGTCATATACACTGAATGTTTCAACCACCCACTCCACAAACCCTTGCTATTAAGAGTAATAATTATGGTCAAAATTCAAATACTTAATCTTGGGTCGTATATTCCTGAACAAAAACTTTTAACAAGTGCAGAATTTTTATTTTATTTTATATTTTATTTTATTTTATTTTATTTTATTTTATTTTATTTTATTTTATTTTATTTTATTTTATTTTATTTTATTTTATTTTATTTTATTTAGCTGTATACTAGATCTTATTTATTAACTGAGAAAGATGTCTACAATATAGTAATTTTTTTAAAAAATTATTTTATTATTAGTTTCAAGTGTACAGCACGTTGGTTAGACATTTATACAGTTTATAAAACGGTCCCCCTGATCGCTCTCTCTCTCCTCTGGCTCTCCACCCAGCCATTACAGCCATTACCTTACTGCTGACCGCATGCCCTATGCCGTGTTTCCCGTCCCTGTGACCATCTATCAACTGCTCATTTGTACTTAATTAACCCTTCACCCCTTTCTCCCAGCCCCCCGAAACCCCTCCCCTCTGGCCATCATGAGATTGTCTTCTATATTTGTGAATCTGTTTTTGATTATTTTAGATTCCATATATAAGTGAAATCATATGGTATTTATCTTTCTCTGACTTATTTCACTCAGCACATAACCTCTAGGTCCATCTATGTCGTTGCAAATGGTAGGATTTCATTTGTTAATGGCTGTGTAATATTCCATTGTGTATTTGAACCATCATACAGTCTTATATGAAAAGAGCAAGTAACAAAATGATATATAAATGTTTGTAAAATATGCATTAGCCTTTATTTCTGTGTACATATGCACAGAAAAACATGGAAGGATATACACCCAAATGTGAATAGGTAGCAGTTATCACATTATAGGTGTTCTTTACACTCTTCTATATTTCTCAGATGTTTTGTAATGAGCGTGCATTTCTTTTTATTATTTTTTGCATTACTTTTTTATTTTTCAATTACAGTTGACACTCGATATTAGTCACGGGGAATATAGTCAATAATATTGTAATCACTAGTAAAGTTTCATTTTAAAATATAACAGAATTATGAGTTAATCTCCTCTCCAGAACACAAGGGCATTGTTTGAGAGCGAGGGCTCCCAGCCGTGCCCTCCTTCACGGCACAGATTGTCACAACCGAAAGCTAGGCTGTTTTTGTCCAAATTTACATAAACGGACAGGTAAGCCCGAGAGCCCTTGACACACGCGATAAAATCATTACATTTCCTCCTTTTGTTACATGTTTCAAGTATCTGAACAACACAAGCCTCCTGCTGGGCGTGTGACCTGCTGGCCTTCAGTCCACGTGCCTTAAAAAAAGGCTGAGAATGCCCAACGATGGGGTGCTGTAAGCATCAAGTGAACGTCGGAAGCTAAGGGATACCTATGCTTGTATGAATAAAGCTCTATCTATGCGTATATATAGGGACTTCATGGGCTATGCAGGAAGAGACACAGGTGCGTGCAGGTGTGGGGACTTTGCCTGTGTGTAGATGGGGGTAGATGTGTGTGTATATCACAGATGGGAATGGGAGTCCGTGTGAAGACAGATGCGTGTGCGTGTGCGTGTGCATGGAAGGATTATATGTATTGTGTATACAGGGGAATATGTCTGCGAGTGTCAGGGATATATGTCTATATACGAAGAAGTTTAAGTGTGTGTGTAGGTGAGGATGTGTGTGTGTGTGCTTGTATGGTGAGATTTGTCTGGGTGATGCAGACGATAGGTAGAGATAGAGATATGAGTATGTGTGTACGCGGGAGGTTATGTCTGCCTGTGTACAGGTATGTGCCTCACGGGGTGTATGTATGTGTTTATGTGACGACGTGTATGTGTGTAAGTGGGGATACGTGTGTGTATCCATGTGGACATGTGCCTGTGCATATCTAAGGCTGTAGCCATGTGCACGCGTGAGATGCATACGTGTGTTTATGTGAGGTGTACATGTGCATATATCTGTAAATGCATAGAAGCATACATCTAGGGTACACACACACATGTGTTCACGGGGGGCATGCATGTTGAGCTCATTCGAGTGTCCCATAATGGCCATTATTGCTGTTGAACTTGGACCTGCCTTTTAGAAAACGGTCTGCGTCAGACGAATGAGGGACTGTATTCGATTCACATTTTGGGCGGCTCTGCATCAGCCATGTGGCTGTGTCTGGGCTTGAAAATAAGACTGCAAACAGGTGTAACGAATCAGTAGGCTGCGAAATGGTTGGTAACGAGATGTAGGGGGGAAAGAATCCTTGGGAGTATAACTGCTGGGGGACACGCGCACTGGGGTCCCCCATAAGCAGCTCGGCTGGCGGGGAGATCCATGAGCCTGGCGGGTGTTTGAGGCAGGTGTGGGGAAGGGGAGGGAGGGAGGTCGGGCAGGGCTTCCGGGTCTCTGGGGGAGACGACAGTCTAGACGGCCACCGAGGGCCACCCAGTCGGAGGCAGAGTACCTGCGCGGAGGGGCAGATGAGCTCACCCCAGTTCGGGTGCCGACCTGTGCATGGGGAAGTCGCGTGCGTGAGCCGGGACCTCGCGGGGTCTGCGATGGAACCGGTCTGATGGTGAAGGCGCGGGCCGCAGAGCCCGGAACGGGGCTTTGAACCCTGCTCCTCCGCGTGCCTCCTGCGGGCCCGCGGCTGTTTTGAACCTCCCTCCGCTCTATGTTCCAAACGTGTGAGGCGACGGGAACAACGAGGTTGGTAGGGAGGCTGGTGTGCGAGCTGATCCAGCTCCGGCCTACGGAGCGGGCGCTGGCGCCAGGCAGCGCTCGGCTGTGTCGCGACCGCGGAGGTTCACGCAAGGCCCCTGCACGCCGCTAGCCCAGCGCGTCGACCTGTCACTTGTACTGGTGCGAGTTAAAGGCACACGCGCTAAGCATTTGCACTAAGACAGAAATCAAAGTGAGAAGAGCGGAAGGAAAGGAAGAAACAGGGGAGAAGCCAGCGCTCGGGGGGCAGGGGCGGGGGGCGGGATAGAATCAGAAAATCGCGAGGGGAAGAGCGAAGGGCGACCAGGCGAGTGCACGTGCACGAGGCCCCGACGGGACGTGCGCGCTCCGCCTCTGTCCCCAGACCCTGTCTCGGTCTCGGGTGTTCTTCGATGACGTGATTCTCAAACTTTAAGGTGCATGCAAACGGCCAGGGCACTGCGCAGAGCTGCAGCCTCCGATGACATGCTAACGACCCCCAGGAGACGCAGCTGCGGGCTGCAGCCTGCATCCTAAGGAACAAGGTTCCTCGCT
Organism: Pteropus alecto; assembly: GCF_000325575.1. Classification (NCBI taxonomy): domain Eukaryota; kingdom Metazoa; phylum Chordata; class Mammalia; order Chiroptera; family Pteropodidae; genus Pteropus; species Pteropus alecto. The sequence goes on from NW_006440135.1 coordinate 1,624,117, forward strand.
GTTTCCTTTTGTTTTGCCTTAATAAAGAACAGGTCACCCGCCCCCGGGGGAGAATATCGTGTTTCTGTGTAAGCCACCCACCTTTCTCCACCAGTGTGTGTGTTCCCCAAGGGGCTGCCCTGGCTCGTCTTTGTTCCCCGCTCAGGACCCAGACTAAGGCTCCCCTCTCTGGGCAGTCAGCTCTGCCCTAGGGAAGCAAGGCACACAGAGCATGCCAGCTGAATGTGCTCTTCAGAACAGCTTCGGCCCGAGCCATTGTCACGCCGTGGTGGCTAACCGCAGAGCCTGGCATTCTTGCTGTCAGGAAATGTAAGCTGAATCCCGAAGTCCCAAGGGTCTTGGAGGTGGGGCAGTCACGCCCGGGCACTGTCTTTGACTCCACCCTCAAGGTCCCTTCGCTGTGCCCTGGCCGCAGGGCAAGGCACTAGATTCCCGGCAGGAAACAAATGATGAGCGTAAGAGGCACGAAGGGAGATTTATAGACGGCCCCGTCGCACTTAAAATCAGCATTAGAGAATTGCATCAGCGTTCTAATCCCGCCACGTGGTCGATCGATGGCTTCCTGGATTGATTCGCTCTCCCGTAGGCTGCAGGCTGTTGCTTTCAGGGTTAATTTATCCACTGCCTCTTGCGAGGAGACGCCTGGTGTATCCTGTGTCACAGCTGGGCGGTCAAGAGTGGGAGGTGATGGGGAAGGGGCGCCAGGAGGTAATTACCTGCCCACGGCCTCTAGAGAAGGACCTCGTCAGACGCCCACGTCCATCTTCCTGAGCCCTGCTGAGGAAGAGCAGTGGGTCCAGGAGGCCCACTGATTCCTCGTTGCACCCAGACTGTAATTAGCCCTGTCCAAAGGATAAGAGAATGCGACCCAATAGATTGAAAACTGGATTCTGGTGGTATTCGTCTGATGTGCTCTGAAACGCAATATCTTTTACAGCAAAATCTTCTCGAGAATCCTTCTTTTCACGTCTGCGTTGTTGTAATCACCGGCTGTTTCTTCTTCGGCTTTTCACCCCTGAGGGTCTTGCTGAAAAGCACGCCTAATTGTCCCTACCTCCAGCACCTGAAGGCTTTAGGGGAAGGACTTCGATCCCAGGCAGAGCCCTGAATACAAAATAAAATGACAGTAAGAACTGAATTCAAGGTGCTGGCAGCGTTTCGGCCACGCATTTTGTCATTTACATTCCTCAGAACCAAAGCTGAAAATGGGCCAACCCCGGCTTGTCAGGAGGAAGACGGGAGGGGTGGTGAGGTCAAACCAGATGGTGGCCTCTCGTGCAAAATGCTCTCAGTGCGGGCCACGATGAAGACGCCCTCGCTGGAGCCTTCTCTGCCTCCCTAGGACTCCACTCCTCAGCCCACAGCCCCCTGGGCTCTGCCCAACCCACCTGATTTCCAGGCTCGTGGACAGAAACCCGCCTTGGAAAATAAAGGAAGCCCGTAAACATTACTGTAACACAGTCGAGATTTAAAACGGTCACCTTTCTGTCTCTCCTGGGTCCTTCTCCTCTCCGCCTCCACCCCCAACACCTCTGCTTACTCCTCGGTCCAGAGCTGGCTTCTGTCCCCACCACCGCTCCCAGTAGAGTCACCGAAGACTGGTCACTTCTAAGCGATGTCTGCCTTTCCGCCCTCGTCTTGCTGGTTCTTCGCTGTGGTCGGCACTGCTCACCGCTGGCTGCTCCTTGGCGTTCTCTGCCCATCACCTCTGGGACCCGATACTCTCCACTCGCTCTCGTGTCCACCCCCTGTCTGACCTGAGTTTCCCTTTGAGCACCTCTTGTCCTTATGGATTTAAACATCGGTGCCCCAGCTTCTGCATTCCGTTCTCTGCTCAGTCCATAAGCTGACTCCAGTTGATTCTGCCTGTTTTGAAGGCTTATAACTAAAAGCCATGTGCCGATCCCTGTACGCATGTGCCTGCAGCTCGGACCCCTCTTCCGGGCATCAGTTTCATGTATCTGGTTGGTTGATGGAGCTCGCTCCACTTGTATAAAGCAGGGGCCTCCAACCCTGGGGCCATGGACTGGTACCGGTCCGCAGCCTGCTGGGAACCGGGCTGCACAGCAGGAGCGGAGAGACAGTGAGCGAGCGAAGCTTCATCTGTGTCTGCAGCCGCTCCCCAGCGCCGGCGTCACCGCCTCAGCTCCAGCGCGGATCATCAGGCGTTAGATGCTCATGGGAGCACCGGGCCCTGGTGCCACAAAGGTTGGGGACCGCTGGCGTAAAGCACAAGCTTCCCAACTCAAAACGCCCACAACCAAGCCCGTCTTCTCTCCCGTCCTGAATGCTTGACTGTGACTCTCCACGCAGGGGACCGTCTGAGGCACGTCCTGAGCCCCCCTTTTCACCTCACCTGTATCCAGCCAGTAAACAAGTCTCACCAGTTCTATTTTCTGCATATTTATTACGTTTGTTCCCCTCTGCCATCGCTGACTCTTCCACAGCTTGGCCTCTGTAAAAGCCTCATCACCGAGGCTCTGCTCCCACTTACAGGTGCTGCCCACGCAGCTGCCTTGTGCCCTGAGGTCGCTGCCTGGCGGATCCGACTGGACCAGACACCTGCGCCTGTCACACTCCCAGTCACGGTCGATCAGCGACTCTGCTTCCTAAGGGAAAGGCGACTGTTTGGCCTAGAGGACGACACTGTCATCTCTCACTGCCCTCGCCACTTGACCTGTCCCTGTCACTCACCTTGTTCCCAACCCGAGGTCACAGTCAGAACGTGTCCACTGCTGGCCGTGTGGAGGAACTGGCCAGTCAGACGGATGCTGGTCGCAGGCTGGAGCCGGGGCACGGAGCCTCCGTCCTGTGTCAGATGTCACGTCCTCGCGCCGCAGGCTGGGAAGGACAGTCCTGGGAGGGGCTGGGGCACAGGGCGCGCGCGAGGTCTCGGGCCGGAGGGCATTCTCCACCTGTATTCAGGTGTGTCAGCGTCTTGGCATCGGGGTGGCTGCACGCGTGCGCTCTCGCTGAACCTGACCGCAGGCTCGCACCTCCTCACGGCGCTTCCCGTCTGCTCGGACAAGTCTTGCACGTGTTCATAGTTCAGCCCAGCTGCACCGTCTGCCTTGGACTCGGCTTCTATGTCGCTTTC